>NC_135504.1:23594508-23957008 GCF_052857255.1 Amblyomma americanum | reverse complement strand
GACCACTGCAAGAAGGCGAACAAAAGTGCTTATCTTGCTAGTGCTTTTATGCGCCCTTCGGTGCCCTACTGAATCACAAAAAAACAGGATGACAGTGAAGAAACAGATACAATTAAATGAGCAAAGCTGTAACGTTAAAAACAGTTAAAAAGGCAATGTTAAATGGCCCGCAATGACAGAGGGAGGTCAAATGTCTGTACTGTTTTAACAAATGTTAATAACAAAGACATTAGCAAAAAGAACAAGCCCAAGTCACGAGTAGAACTTATCTTTAATAATTTGCTATTATTCAGTTTTGCTCCGAGCATATAAAACGTTACAATATATTTCATTTACATGCCCTGAAAACAAGAAAACAATCATTTTATCAGTGTGCTGATTTGGCAATAAGATTGAATTCTTCTCATTAATCACTCTAAAGGCAGACTTCAGCAGCACACTTTGTTTCTTTGAGAAAAAACAAAAATAGTAAAGTGTGCAGTGCAATACAATTATCCTTCCAGAAAACAACTCACCAGGCCGCATTGATTGGTCTGTCGCATACAGTTTTCCTACTGCATTCCACAGGTCATTTGCCTTGGTACTGACGCTGAAAAAATGAAGTATATGCACAGATAGCACTGTCATCTTAATTTTCAGCGCATTATTCAAAACAAAACTGTCATATGTTGCATTTTTCATGTGTTGCAAAATTATTGCTAAAACGACATTTCAGCATTCAAGTGAATGATCTACGATAGTAAGCTTAAAGCGTTTTTTGCAACATTTACACTATGACGCCGCAGCACCACATCTGTGTCCAATTTAAAGCCTGATACTGAACTGAACTTAAAAATTATTCCTGAAGCAAAATTTTGAATTACAAAGTCGTACTGTTGGTTACCAGCAGACAAGAGGAAATGATTTGTCCATATTACATACAACTCAAGTTCACGAGCACTTAAGTGAGGAAAGAAATCACGCACACTTCTGAAATTTCTCACAGCTAACTCAACATCTCACTGCATGACACACACACCAACCTTTCAACGGGATCTGTAAGTACTATAAGCACGATGGGTAGTGCAACTGGGCCAAAGGTCTTTGCCACCCATCGAGCAGCTGCTGTGGCCAGGGCCATCCGGACAGCTGGAGAGCGGTCGTCGAGAAGTTCGGCCACTGATGCGATAACTGTAGGCGTGAGCGAGTTGCAGTCATTCTGTTCGAGAATGGGCCCTGTAAGCATTCATAAATCTTTTAACTATCATTCTGTTTAGCACAATGTGCTCAGAAGAATATGTCCCCAGGTGGAATAGATTCCACACAAGTGAATAACTGCTATAACACCCACCTGAGCACAATAACCACACAACTACAAACCTTTCAAGTGAAACCTTCAAAAGCATAAAACCTAAAATGCAGCAGCTGGAATAAATACAAGAAAACGCACGCATGCTCATGTGTAAGTACCATATCGCTCAACCTAAATTTTGGGTGAAGGCTTTTAGCGGCACGTTTAAAGTGGAAAGAACTTGACCCCCCACTTTAATGACAAGCCCCGAATATATAAAAGGCTGCCGTAAATGTACTTACTAAATCTCCCGCTAAAACCTCTTATCCGCTGCTAACAACACCTTGTTTCGTTTGAGCTACAGAATATAAGAAAGAGTGTTTTCTGTGTCGCATCCTCGCATCGCTTCATGTCGAAACCGAAAGTTCCGTCATTCATACATAGTAAGCAAATTATTCGTGGTCCAGTGAATACAACCATAACGTCGCTAGTTTGCATGGCGTTACAACAAGCATTACGGTCAATGTTCTCAACGCGATCACAGTAACTGGACAAACGTTGCAGCAGCGTTACGATCCGAGCTTTGTTTACAAAGCGCTCACAGTCGCGAGTCGAATGTTTACGCGTTTATAGAACACCTTTTCCGCCTTTCCACCCGCTCTGCGCTGTCAGCGACTTTGCGTCACGCGAAATCCACGACATCAGATGTCGAACGTTCAGGATTCTCTCCTCACCCAAGGCTTGAACGGCGAGTGTCCGAAGCGCCGAGTGCTGGTGTCGCAGAGCTTGAACTAGCGCGGGAAGCAGCGAGTCGCACTGCAGGTGGAAATGGTTGGGGACGGCCTTCTCTAACTGCACGACGCACCGGCAGCCTTCCTTCTTCACTTCCACGAAGGGATCGGTGAGGCAGGAGCACAGCGCCACGACGATGTCGTTAAGATGCGTCGCGCACCGCGAACCCGCGCCCATTACAGTTCTCGTGAGCGCTTGCGCTTCGAGAAGACGCACTTCCTCGGCGACCTCGCCGATCGATCTGGTGGCGAGCGGTTCTCCGCTGCCGGGGCCCAGAAGACGTCGACGTAAAGCCGGCACGATGAGAGCGACCACGTCGTCAGAGAGAGGCAGGACCGAGGTGATGTCGAGGAGCAGCTGTGCGGCGAGCTCGCGGCACCGCTCCGTGGGGTCGGTCAGCGCGCCGATCACGGGACGGATGACGACAGAGACCAGAACCTTGCGCTTGTTCTCGGGCAGGTCGCCGTGCATCGCGTTCACGGCCGAGCAGATGTTCTCTAACGCCCGCTTGCGTATGTGTTTGTCATCCGCTTCGAGCCGCTCGAGCTCGAGCAGCACGTCTCGGAAGTCGTCCGCCATCTTTCAACGCTTCGCCGCCGTTGCCCCAACAACGCGTTTGATGCACGTTAACCGCTAAAACTCAACAAAAAATAAAACTAAACGTTCTAAATATTAATTTCAGTAAGTATTTATTTAACAAAACTTTTATTTAAGTTAGTTTTATTTTCAATAAAAGAAGTAAACAGCAGTGCGGTGAGGTAGCCAGCGCTCATGGCGGAGACTAGTCAGCGTACATTTCGGCGTGAATTGGTGCCGACCATTATCGTCCTTGCAGTTGCAGAGCTTTAGCGCTGAGAGAATTGTTACTTGATAATCGGCTCTACGATATTCCGCGATATAAGCGGCAAAGCGGCAGTGTCGTCCACCTAGCGGTGCCTTTGTGGGGTCTCCGTGCTCGTTCAACATGGCGGCGATCACACGGCTAGGCAGGTTGAGCCTCAAACTCGAGAAATTGTGGGCCGTGGGGCCTTTGCAAGCCCGCTTCCTGTCGGCGGCGGCCAAGCAACATGCTGCGTGTCAACCCCTGTCCACGGCACCGCTGCTCAGGCTGCACGCGCAACTGTTTCAGGTAAAAATCCGCCGCCCCGGAGGCCTAAGGAAGGCAATGCGTCCGCTTTTTCCGACAAGTAAAAAAAATAGTCGAGTTGTTCAAAAGGACACTCGTGTTGTTAAGCATGCCGGAAAAGTGCATGCTGTGTACGTTCTGTCTTGCAGCCACAAGAGAGTTTTTTGCGATGCTTTTTCTTCGCATCGGCGAGCTGTATCAACTTTCAGCGCCGTCTTCCACGCGCGCCGCAAAATCCGGCTTGACCTTGTGCCGCTGATCTCGCAAACGTGACCACCGCGATCGCCGGTATCCGTGCCGCGCTTTCAGGGGATTATCGCAGCTGGCGCGTGTTTGCGCAACTTTTTGAACACCTTCGAGGAAAAGTTTATTAATTTTTGTGCCGTCGCGTGTGGGGCGACGAAGCGCCCGTGTCCTCTCCAGCTTCGGCAACCTGCTCGTGGACGTGCTTGTATACAGAACAGTGCCGATTTGAATGAATGCGCTAAGGTCATTGCACTTTTCGATAGGAGCTCTGACCGCATGGCAAAGTGGAACACTTCGACGGCGAAGAGTTATCGCGTGCAAACCAACTTCCACTGCGCGGCCCGTACCTCGTCTTTCTGTGCGGTGCAGTCGACATTGTGTGTAAATGCCTTCACCGGGATACGGGAGAGGTTGGAGAGCAAATAGAAGAGGCACGCGTGTTTTATCGCATTCCACGCCGCAGGTCGAGGGGTTGTTTCTTGATAACGCCCCCGTAATGAAACATGTGCGTTTATTTGGTTCTTAAGCGTGTTTCGCTTTAAACCTATCCAATGGTCACGTCATGTTAGTTCTGCTCTACTTTTTGCGCTGATTTCTTGTTTTAATGGTACTAGCTGCTGAGCGCTTTGCTTTTCTCTATTTTGTTGCCCACCTTCCTTGAGAGTTATTGTTACACAATTCACATTATGCAGCAGTTACATAGTGTTGTCGTGTGTCAGTAGTTTGGATTGCGTGGAAGCAAATTTACGTAAGCATGCCAGCAAAATAATGATACTGTGTTTTAAGCTGTTAAAATTTTCAGTGCCTGCTATGTTGATTGCCTAACATGATTGCTTGTATGTTTATCACACTGCCACATATTTATTTGCAATGAATCATAGGGATAATTCGAATTCATAGACCCATTGGTTTGAAATGCAAAATGCTCCTGGCCGCTATAAATAGCTACTAGTAATGGGGGTCTCGTCTGGCTACATTTCTTCTAGTGTGTACACATGGAGATGACTATCAAGAAAATAGTTGTGCTATTATTTGCCACTAATTATGTTAACGGTGTCTATTGTATGCCTTGAACTTACGTTTCATCCGAACTGAAATCTATAAATGCATTTATTTCTGATTTCTAGAATAGTGCAAGCAGCCTTAGCCAACTAGGTTTAGAATATTGCAGATAGTTGTGGCACACACAAAATAGTCGTGGGGTTGTTTGGTAAGCATTTTAATTCAGCAATTGCTACGTCTTCTGGGACTAACAGAAAATGAAAGCACAATCAAATAATGGCATATCATTATTGATGGAATTCTTTGCAGCCACATTAACAATGTTTTTCGAGGCAGACAGGTACCCATGAAGACGTTGCTGTAAATACAAATTGTTCTAGGTGCACATGATATTGCTGTGAAGTCTACCGACTCTTGCAGCTGCCAGACAGAAATTTTCCTGTGACCTTGTAGATGTTGACTACCAGTGTGGTTTGTAGACCTTGGCATCATCATTTTATCACGGCAGGTGCAGGCACCAACACAGTTCCTCCTCCCTACGCGGTCATACAGTGAAAAGGCACCCATAACACTTGACTCCATCCGTGACCGAACCATGCTTGTGCTGAAGCTCTACGACAAGATCGACCCTGAGAAGGTCAGTCACGTGTACAGTCTCTGCACTTTTCATGATTCTTTGCTAATTAGTGTAATGTCCAGAGCCCCGCACTCTGAAAGTTGTTTTGAGAGATATGCATAACTTCTACAAGACACTGCTACAAGTTTTTACAAGACGGAATGGCAAAAGGACAAACAGACGTTTATACTGTTGCTCACGTTGTCCTGCCGGTGTTACACTCGCTGCGGAAACTGGGTGGTGTTCTGTCATTGATATTTGCTTCGACCTAAATGATTTAGCAGTGTGTCTAATGTAGACTGATATGGAGACTACCCATGACATTACTGATGGTGGGCATCACGCAGGCCTGTAAGAGAAGCACCACAGCTGGGAAATGGCCATTGACAACAGGGCTGTGAGAGCTAGAGATACTTTCCATCTTCCTTGTGGCTTTGCTGCTTTTTGTAATGCGGTAACAGTTCGATACACTGCGCCTGTGGCTCTGGGCCGTGAATATTTTGAAGCCCCTTTGAGCATTAGTAAATCAGTGGTGATTGACTAAGGATAAAAAGAGAGGAGATTTATGAAAGGGAGTTTAGAGAAACAGACTTGAGAGCAAACTTTGTGACTCCTGCAGTGTAAGAAATACTGCCTTTGCTCATTTTGCTGGTTGGTTCTTAAATTGTGCCACTACCTCGCAGTGCTGGACTCAGAAAATATCCAAGTCCCTGGACATGCAAGGTGCAGTTCACATATATGAATGAGATCACGCTTTTGCATTGGGGTCTTGTTATTATATCAAGAGGCTTCATTGAACAGGAAAAGTGTTTACAATCCTAGGAATGTCTTCAAAGATGTCAAACGATCTGCGGTCCCTCATTTAAGAACTGTTCCCCTATATAGTGCATTGCGTTAGATGCTTTATTAGCCTGACAGACTGTATAGAGTGTCAGCTGTGCAATGCTTTGCTTACCACAGAGCAGCACTCCCGGTTATGTTTCATGAAAGACTGTCACTGCTGTACTATGATCGCTTGCTGTACGGATCATTGCAGAGTGTACGAAGCCTCGTAGTCTCCATGTATAATTTGATATGCTAGCTGGAGCCACGGTCTGATTTTGTCTGTTCCGTGCAGCTCACACTTGAGTCACATTTCATCTATGACCTGGGCCTGGACAGCCTGGACTGTGTCGAAGTCATCATGGCCATTGAGGATGAGTTTGGTCAGTGTTCAATCCACGCTGGTGGTTTATCCCCTAACTACTAAAAACTAAAGAACTTGTTGCGCAGTTGGTATTGATGTTTAAAAGAAAAACAAATGCTCATTGTCGTAAACAAAATGGTTAGTTGTCATAAGAGCTATGTTACAATTACTTTGCTGTACCCATTTCGCAGTGCGTCCTGCATTTTATGCGCGTAAATTCCGGGAACAAATGTTTGTTGTTGTGAAGGGAGTGCAGCTTCCGTGATGTGGAGTGGGTGTTCATTTGCACTGAAAAGAGCCAGCATACGGCAACAAAAACATTGTGTGGGTCATTTGGGGCCATATTTGTTTTAATTTGTCTCATCCCGTTTCCAATGATAAGAATGATGGCAGCTTATTAATTGAATGACTTGACATCTTGTTTTGTGCTTTGTGTAACAGGTTTCGAGATTCCAGACACGGATGCAGAGAAATTGGTGAAACCTGCAGACATCATCCAGTATGTGGCGGACAAAGAGGATGTTTACAAATAGTGGGTGGCCATTACTATAAGAGGTCAGTGTTGCTTGGTGTGTAGCATGTTGCTATTTTGCGATGTCCTCTCCTACATAGCTTTGAGTCAAATTGCACTGATATAAGGGCGTAAACCTGTATGCGCTGGGTAATTTATCATGCAGGAGGACCAAGAATATGTTGAATAAAACTGAATGAAAAACTGGACCACTTTGTTTGAATGGCTATTTCTGGTACAAATGGTGACAATAAATGGCATGTTGTGCTCCTGCTTGTATTTCTTTGTTGCTGTTGGTCTGCTACATAGCTCGAGAGCTGTAGGCTTGTTTGCAAGCTCACAAGCTCAACAATGGCATCTGTGAAACCCATATATGTTGGGTTAACACTTTCACAATGTGACTGTAGGTTAGTCTAGCCTCATCACTTGTGTATGTTGTGTTGCCGCTAGTTACAAAAAAAATTGGCGGTTCTTTTTTGTTATTAAATTATTATACAATTTCGTTCTGCCTCGGCTAACCTTTGAAGAGAGAATTCTGCTATGTTGTGCAATCGTTTCTTGTTTTTTGAAAACTGGACCCTGCATTGTTGCATAGGTAGGAATGCTAAGAGAGATTGTCTAGCCTGTTAGTAGCTTCTAACAAAGGGTAAACTGCTTCAAAGAGAGTAAAATGAAAAACTACTGAGCCACTTACTCTGTCATGCAATGTTTATTAGTTTCATTTGTAGGGTCATGTAATTGGCACAGAAATGACTGTCATGTTTTCCAAGCATGTCAGTACTAAAACTGCTGTGTGTTCTGGAGCAGTATAATGCTCATGTGAACATTGCATCTGCTCAGTGTGGACTTCTGGGGATATGACAGGTGCTAAAAGATTGTGTGCCATAGCCTTAACAGCTTGTCGCTGTAATAGCAGGGCTTTCACTCATGACTAAGGTTTCCTGCTATGAATTCAAAGGTTTGGAATCACTCTACAACTCTGTGATGTTGGCTGAAAGCAGCCTTTTGCAGCTAGTACAAGTGCAGGCCTGTGCCACTGTCACTTTTGCCTTTTTATGCTCAGTAAACTTTCATAACAACTTGGCTTTAGTGCAGTGATCCTTATGGTAATTTTGATTCCACTGTGGGGATAACTGGATTCAACTGGAATTTTGGAGCTATTATTGTATTGATCTTTGTGCTGCTGTTTACGATAACCTTTACTAATGCAGTAGACTCAATGGTACGAATCTAGTGATGTCACAAAAAAATGTTTGTCATCCAAATGAATACAGTCTGTATGCAAAAGCACAGGAAATGTATTCATGCAGATCTGTTTACTGTTGACTATATTTATTTACGGCTGCGCTGCACTGCTTGCTACTCGCGGGCAAAGCTTAGTGCTAGAGTGTGTGGTTGTGGCTCACAAATTCATGTTATCCGTAGTGGTGTTGGAAAGCTTTGGGAGTATAGAAAGGCACTTGCTGTTAGAAAGTGCCTTTCATGCCAATGTGCGCATTGCCTTTTCTGCTTGATATGTGCTCGTGTCTTGCTATCTATGCCAAGGATTTTATGCTGAAACTGCTGCAGGACTACTATGAAATACAGCACTTTCAGTTGGTACGATGCATATTAGTCTCTGATATGGCACGGCGTAACAGGTATAGGTTAGGGGGGTGTCTCACACTTCGCTCCTTGTGTCGCAGGTTGCCGAAATTTTGGTACGGGTCTCGTCCACCCAGGGATGGGCCCGTTGGCTTGAACTGCCGTCGGAGGATAGTACGCACTTTTTTTCTTTTTTCGTGTACAGTAGAGACAAATAAAATTTGGTTTGTTCTACATTGTGCCCAGGGCCAGCTATAACCTGGCCATGCAGAGCACAGTCCACGATGACACTTGAAGTGTGCCGTGTTAATGCTATACCGCACTGCCAGAAACATGCAACTGGTGGATGTTAGTGTTCATGGAGATACCTTAGCCAAACTGCAAGAACCTTCTAGATGTCATTATGTTTGCCCACAACTTGTTCATGTTGTGTTTGGAGCTTTTTATGGCATACGCCTTTCTTGGCTCATGAGTGGCATGGACGGAAATTGTAGACGGGAGTTGTCTGCACAAACTCAGTCATCATCAGTTAATGTTAATCATAATCAGAAGTTGATTAAGCAACAGTTGCTAAGCAACACATATGCAAGAATATAAAAACATCTGAAAGTAAAAATAATTAAAAAATAACTGATAAAATGGAAGGAGGAAGAGAGGACAGTGAAATGCTGCTGCATTTCTGCTGTTCAGGAGACTGAAGTGCAATCCTGTAACTTTTAATCGCTCCCAAGAAGAGTCAACCCAGTTGGCATTAGTTTGATGGTTGCTTCACCTGCATAATACTGTAGAAATAGCAAAGAACACAACTAAAAAATTTAATCATAAAGATGTGTATTCTTTGAGCATTTTTGCAATGCAAGTGCTAGTTTGTAATTGTGTGTAAAATCTTGTGTTTGGTCTGTGGTGTTTATCTGCCATATTCCACAAGATTATCAACTGTTAATCTGCTGCCAATGAGCTCGTGTTCAACTATTGTTAGGGGGCCAGGTTAACTGATGACACTTTATGGCTCATAGTTTGTGAATTTTACCTGCCAAATGCAGCACATACATACAGTTTGCTTTGCCATCAATATCTTGCGTATGCTGATCATAATGTCCTTGTGTTCAGTGATGTTGCGTTTTGGACAGTGTGAACGTTTTTCCTTCCGCACTTTTCAACCGTTAAGCTGACACTAAAGGATGTGCATGTGCATTTCTGCTAGTTATTGACATTTAGTTTACAGGGCTGACTGAGAAACCTTTACATTTTTGTAGTGATAGCTACATTACAGTAGCATTTCGAGCCTTCAGCGTGGTGCGGAGCAGCTGCCGACGGCGTGGCTGATCATGTGGTTCGTCACGTGACCAAGTTCTAGTCAGCCAGCTGTAGCTATCGCGTCATTCCAGGTTCAACCAGAGCTAAACCACCGCCAATATTTTTGAAGGTCGTTCTCTACAGTGGGAGCGAGTCATTTGTTACCATGAGGCCTTAGCATTACAGGGGAGTCGTTAAATCTAAGTTAAAAAACAGGCTTGGTTACTTTCATATGTAATGGTCATTCTTTTGTTAATTAGCTAGAACACTTTCAAAACATTTTTGCATTGGTCACATCTAATCAGCTAAAGCATTACAAACATTTGTTATCAATAGTGTATTAGTGGTGCTGGTGAGTCGACCACAAAGTCTTCTTGGAACATGTGAGTGCAAGTCTGCTCCATCAGCTGGCACTATGCTTGCTTTCCGGACCAGTGCTTGGGCTTTGTGCATACGCAAGGTGTAGTTTGCTCCCACTGACCAGTTAGAAGTCTTAGCGCAAGGCACTGCCTTGGCAGAGTGTGCTGCGCTTTCTCTTGAGCTTGGCAGCGAGTTGGGAAACGACTTATACGCTGGTAACAGAGTGCCAGCGTAGTGCACACAAACTAATGTGTATGTGCTTAGGACAAGCTGGTTGCCAACTGCACATCTGCAAGGGACAAGCAGGTACGCTCACCTTGTACTACTCATGCATAGCTAGTGCCCGGCTAATTCGGTATGCATCTATGCTGGTACGTCTCCCGTTATGCTAAAACTGCCTGCTTGCATACTTTCCAATGCACTCTTTAAGTTCTGTTGTCTTACAGGCGTCGCTGATTATATCAGCTGGCATAAAATGAGCTCCCACTGTATATTCAGGATGGTATTAGCAATTTTTGCGAACTATAGGTGGCGCCAAACTCGAGCAAAGATGGCAACTGTACCGAGGGCTCTGTCTTTGGCATGGAGGAAGGAAAGAACTCGGGAAAGGCAGTGACGTCACATTTGACACAGACCTGCTTGCCAGTCTGCACTTTCTTCACCCAAGGCTGCCTTCTCTTCGGGCTGCTAGCAGTGGTTCAGCAATGAAATGATACCTCCCAGCTTTTCCATCTCGTTGACGTACAGAAGGCACGCAGCAGTGGTGCCGAGCTTTCTTTTTGCCACGTTCATTCATTCATTCATTCATTCATTCATTCATTTATTGTACCCTTAAAGGCCCTTTTCGGGCATTACATAAGGGACAACAATCGGAAGTGCTTGCTAAGCAGTGTGAATCTGCCGGGGGAGTTCGTAGACGGGATCGCGGCGCTGCCGCATTGTGTGGTGTCTGTGTCGTGATATTTGACAATATTTTTTATGTGAAACTATGAGTACGACATCTGAATACACCGGCAAAGCACTCGCAAAGAAGCAAACAAATGCTTTCACGTGTTGCCGAACCTCTTTAAGCCTGTTTCGCATGCAAGCAAAAACACTCGCTATTCCTGGCGCTGCTGTGCAAAAACCTGTTCCGAGGGCGGCAAGAGCGACGAGTTTTTTTTGGCCGCGACGTGCTGCTCAGTCGCTTGTATGTGAACCAGCCTTTAGACTAATTCGCAGCACCACCGCAGCGTGGCGTTGATTTTGTAAAAATGAACGCCACTATTTTTTTACTGTAAAACCCTACAAGCAAAACACTGAATGGTGGTAGTGGATTACAAGTGGCGGCGTCAGTCTTTACGTCACTGCGAACGCAATATATGTTGATGTTGGGGCAAAATTTGTTTCGCTGTTGCAAAATGCATTACTGAAGGTAAGAAACCTACTCCCAAGAGCCTTACCAACTCTTATGATAGGTTCCTCAATTGACCAATATATGTGGGCACGGTGCAACAAACATTCTGTCGAATCGGGGAGCAGCAGTTATATTTTTTAACGTATACAATTTCAGTATCTTAGCTAAAACGCTGAAACTCTGTGAAGAAAAACAGCCGCTGCGAAACTCTTCTGTAGCGTCAAAACAAAATCGGGAAAACTGGCAGCAGCAAAGCCACTGCTAACTTCGCCATGGTACATAGGTGCGCATTGCGCAAAAACTGCCTAATGACTTTTGCTCATTGTCAGTTCAGGCATAAACGATTCGCTTAATCGGTAGCATTTTCTGACAGAGTCCTCGGCAAGAATGTGTTCTCCGTCGAGCGTGATGGAGACGCGTTGTCTTGAGCTCACGTTGTAGAGCGGCCATTCTTTGCCATCCACTATTGGTAGCTCCCTGCAGAAACAGTTGACAATGCCTTTAGCCTTGCTGCCTAGAGTACTCTAAATCACACTTGTTTAAGATCTCCACTTTTCTGGGAAGCGATGTTTCTGGCGGATGGAAACTGGGGCGCTACCACCTATTAAACCATGAAGGACCCTCTGCGCATGCGTAGATTGCCCGTAGGCGCACTTTAACTGCAACTAGGCCCAGTGGGTTCAGACGAGCGGAACGGATCGCGGGTGGTCCGTGCACGTCAGCCCGCTGTCCGCGTGCCACGTGACGTGAACGTCGCAGCTCTGAGCGACCTTGAGCAGGGGCGGCGCAGTCTTTTGCGGGCCCGGACCGTGGACAGGATGGAAAAGGCGAGCGCCTTATTCAATCCGCAGGCTTGGTTGTGGACCGAGATTGTTTTTGCTCTTTTTTTGCTTCCATGTCTGTCAACGTTGGCTCGAATGCTCGGAATGAAGACTGCTTTGCTCCATGCTGGCGCCTTTCGTTTTGGTGCGCTTTTCACCGTATTTGCAGCATTCTGTGTCCTCCTTTTCTTGTTTCTTCACTGCGTGGTTCACTCCATATTTGCTGCACTGCGTCGTTATGTGTGTTTGAGCTTGTGCGTGAGTGCCCGCTTTGTTGTTTCTGATAATATGAGTGAAGTTCGAAAGCAAGCGCTCAGTGATGAAGCGACCGTCACGTTTTCGGCGCTCGTTGAGAGCTGCCAACCTACAACATATGGAGTATTGAACACGCTGACCACCTCAACATGGCGCTAACCTGGCTTTGTCCATCATAACTCCTTTTCAGCCTTGAAGGCTTCCTTGTCGTCCTAGATACTTAAGTAACTACAGACAGTACAGCGAGACAACGCTTTCGCTCGGCGTCCATGTTGAAACTAGGTACCAGTTTTCGGAGCCGCGTAAACGGCGCTAGCACGCTGGGAGAGACGGTACGCGTGGATTGTTCACTGCATTCATGTGAATGCTCGACGTCCGGACTGACTCGCGGATGCTTGGTTACGTGTCACGATAACCGCACTAACGCACGCGGACCATCCGCTGATCTGAACCCGGACCGCGCTGCCGCTCACCAGTGTCACCACGTGCCGCCAGTGCGCATGCCCAGGTGGCGCCAGTTGCCGGTACCTGACGCTGTAGGGAGATCTGCGCATGCACTTCAGCGGTAAGTGGTAACTGCACACACTGTGCTAAAGGTCTCTAGTTTTAGCATAACGTATACCATCATTGTTTACTGCGGCTGCCAATGCGCAATCGTCACTCGCTTTAACCGATGGCACTTGTGATCCGTAAGAATGCATGGACATATATAAACGAACAGAAGATTACAGCACGGCTGTCTTTTTGTGATGCATTGTTGCTTCACCCTGCCCTCCACTCTTACAGGTTTTCATCTTTATTTAGTTCCCCAGTGCAGGGCTGCTACCTATAATTTTCCTCTGCTTGGCCTACTGTGCATTTCTCTTTCCGCTTTAACATCTCTCTGTAGAAGCTGAGGAAATAAACTAAAAAGTGTGTTGGGAGCTGTAAAAATGACGTTATAAGCGAGTTTTTAGGGACTGGACAGTTAATTATCAGCTCGGAACACAATACCTTTTAGCTGAGCAGTTCGTTTGCTTCGGGTGAGCATTTTCTCCTATCCAGTGCCGTGGCGTTATTCGTATACATTTATTGTTTGTAAAGCGGACAAATGATTCGTGTCCTCACATTAGCGTTCAAGTGATGAATGAAGAGTTAAGAAAAAAATTACCCGCTCTTGATGAATGACGACACTATTTCCATTGTCCGCCTGCTCAGCGCCTTCTCCCACGGGTTCCCGCGGTCTTGCTGAATCGGAGTTCCAAAGATAAAATCGATATCTTCGAGGCGACTGGCTCCGGGTTGTTTAGGGAACTTGGAAAACGACGGCTGAAAAGTTTCAGAATTATTAGAGTATGAGTACCACCTTGTACCCAATGTGACATATTTCATAACGTCCGTATACTGCAATTAAGATCGAGTTTACTTTATATTTGATGTAGCCGGGAACAAGCATGGTGGCCTAGGGTTAATTGGTTTGTTCATAGAAGGTTGTGGCCAGGTACTGCACCAGGGTAGCCAAATCCTGTTCTGGCGGGAAATCAAGAGGAAGAAATGGGCTTGGGCAGGGCATGTAATGCGAAGGCAAATAACCAATGTTCCATAAGGGTAACGGAGTGGATTTCAAGGTAAGGGAAGCGTAGCAGGGGCGGCAGAAGGTTAGGTGGGCGGACGAGATTAAGAAGTTTGCGGGGATAGAGTGGCCGCACATGGTACAGGACAGGGTTAATTAAAAAGATACGGGAGAGGCCTTCGTCTTGCATTGGATGTAGTCGGGCTGATAATGATGCAGCCGGAAACAAAGTTCCCGGCTAAGTTTTGACACCAAACCAAATTTTGACAACCAATGTATGAAAGCAAGTACATATGCTGAATGCATACATACTACAGTGAGATAAACTGGAACATGTAAACGGGTACAATAATGCAGTAGGAAAAGTTTTCGTCTTGAATCGACCCCTGCCTATCTGCGAGAAGGGACGGCTGAGATGAAGAGTACTGTATTGTTTGCAGAACTAGTCGGCCTGAGTAAGTACATAAGATTAAAAGTTGTGAACTTCTTGGATATTCCAAAAATATGCTTCAGTGAATTAACTCAATGCCAAGACGATCTCCCACAAAGTCGAGACAGTGTTTGAAATGGCTGAAACCACAGGCAATCCAAGGAGCTTGGCGTTTTTAATCTTCAAATGCTTTTACTCTTACTGCCTCTAAATAACGCTTCACTGAACACCATGGCGAGACGTATTCTCCTATGGTTACCGCAGAAACGGCACTAACCGTGCCATCCTCTGCACGATGACATGGCTGTCAAGTGGGGCTGGTGACACCACATGAATATTTCCTATGGGTACCACTGCAACCTATTTGTCCCGAGAGAGCTAGGCGTATAGTCCTAGGTCTGTTATACGCTTGCTGTTGTAGGCTTCCCCAACCTCTACCATCTCGTGGTCTACTGCACCACGAAATAGCGGAATCAGAAAGCAAGGGCACGTGACCACGCCCCATGGGTCAAGGCCATGGAAGAACTAAGGAGGGAGTGTAGTGACACGACAGTTTCAAGCCTAATAAAAAAAGCGAGAAATTCGGCCTCGGTGACAGTCCGCGGCGCGTCTTATGGGCTTCACGTGGGGCCGCATTTGGCGGAAACAGAAAGGCTTCGACAGTGCTTGGTTCCAGGAGGCCTGCCGCATGGCGTACGAGTGCTCTCCAGAATCCTTTTTAAAAAACTCCATGGCGACGATCACGCACACAGGTCACCCAAGACCCGGACATGGACGCCTTTAGCATCCCGTGTTACCGTTACCAGGAGCCCGTAAATCAATCGCCAATGCGCACGCGCTGATTGGTCCCAATACGGCAAGCCTGCGCGCAGCTGCCGGGTATCTGGCGCCTTCAAGGCGACGTGAGCATACGGCCTGATGGCGTGCGGACTCCGTGTACTCCGGTAACGGTAACCGGTACACGGTATGCTGAAGGTTCTATTCTCTTGTCACGCTCTATATCTCTCACATCCTTGTTGCATGTACAGCTCGTGCTTTAACTATATCACATGACGGGAATGCCCCTTCAACTTTCTTTTCTCTTGATCACGAGGAATGGAACAAAGTTTAAGTGACGCCACCTTGTGGTCAAAGCGGTAAACGTAGACGCGGTTTTTGCGGGAGCTGAGGTAGTCTGCGAAGCTGAGGACCGGGCACTCGAATAGGACGTCGCCCAGCAGCTGGTGCGCCCAGGACATGTTGGAGCCACGCGGCGAGCCCCAGGAACCCTGCGCGTACAGGTCCACCAGCTTGGCCGGGTTGTCGACGCCGTACGTCGTGAGCAGCTCTCGCAGGGCGATGCGCATGTACGAGTCGCTCTCGTCGCCCTCTTGCGCCAGGATCTCGAAGAGCGGCGAGCCCTCGTTGAACACCGTTCCCAACAGAACCTGCACAGGGAGGTTTGATCAGTGGGACAAACTTGGAGCCATCTGTGTTTAGAGACGAGGATGAGACAGAACAAGAGACACCAGACACGTGGCCACTGTTGCCGTGAATACGCGGGTGGGTGTTTTTTGCTGCCGACCGCGGCGGCTGCGTTTTTATGGAGGAAAAACGCTAAGGCGCCCGTGTGCTGTGCGATGTCAGTGCACGTTAAAGATCCCCAGGTGGTCGAAATTATTCCGGAGCCCTCCACTACGGCAGCTCTTCCTTTCTTCTTTCACTCCCTCCTTTATCCATTCCCTTACGGCGCGGTTCAGGTGTCCAACGATATGAGACAGATACTGCGCCATTTCCTTTCCCCCAAAACCAATTATTATTTTGTTTGCCATTATACCGAGATAAGAAACCGTGAGATTCTAGAAACCTCCTCCGGGGTCAAGAAAGCTTCCTTAGCCAGTGACGCGGTCTATAACACACAACGTGTCAGTGACGTGATGCAGGCGGAATACGCGCGCACCTGTGTTCCCGGTAACGGTAATCATCGCTGTGCTATCGGGAATTAGTCCCCAGGATGCGAGTACGGCAGTTTAGCTATGTCTGCCAATTACTGCCCGGTTCCAGTTGCGCTAACATTTGAGACTAGCCTCCTAACCCACAAGTTTGGGAAGAGCCATCGGCTCTTAACAGGACTATGCGAATTGGTTGCCTATCTAGCGTTCTGGAAGCTTTTGTTCCCTATAGTACTTCGTAACAAGCCCCTCATTTCCTTATTCTTGTCTGCTCGGTGCTCGGATTCTGCAGTATTGATGTGATGCTGAAGGCTAGCGTAATGATCAGCTAACGGCTTGACCATACCGTTAGTGTTTTTCCTAGGAAAAAAAAGACAGCTACCTTCGTGATTCTGAATGCAGTTACACGGCTGAACCAAATCTACAACAGCTTTCGCTTATGAATGCAAAAAGCCGGCAAACCTAGCTTTACAATTTTTTAAGTGAAAGTTTTATTGACTTTTACTCTACATCAACTCTGAATCCTGAACTTGCGTGTTTAAGTGACTTCCCTGGCTTTAAGTCATCTTGTTGTCGATGAGCGTTGTCTTATTTACTGTATCTGGGGATTTACAGACGAAGAGCTGGACATAACACCACCACTCACAGAACCTTTAACATACTCATCCTTGAACACGACAAACACAAGATAAGCACGCTCCTATACCCAAACGGAATCATCTTGTTCGCTTCCTAAGTCGCTTGTTTCATCGTTCAAGCTAGCCTAGCAACTAGAATAAATCTTGATGATGATGATGATGACATTTTATGGTGCAAAGGAAGCTTTAGACAAAGAGTGCCATGACACACCATATGTTCGTCTACACAAGGTGGCGCCAGACTTATTTTTTAACCATTTCACTCCATATCAGCCGAGCACCAGGTCAGGGGAAAGCTTGTATTCAGTGTATATCACCGGTGATTACCCAGTGGCACTGGGGATCGAACCTCGCATGCGAGGCGGATTCCTAAACCACTAGGCCACCGCTGTGTTCACGGAATCGATCATATTCGCTTCCCTACGCTGTCTATGCCCTGTCCTTCAAGCTTGCCTACCCAAATGGAATCCATCTTATTCGTATCCGTACGCTGCCTGTGGCCTATCGTTGAAGCTTTTCTACCCAAGTGGAATCCATCTTGTTCTCATCCGTCATTGCCTGCGATCTATTCAAGCTGGCGTATTTCCAAATGGAATCGATCTTGTTCCCTACGCTGCCTGTGACCTATCATTGAAGCTAACATACCCAAATGGAATCGACCGTGTTCGCTTCCCTACGCTGTCTTTGACCTATCATTCAAGCTTGCCTATCGAAGTAAAATTTATCTTCTTCGCATCCCAACTCTGCCTGTGACCTATCGTTCAAGCTGGCGTACCTAAATGTAATTGATGTTTGCCGCTTCCCTACGCCGCCTGTATCTTTTGTTCAAGCTGTCCTAGACCACAGAATCGAACCAGCTACTTCAGAACTATTTTCTATTCTCTAGCGCAAGCTTTCAAGCCCAAATATCCGGTATTACTCGGACCTACCGCTGCTCATTAAATGATGGCATACGTTCTTTAGTTGCGACATGCGACGCCGTTTGCTCTGCAAAAGTCACGGCATACACTAGTACAAAGAAACAACGATGCAGAGTGGCTGCACTCGCCTCTTTGTTGTCGTTGTTCTGAAAGCGGCGTGCCATCTGCCAGGGCGGCTGCGGCAGCTCCCGGGACTCGTAGTTAGGGCCGAAGGCAAAACTGCGCCCCGCCTCCAGCAGAGTCTCCAGGGGAACCTCGGTGAGGCACTTCGCGGAGCTCTTGTTCTGGCGGCATCCCACTGCCTCGGAGAACGCGTATGGACTGGCCGAGAAGACCCTGCACACGTCCCAAGACAGGGTTCCCGCAGAAGAACTGAGCATGCCGCCAAGTCACGCGATCGTGCCTGATCGATATGTTGGGATGATAGAGTTTACAACTACCAGTGGTCTGTGGCGAGATAGAGTAGGTATGACAAAGCAAGGGAGGCGTTACCTGGAGGTAAATGGAACAGTCTTTCCATTTGTAGTGGACGTAGTTGCACTGATGGTGATAACAAGGGAGGCAATACGTCGTCCAGGCTGAAGATAATCGGGCGGATGCAAATTTGCCGCTACGAGGAGCCCGCGGCTGGCGTATTGGTAAAATTTCATAACGCATGGCTAGGTGGTTTGAGCCACCGCCCGATTTAAAGGGTTCAGCCGTATCCATCCATCCATCCATCCATCCATCCATCCATCCATCCGTCCGTCCGTCCGTCCGTCCGTCCGTCCGTCCGTCCGTCCGTCCGTCCGTCCGTCCGTCCGTCCATCCATCCGTCCATCCGTCCGCCCGTCCGTCCGTCCGTCCACTGGAGATCGGTGGGGAAGCCCTTTATTTTGTAATTGATTTTATGTGGTTAATGATGACGAATCTTAAATGTCCTGAACGGAGTACGCAGCGTACATTGCGTTGCATTTCTGAGTTTTGCGGGTGCTCTGCCGCGTAGCCTTGGGTGATTTGAACTGGCGAGCCAGGAGCAACGCATGCACTGACCAGTGACGCTTCATTTTCTTTTCTGGAAGGGAGGCATGGTGTGTGGTACGCATGACAAAGAAAATTGGAACATTGTGTGTTGGGGAAAGGAAATGGCGCAGTATCCCTCTCACATTTCGGCGGACACTTTAACTGAAGGGAATGAATAAAGGCGGAACTGAAAGAAAAAATAGGTGCCGTAGACGAGGGCTCCGGATTGATTTCGACCACCTGGGGATCTTTAACGCGCACTGACATCGCACAGCACATGGGCGCCTTTGCATTTCGTCTCAATCGAAACGCGGCCGCCGCTGTTGGGTTCGAGCCAGGGTACTCCGCATTCACTGGTTTTGAGGAAAGGAAAGGCGCAGTATCTGTCTCACTTTCGGCGGACACCTCACGCGCGCTGTGAGGGAATGAAGGAAAGAAAGGGGAAAAGGCGCAGCAGTTGAGGGCTACCGAATAATTTCAAATATCTGCGGACGCTGCTGCCGGGACTTCATCTTACCACTCCAGGCTCAGCAGCCGAATGCCATAACTAGAGTAACTAAATAAAAGTTAAGAAAAAATGAAAATTGGTTTGGGGGAAAGGAAATGGCGCAGTATCTGTTTCACATCTCGACGGACACCTGAACCGCGCCGTAAGGGAAGGGATAAAGGAAGTGAAAGAAGAGGTGCCGTAGTGGAGGGCTCCGGAATAATTTCGACCACCCCGGGATCTTTCACGTGCTCTGACATCGCACAGCACACTTTAAGAACGCCCCAAGTTTTAGAGCGAAAGCTTTACTGGCCGCGAACTTGCGATTTCTCCGTGGCGGTGCTCCGAGAAGGCACACGACATCACAAGATGCCTCGCCGCGGATATTTCTCTCTCCCTCGCTCCCTAGTCACTACTGCGCATGCGCCACTGGTAGCACCGAGCCACAGGTGTTCCGCCGCTGCGCAGCGCCGCGCCTTTCCTCAAAATCCAACTTTCAGTTTTCAGTTTTCTCTCCCTCCTTTATCCCTTCCCTTACGGCGCGGTTCAGGTGTCTAACGATATATGAGACAGATACTGCGCCATTTCCTTTCCCCAAAAAACTATTATTATTATATTCTTCTTTCCCTCTCTCCTTAATCCCTTTCTTTAAGGCGCAGTTCGGGTGTCCACCGAGATATGTGAGACGGTTACTGTGCCATTCCCTTTCCTCAAAAACCAAACAAAACAAGTGAGCCGACCGCGTACATAGAGTTCATTGGCGTTGACAACTTTTCACGGGCCGTTCATTTTCACGAAAGGAAAGTCGCACAACCGGCTCCGTGGGTCAGTGGGGACCTCAATCTTGTTTTCATCTACGTGGCGTTGGTGTCCAACTGCAAAAGCGTGTTTTGCGTTCCGCACACTGGATAGGCAGCGCGCCCTCCCTGCCACCCTGGGAGGTGGCATGCAGTTAATGGTTGATCGCGAGATATTGATCACCAAATGAACGCTGCGGCCTAGCTGTTGCTGTAGTGCCGCATGTCAGCCACAATGCTGTCAGCGCTAATGCATTCCGGCCACATCTCTCACCACCGGCACATGTATCAAAGCACCAATGAGGCGTCCGCATATCCACGGAGCCAGTTCTGCGCCCTTCCTTTGCTCAAAGTCATCGCCGTCTAGAACATTGTCAACGCAAACACCAATGAACACAGTGAACGCCGACAACTTTCGCCTTGTATATCCTGGATTAGCTGAGCTAATCCACATTAATTTTTAGTATTAACGTGCCTGCGGAAC
This sequence comes from Amblyomma americanum, assembly GCF_052857255.1. Taxonomy (NCBI): domain Eukaryota; kingdom Metazoa; phylum Arthropoda; class Arachnida; order Ixodida; family Ixodidae; genus Amblyomma; species Amblyomma americanum. The sequence continues at coordinate 23,936,306 of NC_135504.1, read as the reverse complement.
GGAGACTCGCTGTGCAACAGCATACGCAAGGGGCGCGAGCGCCAGTAGGGGCTGTAGGCGAGCAGGTGGGCCCCTAGCGCCCAGGCGCCCGTGGCAGCGCCCATCAGCACCGTGTTGTGCCAGTCACCGCCGAAGCGCTCCACGTTGCGCTGCACCCAGTTCAGCGCCACCTGCTGGTCGTGTAGCGGGAGGTTGCCCGGCATCTCCAAGCCGTCTGCATACGCGGACGCCGCAGCGCGTCGCTTATAGGTGTTTTAAGCATGCTGGAGAAGTATCAGCGCATACTTATACCGGTTTACCGGACGCTTCCTGAGCATGCGCAGTAACAATGGTGTGTCCCAGGCGGGATCACTGCGCATGCACAGGAGGCATGCGGTAAACCGGTACATTGCCCTGCCCCGATGGCTCAGTGGTTTAGGGCGCTCGACTACTGATCCGGAGTTCCCGGGTTCGAACCCGACCGCGGCGGCTGCGTTTTTATGGAGGAAAAACGCTAAGGCGCCCGTGTGCTGTGCGATGTCAGTGCACGTTAAAGATCCCCAGGTCGTCGAAATTATTCCGGAGCCCTCCACTACTGCACCCCTTTTTTCCTTTCTTCTTTCTCTCCCTCCTTTATCCCTTCCCTTACGGCGCGGTTCAGGTGTCCAACGATATATGAGACAGATACTGCGCCATTTCTTTTCCCCAAAAACCAATTATTATTATTGCCTCCGCTAATACGCCTCCGGTATGCTAAAAAAGGCGTCTTGTAGAATGTTTTGCGAGTTTCCTTTGTGAAAAATACACATAACGCGGTGAATGCGCTGAAATAAGCCCATAAAATGCGTTTTTCGTGCTTGATTTGACTTTTCCTGCATACTGGCTCTTGGAAGAAAAAATTGGCTGGGGTTCAGCGTGGTTTGAACCTAGCTATACGAGCGAAAGCTTTCTTAAGCGTGCTCTCCACTATCCTACATGAAATGTCAAGGTCAGGTACCCATTGGTCATTCATATGATCACGTGGTCCTACTACGATAGCTTGGGCCATGCACCACGCATTTAAGTTTGGTTTGACCTTGTGAGGCATTGGAGGTGACTGTCGATGCGATGGCCATTGTATAAAATCAAATGTCAAGGTCACAGGTCAAAGTCAGGTACCCAATGGTCATAGTCATGATTACGCACTCATACTACAATAGCTTGGACCATGCCACCACGCAGTTAAGTTCGGTTTGACCTTGTGAGGCACTGAAGGTCATTGTCTCACCCACATCGAAATCGGAAGTCTCGCTCTAAAACTTATCAATGCGGCCCGCGAGGCGAACTGAACCCTGGTACAGAGGCTCACCCCTGTGGAAGAAACCGAGGACCCCCAGGCGGAAGTTTGGCGCCACCACGACCACGTCTCCCGTGGCTGCCAGGAGGCTGCCGTCGAAGCGCGTGTTGCTGCCCGTCTGGAAGCCTTCGGCAAAAAGGAAGATGAGCACCGGCTTGCCGCACTTGTCAGCCTTCTCCGCGTTGGGAATGCAGGGAGTCCACAGGTTGAGGTGCAGACAATCCTCGGCTCCCTGCCAGCCCCCGTCGGTGCCTACTTTGGCCGCGAACCAGTCCCGTTGCGGACACGGGGGGCCCTTGGAAGTCGCCGTTATCACCGAAGAGTTCTCGACGACCGGCAGCGGTTGTCTGGGGACGGCAAGGGGGCATTAACGTGGATGACACTGTTCGGTATGCGGCGTCATCGCACAGCACATGGACGCCTTCGCGTTTTTGGAGGCAAAACGCGAAGGCGTCCGTGTGCTGTGCATTGGGCGGCCGGGGCTGTGCGATGTCAGTGTACGTTAAAGAACCCCAGGTGGACGAAATTATTTTGGAACCCTCCGCCCACTACGGCACCTCTTCCTTCTTTCAGTCCCTCCTTTATCCCTTCTCTTACGGCGCGGCTCAGGTGTCCAGCGATATATGACACAGATACTGCGATATTTCATTTCCCCCCAAACCAGTTATTATTATTATTATTGTATTCCACATTAATTCGGTCTTTTGTATTATTGTAGGGTTAACGTATCAGCGGCTAGTCAACTGGCTGTCACGCCTGATATGAGCCTTTATATCAACACTTACAAATGGATTGTTTCTTTGATATAACACACCCTGTCATCGGTTGTAGTGGTTTTCCTCGAACTCGTTTGGTCAGGTACAGGACTCATCATGGAAGAAAGTCGGCTGCAGTCAGTCATGTGTCAAGAGCGGGCGAATCAAGTCTGTGCGGCTGACTTTCCGCCGGAAAAGCTGGTGGCGTGTGTGGTCATAATAATAATTGGTTTTTGGGGAAAGGAAATGGCGCAGTATCTGTCTCATATATCGTTGGACACCTGAACCGCGCCGTAAGGGAAGGGATAAAGGAGGGAGTGAAAGAAGAAAGGAAGAAGAGGTGCCGTAGTGGAGGGCTTCGGAATAATTTCGACCACCTGGGGACCTTTAACGTGCACTGACATCGCACAGCACACGGGCGCCTTAGCGTTTTTCCTCCATAAAAACGCAGCCGCCGCGGTCGGTTTCGAACCCGGGAACTCCGGATCAGTAGTCGAGTGCCCTAACCACTGAGCCACCGCGGCGGGGCATTTGTGTGGTCAGTTCGAAACAGATTTCTGCTGGCGGAAAGACCAGTCGCTCGCCACTAGCCAATAGTAATGCAAGGATCAGGCCGCGCCCGTACCCCAGTACGTGCTTCAACGTCTCCAACTCCACGGTCACGCCAGCGGCGGAGACGTTTTTAGCATACCGGAGACGTACTACCGCAGACGTATACCGGTTTACCGGACCCCGTTCGCGCATGCGCAGTGGCATTGTTGGTGTAAGGGGGAGCCGAACGCGCAACGATGCACGTAACATACCATTAATTGTAACTGCGGTTCAATTTTTCCCAAAACTACAGCGATAGTTCCGCAGATGACTGTTATTCCTTGGATTTACAGGAACGCTAGGTACGCGCGCGACTATAGACAGTTTTAGCTGTGCGTACGCAAGTGCTTGCGTACCCAAAGAGCTACGGCGCTGCGTGCGTTACGCTGTCCGCTCCGAAGTATACAGGCTTTACAGCGCCGCATCACGGGGGCTGCCATGTTTGATCACGTGATCACGCCGCCATTACACGCCTCCTCACTGCTCGGCGCGCGTCTCTTGCAACGGCTGCTGTGCCTGATGGCTCGGTTCCGACAGGCAGTGTTTCGGGTGATACGGTTGTAAAGGAGTGGGCAGACTACACTATGGTTTGGCTCGAGCTTCGAAGCACATGTGACATTCCTAATTTGATCACTTGAGGGGTGAAAACGTGATCGGGCTTCATGTCGCGGAGAGCCGCTCAGCTCTCCCTCTTCGAGTCAATGGATGGGTCGCCTGAATGTTTGTTTTTGCATCCGCTGAAGGCTTTGCTGAATGTTTTTATCGTTATTGTCTAAAACAGCAGTGTTAAATGATCCTGCGGCAGCGCAGATCGTTGTCGTGTTGTGTACATGCAAGCAGACACCGCTCTAAAACGCACACATTCCAATCGTACGCATTTCTTTGCAACCAGTTAGCGGTGCTTAGAAAACCTAAAATATTTTCTGCTGGTTTGCTAAATACGGAAAGGCGGCAAAAATAAATAGACACACAAATTTTAACTATTATCGTAGCAGTACCATGCATAAAGCTGTCTTCACGAGCTGGCGTGCAATCTTTCGAAGTATTCCGCGATATTATTGTTAGAACGCGCGCACGGAAGCGCATTAATACTACACACAGTTCACAATTATGGCAGCCTCAGATATAACATTGTGCTACGCTCTACGCTCGATATGTGGACATGAAAATGTTTGAGGTCTCGTTGGTGGTAAGTAATCAGCTTCATCCTGAGCGATGGCCTGCGGAGTCACGTTTAGTGACTCTCGAATGAACAGCGAGGAAGTGACAATCACCTAGCACACCAGCTGTAACGCAAATGCTTTATTCCGAATATAGTCCACGAAAACCGCGCTACTTGGAGCGAAGCTCAACAGTAGCACCAAGACGTCATGTACCACACGGACTGACGGTAAGCGTTGTCCGCTCGCGCGGCTGCGCACTGCATAATCTGCAGCAGCGGTATGTAGGAGCGTAAGTCGTCCTTCTTTTCCGTACATAATTCGTCCTCGGGTGCTCCTGTTGCTAATGGCCACACACCTTAACTTGGGGTCTCGCTGGGGTCTCGCTACACACGCGGACACAACTGCACACCATCTGAAAGCACAAAGTGACGGTTTCGGTGGCGGAACAGCTTGTTCATGCGGCTATGTTGTGCACTTACCCTCGTAGATTTTCCAAGATCGTAACCTTTCTTTCTTTTTTATATTGGCTATGTAGCGCTGGCAAACGTCTTTGTTGTGTTCGCACGTTCGGAAAGGTTACACGCCGAACTGGCGCGACAAGGGCAGTACGTCCTCGTATAATTCGGTTCCGTGATGACCGCAAACGATCGCATCTCGCACCTTAACTCTCAGTCGCAATTCTTGCAATCCACAACACAGCATGTATTTCCTCTGCCTTTTCACATCTTCGCAGAAAGAACACATTCGGCACCCACCCGTGATATTTTCACAGCTGCGTCGAGGCCTACACGCTGGCAACTCGAGGCGCGTAATGGCGCCGTGTTCCTAACGCGCCTATGGCGCCATCTGGTCTCAAACAGAAGAACTGCGTGATGTAAACGGTGACCGTGCCGTAGCGTCCCTCAGGCGCACGTGGCGCCATCTAGTGACAAGAAGTCAAACCACATCAACGCTCGGTTGAAGAAAATTTCATCCGTGATTACTGATAACTACTGTGAGTGTATTGGGAGCCTTTTTTGTTCCAAGAAGAAAAACTATGCAAACCGAAGAAAATGCAAGATCTGGCTAAAAGTTAGAAAACTGCTTCGCCAGGTGTCGTTGCTACGAGGAAAACACTAGGGTGCCTCGATGCTTGCCCGCTCTCCGCTGAGGGTGGTGCCACTCTTTGAAGGGGTCGTCGCCGCCAAAACCGGTTCTCGGGAGGCGCCGCCGCCATTTTCTTGCATTCCGCTCCCGCCGTCCCGCTGACTCCCACGCTAGACACGGAAAGCGGCATTCTTCATACAGTCTCTTTGCAGAATGCCTGGGTGCTGCGTTCTCCAGTGCACTAACAGCGCTAAAAATGGCTGGAGGATGTTTTCGTTTCCTGGAGACCAAAAACGACTTCTTCTATGGACTGTGAAAGTGAAGCGGGACAAGTGGCAGCCGACGAACTACTCCTGCATATGCGGCGTAAGTACCGGACTTCTCTGCAGGGCTGAATTTATTTTGGGGCTTATGTCAGCTTGTCTGTGTGACTCTTTCTGATAACCAGACGTGCGATTCTGTGTTCCTGTCGGAGGCTCCATATCATGCTTTTTCAGCCTTTTGATATTTGATCGCTGCAAACGGACGTAATCTCTTAATTAGAGCTTGGGGTGATATGGAACCTCCGGCGCATTTACGCCTCCGTTCATTTCACTTCGCATCACGAAATAAGGCCCAGCCTTGCAAAAGTATTACGATCTTTCTCGGCCACGAAGCTTGAACAGCAGTGCATCACGCTTCTTTCACAAAAAGCCATCGCTGCCCGCTTAATTTGACAGGCGCATATAGCAGTGCGAAAAGTGAATCCCGGAGTGCAAAAAAGCATACGACGGGTTAAGCTTGTGTTTCTCCGCGTTGCATCAAATTCAGATCTTTTATACTTTTGTTCGCACTATGTTATTCATGACATTTATTCTAGTTTATCATATGTCACGGAAGGAGCTCATGGAAATGAAAACAAAAAAAAATGAGTGTGAAGTAATCTCTATTTTGTGCATGTGTGCGGATATGAGCCTATATGCGTGATGATGTGCGTTTGTTTGATTTTCTTTATTTATCGTAATTTAATCTTATTTGCTGGGGAATAAAGCATTTAAATTAGCAACACATTTTTTTTGGTCCAGGCTCACTTTGAAGAATCCTGTTTTGAACAAAACCGGGTAGATGGATGGAAGAAGCTGAAGCCGAATGCAGTACAAACGGTTTTCCCATTCAGGGGTAGGTGTTTCCCATTCGATTCACTGCCTGATTCTGTATAAGTGCATACATTCGTTGCTAACAAAGTGGTGGTCGCTCGGAAACATTTGAATGGCATTTGAGCCGCTGGCCCGGCATGGGTGACTTATTTCGCCTTTAACACGTTATGTGTTCATGTATGTATGTATCCATTCTGCTTCTCAAGTTCTTATGGAGAAGAAACCTTCCACTTATTCAATTCTACTGTCGATCGGCTCACGCAACAGCCTTCATCTCAAACACCCACTTAACCCATTTCCACTTGAAAAGGCAGAATCGGTCGCCTTCTTTAATTAATACAAATGTAATTAATCAAGGCGACACAAAATAATTCAGGGAGCGGGGAACAAGTCAAGTACCTATGTGCACCTTTTGGCCCCAACCCTTATATTTTTTCGTGTGGAAAACTAAAAACTAAAAAAAAATGCCGAGACGCTGGTCACGCCTTGTTTTCGCTTTGCTCTTTGTCTTGATTTTCCATATTCTGTGATTCCCGCATTTTCCCGTTACTGAACGCTGTTTGATCATTGGTTTGTACATCTTTCTGCTTCCAGTTGCTCCAAGGAAGCGAAAATCACCTAGAGACAGAACGCAGCCTGTGCCCGCATCCGTCAGTGAGGAGGTGAACAACCCCGCTGAAGGATTCCACACCGCATCAGAGGCAGATTTCCTCGCCAAGTCAACTCACATGGTATCACAAGATACGTCATCGGTCAACCTCCAAGTCAACAGCTCAGATGTAGAATCTTTGAACGTCGGAAATCCAAGCTCGACAGACGAAACACCCACAGCTAGTGAGACACAAACGGATTCTGTTGGGTTGAAAAAGCAGTTGTTAGACATGGAAAGAAAATACGCCACGCTTCAAGAACATCACACAATTGCTAAGAACACAATCCAAAAGCTCAAAAAGCAAGTTCAAAAGCATGAAAGCAAGGGTGATAATTTCGCAAAAAATACACGGTTCTTGAATGCAGACCAAATTTCCGCACTTTCTAAAAATAGCACCCAGGGTCACACGTGGTCTGCGGAGATGGTTAAGAAAGGGTTGCAAATTAATGTTGCTTGCGGAACGACCGGGTATGAGACATTGAGGAAGTTGGGTTGCCCTCTTCCGTCCAGCAGGACGTTAGCACGGAGGATCCAGGGACTGAAGTTCCTTCCAGGAATTCTTCAAGAAGTTTTTGACGTCATGAAGTGTAAGGCTGAAACTATGGAAAACGTGGAAAAAGACTGCGTGCTGTTTCTAGACGAGATGGAAATTGCTACAGCGTTTGAACTGGACCTAGGTGAAGATGCCCTCCTTGGAAGTATAACACTTCCTTCGAAGCCAGATGAGCCCGCCAATCACGCTTTGGTATTCGTGTTGGGAGGAATCAATCAGCGGTGGAAGCAGGTCATCGGCTATGAATTCACTGGCCATCACGTGGAAGGTGCCCTGCTCAAAGACTATGTGCTCGACATCGTCCAGCGCTGTGGCCAGATCTCCCTCAGAGTCCGTGCTGTCACATGTGACATGGGATCAGCGAATCGAGCAATGTGGCGAGAATTAGGATTTTCGAGCCACAGAAATTCTACCGCAGTGTGCTCAATACCGCATACACGTTTGGACGGTAAAGAGCTTTTTTTCACTTCTGATGCAGCACATGTGTTTAAAAACCTACGAGGGCAACTTTTAAGCTCCAAAGTCTTTGCACTGAGCGATGCCACCGTGCTCGAAAACAACCTCCCATCACCTAACGTAAAACTGGAGCATGTCCAGGCAGTGGTGGACTATGACGCAGAGAGGGAACTTAAAGTAGCCCCTGTCCTATCTGATAGTCATTTTAGCTCCGGCCACTTTACAAAAATGAAGGTTGGAGTAGCTCTTCAATTGTTCAGAGAAGCTGCACCGGCTATTTGGTGAAAGAAGGCCTGCTTGACCCATCTGCCGAAACAACAGCGTTGTTCTTGGATCTGTTATCAAAGTGGTATGCCCTGATGTCATCACGCCATCCCACTTTAGCTTTAAGCCACCGAAACATGGAGAAATATTACTCTGCTCTGAAAACCTTGCGCCTGGCAGCAGAAACAATACAAGGGATGAACATGGGCGCCACCTCTCAATGGAAACCATCCCAAGCTGGCCTGCTTATTTCCACGACAGTTGTTCTTCGCCCCCAAGAAGTTTTCCTGGGCAGTGAACGCTACGAGTTTTTCTTAACAAGCAGGCTGCTTCAAGACTGCCTCGAAAATCTTTTTTTCGGTTGTATGCCTAATGAAGCCGGTGCCGACGGCGTATGATTTAAATTGCGATATGAGGCTTTTGAGTGTGAGCCAGTTTCTGCATACACCGCGAACAACAAGCTATGAGCTTGATCATCCAGAGTACCTCGTCGACCTCCTTTCTCAAGCAAAGAAGCAGTGCTCAGAAAATTTGCCTGAAGAAATAGACGACTCTGAGATTTTGTTCATTGAAGAGCTGACGTCAACGGAATGTTCCATTTTATATTACCTTGGAGGCTTCATACTGAAAAGCATCTTAATGTCCGTATCTTGCTCCCAGTGCAAGGATGCCCTCATCGGAACTGTAAGCAATGAATATGTCGCTTTCACAGTTCTCAAGGAGTATGTGAGTGATGGACGGAACTTGATTTATCTGAGCAGTGAAGTGATCCGCACTCTCAAGAACTATGAGGAATACTTCACAGGCGCTGTCGCATGGTGTAAGAACAAAAAACACACGATGAAGTCCCCGCTGAAATCTCTCACAAAATACTTTACGAAGGTAGACCGCCCGTGCCTGAACACATGCGCAAATCACAAGGAAGCAATAAGCAAAATGCTGATAGCCACCTACACACGACTGCGGCTACGCATCCATTTACGTCACTACCCAGCCACACGTGCTGGTGGTCACGGAAGCAAAACTTGTGCTGGTGTCAGTCTTCCTTAAAGACGCTGCAATGAGTGTGAACTTTTCGTGCGCATGCACATAAGCGTGAGAGAAACTTAAGCGCAAGAATCATAAGCTGTGTTATACTTGCAGTGAATCGTCGTTCGTAATCATTTTGTAGATATTGTATCTGTGCTTTAAGGTATTAAATAATCGTTCTTGCGTGCGCCTGTCTTTATGTTTTAATTGCATAGTGTATGCATGACACAGTTTGCCACCATTGGATAGTACTGCAAATGGACGTAAGCATGCCATGCGTTCGTACTTGAATATGCAGCTGTTCATTTGGCGTACTTCATTTTCTTTCCGCTATATCCACGCGCAAGCGCAATGACAGCAAGTTCACGGCGCAGGTATGACAACGACGGTGAGCAGTTGCCCAACCAAAGCAAAGATACCCGCCATAATCTCGCTAATCGTCTCGAAGTAGCGAAAGCATCAACGAATCTTCACTCTTACTCTTCATCCAAACTAGAAAAGGATTGATTACCAAAGGTAATGTCCAATTCAAGCTCCCACTGCAAGTGGGGCCATCTCTATCTAGGCGCGTCACGCAGCAAACGCGCGCCTCGCGACCCTCGGATGCAAGAAAATGGCGGCCGCGCTAGCAGACGACGCGGTTGTCCTCACCCTAAACGGAGAGCGGGCGCACATCGAGGCACCCTAGAAAACACACTGAATATAGTTAGGCCTAGGAGCTTGTAGATCGCCAAATTATCTAAAAAACAGGGGCTAGTTATCGCTTATACCACTACGTGTGGGCAAGATTAGGCGAAATAAAAGCGAACCGCTTCCATTTGAGCGAGCTATTGCGTCGAAGAATCCAGCGGCGACATGTATTTATTCCGAAGCGGGCGAGCAGGGCGCCGCCATCTTGTCAAAGTTAGCGCACGCAAGCCACGCAAGCGCCGCAACGCAAACTCCGCTGGCTACCGTACGCAAGGCTACCGTACGCAAGACGCAAGGCTTGCGCTTGCGTTCTGCGCATGCGCACTACCGTCCCCGCAAACTCCTCGCGTACGCTAACTCTTTGCGTACGCACAGCTAAAACTGTCTTATAGTGCCATCTGTGGATCCTCACCTGAAGCGCAGGATGTGGACAGGCGGCTGCGCGTACTCGATTCCAAGAAAGGTGTAAACCCAGCGGTTGCGTATGAAAGCCCGGTATCCGCGCACGGCGCTACCAGTTTTGACACGCACCTCCACGTAGTCCACCTGTTTCGAGGAAAGATATAGGGTGCATGCAAATTTCATATCGCTTGTGCAGAACGGAGCAGCGTTGTGCTTTCTGTGTTAGGCCTAAAATACGGGGCTCAGAATGCGATACCTTAAGGCGAAACAGCGTATACCAGCACATCGACGAGGGAAGAACACACGCCCGGCTCTTGTGCTGATGCGCTTGCTGGTGCACTCTTTAGCCTTAACATGCCAAATCAATTTGCCCATCAGATTGCGCCGTCGAAATGTGAGGCCAAGTTGAAGATAACAAAAGCAACCAGGCCTCATCCAATCTTTCAAAGAACAAGTTATTCGCCAAAGAACCCATTAAAATGTGTACGCTCTAAATGTGACAAAAGCGCAAGTCAAAATTTAAAAAAACACTAAATTCGTAAAAGTTCACGAAAGCGAAGGTGGGCACTTTTGCGAAGTGAACTCACGATAATAATTTCGTCTATGATTATTATTTAGTAATCAAAACTCCTCCTGCACATTCTACGTCGGGTAAAATAAGTAAATTCGCATGTGGTGAATAAAGGCTGTACCTGAAACCAAACGATAATGGCCACACCAGCACAGCACAGGGAAAGCACAGCAGCACTGATGACCACGCTGCGAGCAACGGGCGTTGGATGGGGGCGCTTGGAGCTGAAAAAGAGATTGAGGGGAGATTATGCGCTGGTTCCCGAGCTCCTGCTGTTCAATTACTCTATCCTTTTTTTTTATAGGGACCCGGTCGCCTTCAAAATAGCAGATCTCTTCTAGGAAGGATGTTCGGGCAGAAAGAAATGCATACATTTATGCTTTCGGGCCCGTGGTTCCCCCCAAGATCACAGTTCCTGCCATAAGCAGCGAGCAATTTACTACTCAACGTTTACGGAAATCGTTTTTCGAGCAAACGAGCAATAAACGCATAATAATAATAATAATAATAATAATAATAATAATAATAATAATAATAATAATAATAATAATAATAATAAGTTTTGGGGGAAGGAAATGGCGCAGTATCTGTCTCATATATCTTTGAACACCTGAACTGCGCCGTAAGGGAAGGGATAAAGGATGGAGTGAAAGAAGAAAGGACGAAGAGGTGCCGTAGTGGAGGGCTCCGGCATAATTTCGACCACCTGGGGATTTTTAACGTGCACTGACATCGCACAGCACACGGGCGCCTTAGCGTTTTTCCTCCATAAAAACGCAGCCGCACAAAAAAGAGAAGAATAGTTTTAGAAAAGTGAGGTAGCTCCGTTCCTGTGGCAGTTTTATTTATTTCAATAAAATACTGGAGTGCAAAAACCAAGCATGGGCAATAAATTTATGAAATGTTTGTTAGTGTAACAAAGATCAAGCAACGAAACTTAGAGATGGAGTGAGCGGTAGGAAACACGTTCCAAAGAAGCATCGATTCTAACAGACGTAATATTTAGCGTAAGTTCAGAAGACACAGCGTTTTATAAATAGATTCCTACCCAACGCGCCACATCAACCATATTTTTCCAATAATTTGTAATAATTATTGTAGAGATATTGGCTTGCGCTTGGATGCAACTAAGGTATCCTCTTAAAGTTTCCACCGCATGCTACATATAGTAATCTTTTTTTGTTTCAATTAAATATTTGGCTGAGCGAAGAAATATGTGGAAGTTCATAACGTCTTTGTGTAGCTTCGTCTTTACAGAGTAACTTTCATGAATACGTGAGCCGACAAGGGAAGGGAATTGAAGGGCTCGTAAGACATACGTATCAAGGCAAACGACTAGCGTAATCATTTTACATGAGAAAGAATCGATTAGAAAGGATTAGAAAAAAGAGCCACATGCCGCCGGTGGGATACGAACCTAGGACCTCCGAATTTCGCGTACGGTGACTTACCAAGTTCGGCTACTTCTACGTCGTAATAACTGTCTTTCAGGTAAAAAAAATTATTACACCGCTAATTTAACAATTATCAACACCACAAACATTTCCCTATGCTTTCCTTGGTATCAGTGACATGTTTGCTTTCCTCATATTTCAGCAGCACGTGTCATTTGATAAGTATAATTCTAATCATGAAAGGAAAACGCTAATTAGCGTCAGTTCTAAATTATAACGTGACAGCTCACTTACGCTTCCACTGTCCCAGTGCTTTCTTTCATCGATGTCGATGGTGCGGCTTCGCTATCTGGTGGTTTACCTGTAAATGATCGCAATCCTTTAGTTAAGCCGAATATTAAGGCGAAAGCCTTTAATGGCTCATACTCGCGGTGACTGTCGTCCGTTACATCGCCGCCTAGGTCACGTGGCATCTATATTTTGGGTAAAAATTGCAAATCAGTGCAATGAGTCGCAAACGGCTTTCGCCTTCCCGCAGTTAAGAGATATCTAAGTGCCTCCAACGATTTGTTTGCTACTTTATGGCGGCGGAGTTGTTAAATTGATAGAAATAAGTATCCATTAAAGCTAGGATGAGCCATAGGATGAGCCGGGCGAAAATGCTCTTCAAATGAGATTCCCTTCAACGCGGTGAAGGACACAATGTGGTTTAAATTATCTAGGAACATTCCACTCACTGAAATGACAAAACTGCAAAGCGAGGCACTTTGAGCAACAGTTCGTTAAGAAATCCTGGTGATCTGTTTGCGCTGTTTTCGTTCGAGCCTGCTGTGACTGTAAATGATTCATCGTCATCATCATCATCATCCTTGCTACGCTCACTGCAGGACAAAGGCCTCTCCCATGTCTCTACAATTAACCCTGTACTTTGCCAGCTGTGCCCACCCTGTGCCTGCAGACTTCTTAATCTCATCCGCCCACGTAACTTACTATCGCCCCTTGCTACGCTTACTTTCTCTTGGAATCCACTCCGTTACCCTTAAGGACCAGCAGTTATCTTGCCTTCGCATTACATGCCCTGGCCAAGCCCATTTCTTCCTCTTGACTTCGACTATGATGTCATTAACCTGCGCTTGTTCCCTCACCCACTCTGCCCGCTTTCGGTCTCTTAGCGTTACGCCGATCATTTTTCTTTCCATAGCTCGCTGCGTTGTGCTTAACTGAAGCTGAGCCCTTTTCCTTAGCCGCGACGTTTCTGCCCCGTAGGTGAGTACCGGTAAGATACAGCTGTTGTACACTTTTCTCTTGAGGGATATTGGTAACCTGCTATTCATGATCTGAGAGAACCTGCCATATGCGCTCCACCCCCATTCTTCTAGTTCCCTCTCATGACCCGAATCAGAGACCACTACCTGACCTAAGTAGAAGTATTCCTACCACTTACAGCACCTCTCTAGCAGTTGTGAAATGCTGTTCCTTCGTGAGACTGTTGAATATTACTTTGGCACGACCAGTAAAGGAGGACACGACAATATTTTCTTCAATTTCACAATAGGCGGCTGCGTTTTTATGGAGGAAAAACGCAAAGGCGCCCGTGTGCTGTGCGATGTCAGTGCACGTTAAAGATCCCCAGGTGGTCGAAATTATACCGGAGACCTCCACTACGGCACGTCTTCTTCCTTTCTTCTTTCACTCCCTCCTTTATCTCTTCCCTTACGGCGCGGTTCAGGTGTCCAACGATATATGAGACAGATACTGCGTCATTTCCTTTCCCCAAAAAAACCAATTATTATTATTATTATTTCGCGAAAAATTAAATAAATAGGGCTGTGAGTTAACCCTGAACACTTGGGGGTTTATTGCTGGAGCAATATACGGGCTACATCCTCTCATACGGCTGCGTGTGAAGCCGCGGTGAGTGAACCTCCACCCGCTACCCACTCATTTCAACCCTCCACCCTACTACAGCGTAAACCGTGTGAAGGCGAAGCCGAGGCTTCAGCGAAGGAGTGGGAAGAGCACAGCATCCATCCACCTCCACTCTCCAGAAGCATGCATCCATCAGAAGCTAATTGAAAGAGCCCACCACCAACCCACACATCCACTCACCTCTACCCTAAGCTAGCATCACCCGCCAGAATGCCTGCAACAACAGCCCACCCATCCCATTAGAAGAGCCCGTCAGTTGCGCTTCGCAGCAAACGACCATAGCAGCACACGACATCGGCCCAATATTGGAAGCATGTTGGAAAGGCTGGCCCTTTGTCGGACCGGCCTTTGTGGGCACACTGCCAATATTGGGCCAATGTTTTCGTGTGGCTTGGGGACATGGTTCCGCTCGCCGCAACCCCCGTGCGATTGGTTCGCGGCGTTCCCGCAGTGTGGCGCCCATTTTGTGAAAATTGCACATACATTAGAACGCCCACACCCACGTGTCTTTGCTCGTGTTTTAGACAAAGTGAAGGGTTTGACGTAGTCCCTTCCCACGAGCGTATACATTCAGCTTATGAAACGGCTATTCTTCCCACAAGCAAGAGATCTCAGCAGCTAATCCACTATATATGATGACCGCAGAAGGCAGCTCCGGCACTGAGAGAATTTCTACCTGACAAATGCCCAGCAGAGTAGCCTCCGCATGAATAATTTACGGCATTGGTTGGGTTTCAGCTGGGAGATTAAAGAAACTGGATCAGGTAGCGTGGGTTGCTACCAAGCTAACTGGGGCGCTTACCCGATTCGGACGTCAGGCTCTTCGGCGACGCGTCAGCGCTTGCGTCTCCTGGAAGAGAGCCACGATAGAAAGAGAACTGGGATTCTTGACAACTCCAGATCAAGCAGAGTCGGGAAGGGAGCCACAGACCGGTTACCCAGCTTTTCCACAACAGGACTTGTCTTCGCCAGGACGAATACGGTTGTCGAAACGTTGGTTATTGCGAACTGAGGCACCCATCTGGCCCTGGTTCATTTTATATTGTCTTGCAAGAAAGCCACAGGTTGCTCTCTTAGAAATTAGAAAAAAATCATTAACCCATTGGGCTTTTAACATGCCTTTATAATTTTCACGGTGCATTTTTACACGGACCTGTTGTGCGAACAACAGCTACATTTATAATAAGAGTAATTACTGATTAGCACCCACCCAAGCAAAGCCACAGAGTGGCTCCGGGTACGAACCCCAGACAAGGATGAATTTTTCTTGAAGTACACTGTTTCTGTGACAGCTGTAGAGCTCTTCTTTTCGGCCGCGTGGCTGCGCTTGGGCTGATGCGAATGAGTAATTACTGCAATTACTGCATTATTACAAATCTCCACCTCGGAAGATTCTCCTAAACAATGGACCAATGACTAAATCATTTACGTGTCTGCATTCCGATACAAATACTAGGACAGCGCATTTGTCTGGAATACCAGCAGTGCATAAAAATTGGAGGGAACAGTTCAGCTGCACTTGAGGGTATGACGGGATAGGATAATTAATTCCCGTATATACAGAAAGTCATCCTCTACTATATCCTCATATCATTCATATATCCTTGGGGATTCTTCATACCCCTCCTGGTGCAGTGGTGTAGCGGTTAAGCGACGCGCCACTGCCCTGCGATGGCAGGTGCTCGCAGCGGTGGGCCTTGTCACCACCACCGAATTATTCTCGGT
Organism: Amblyomma americanum; assembly: GCF_052857255.1. Classification (NCBI taxonomy): domain Eukaryota; kingdom Metazoa; phylum Arthropoda; class Arachnida; order Ixodida; family Ixodidae; genus Amblyomma; species Amblyomma americanum. The sequence goes on along the minus strand of NC_135504.1, from coordinate 23,920,595 downwards.
GGCGGCGGCCTTGTGCGACACAGGTTGCTCTTCCCGAACGACCAATCATTAATTTAACTGCCAGCTGCCCCGGTGTGTAGTTTTCTCGCTATTCGGTGGCAGGTTGTGATGATTCCGCAAAGTCACGTGGCCTAGGTGGCTCTCATGCCTCCTAGGCTGCCCTCTGGGCACCCCCTGCCAGAATCATACTCGTGATTTTTCGCTCACAACGCCGACATCGTACTTTATGGCAAACGGGGCCTTTAACGCTTTCGCGGTAAAACCCGCCAATGGCAGGTATATTGACCTCTGGCTTACCTTCTTTGACTGCCGTCGCCTGTGGTTTCGGTGACTCTGCTTCCTCTTGTGGGGGAGACCGCGCCGCAACTGCACCAGAGTCTGCCAGACCTTCCGCGTGCTGCTTCTCCGTGCTTTGCTCTTTTTGCCGCTGTATCTCCCTTTCCCCGGTCCCTTCCTTCTCTTGCACGGTTTGCTGGCGCCCTCCACGATTTTCGGCTCTTTTGCGAGTTTCTGGCGATAGACTCTTAACACCTCTGGCTTCGCTGGTGCTTGCTGGGGCCGGCGAATCTTTGTGCTCATCTTTGGCCTGGGCGCCGGACGCGTCGCGTCGCGGTTCGCTCTGATGAGGTGCAGCCACAGTTGTTGCCGATGTGGGCCGCTCTGCGCTGGCCTTGGGTGAAGCAGGCGTCATCGGTGCTGACAGCTCCTCCCTTGGGGGGCAAGGCGATGTAACAAAATTATCATGAAATGAAAGTGCTTTTGACGAAAGGAAATTACGCAGCAACTGTTTCACATATCTCGATGGACACCCGACCCGCGTCGTAAGGGAAGGAATAGAGGAGGGAGTGAATGAACGTAGTAGTAGTAGTGGTAGTAAGTGTTTTTAAAGTAATAATAAAAAGGAAGGATAAGATTTTTGCTAGCTCCGGCATCTGCCATCGATACTGAAGCACCTGAGCTGCGGCAGCAGCGGAAGTAAAGGATAGCAGGCAGAATGGAGAAATGAAACGAAAGAGGTGAGGGGACAGGAAGAGAGGATAGGGGAGAGGTAATATACACAAAAACTATTTTTACAATAATAAATATGCACAGGTTGTGCGCGTGATTAGTTCATCATGAAGCCAGGAGTGAATAAAGGAAGAAAAAGGTGCCGTAGTGGAGGGCTCCAGAATAATTTCGACCACCTGGGGATCTTTAACGTGCACTCGCATCGCACAGCACACGGGCGCCTTTGCGTTTCACCTCCATCGGAACGCGGCCGCCGGGCCGGGTTGGAACCCTGGGACTCCGGCTCATTAGCCGAGCGCCCTAACCACTGAGCCGCCGCAGCGGGTCATAATAATAATAATTGGTTTTTGGGGAAAGGAAATGGCGCAGTATCTGTCTCATACATCGTTGGACACCTGAACCGCGCCGTAAGGGAAGGGATAAAGGAGGGAGTGAAAGAAGAAATGAAGAAAGAGGTGCCGTAGTGGAGGGCTCCGGAATAATTTCGACCACCTGGGGATCTATAACGTGCACTGACATCGCACAGCACACGGCGCCTTAGCGTTTTTCCTCCATAAAAACGCAGCCGCCGCGGTCGGGTTCGAACCCGGGAACTCCGGATCAGTAGTCGAGCGCCCTAACCACTGAGCCACCGCGGCGGGTCCGCAGCGGGTCATGAAAGTCGGTTTTGAAGAAATGGGAAATGGGAGGTGCAAGGCTTGCTCACTATCGGTGGAAACCGCAACCATACCTTGTGGGAATGGATGAAAAAAAAAGTGAGAAATGGAAGAGAGAAAGGGCGATGTAGAAAAATGCTTTGGATTGCTTCCTGCTTCCTAATGCTTCTTTATGCGCGCCCGCTCTGCACAACACACACGTATGTTTGCAGTTCGGCGCTCAATCAAAACGCGTCCACCATGACCCATATTTCAGCCACATTGGTCAGAAATTAGACGGGGGGGGGCACGAAAAAAAGAAAAACTCTTGAACCGTACCGTGAACGACAGCCCTCTCCTTCCCTGCCCACTAAAGGATTTTTTTTGGAGTGTAAAACTTTACTTGTCTAACAGACGTCTAACTGCAGCCAGGAGTCCTTGCACCCTAGCGGCGGCTTCGGCCAGTCTGACGGTCTTCACTTGAATATCCGAATCGGAGCTAAGGAGGAAGGTCTCTCATTGGACTAAATACCTTATGCTTCTTCCCTCAGAGCTATTCTGAGGACATTCCCGAAGGATGTTGTTGAGATGAGCTCTGGCTTTACATAGCTTGCAATGGCTAGAGTACTGACTCGTGTAGCAGCGGCTACACAACACCGGGTTCGGAAATGAGTTGGTTGGCAAGCAACGCCAAGTGGCGGCCTGGCTCTTGTTTAAGGATGCATCGACTGGAGGATATCTAGCCCGCCCTCTTCTATTCTTGTTGTGTGAGGAGAAATATTTGCGTTGATGAACATAAATGGCCACCTAGTCCTTGCGAAGAAAAGTTCAAATATTGCATTTTGCATGTGGGGCCACTTCCCTCACCGCTACGTGCCCCCGTCCTCAAAGGGGCACTGAGGAAGGGAAACTTTATGCAATTATTGTTCTCGGTAAAAACTGTCTCTCTGGCTCTTTCTGGGTATGTTGATAATTGCATGGTAGCAAAGACAGATTTATGGTTCGAAAAATCAAATTTAAAATTTTTCCGCCATTCGATTCAAGCTTGTGTCGTCTGCATTGAAATGAACTGGTTGCCTCTATTTTGAAGTGAATAGCACTGTAGCGTAGCCTCTGGGATCCGCACTCTGAAAGTGCAGTTGACGTAAGCATTCTACTTGCGTAATCAGCCGGTTACGACGCTATCTGTATTGTTTTTTTTTCTTTTTTAACTTGCCTATGGCCCATTTTGATCGAAACCAATCGATACAGGCCAACTTCAATTTAGTCCGCAGTATCCCATTAACCACATCAAAATTTCTCAGTCGTCTCACTCCTTTTTTTTAGAAACAGAATGGTCGCGACACTTTCATCGAACTTTCGTGCGACGCTCGGGGCAGCAGGCACCCGCAGTCAGCGCTTGGCACGTGCAGGCTTTAAGCATAGCCGCTTTTACATGAAGGTGCCACCCGCGCGGTGGCTCAGAGGTTAGGGCGCTCGGCTACTGATCCGGTGTTCCTGGGTTCGAACCCGACCGCGGCTGCAGCGCTTTTATGGAGGCAAAACGCTAAGGCGCCCGTGTGCTGTGCGATGTCAGTGCACGTTAAAGATCCTCAGGTGGTCGAAATTATTCCGGAGCCCTCCACTACGGCACTTCTTTCTTCTTTCACTCCCTCCTTTATCCCTTCCCTTACGGCGCGGTTCAGGTGTGCAACGATATATGAGACAGATACTGCACCATTTCCTTTCCCCCCAAAAAAACCAATTATTATTATTAGCTTTCTAGAGTATCGCACTCATGTAAAGGGGGATAATGCGCCAGGATAGCGCGTAGCACTTATCCGCCAGGTGGGGGTAAATCGGGAAGGGAAGGTCGGTCGCCCTTCGTGGAGCAAGTAAGCTGTTTCATCATCATCATCATCATCATCATCATCAACCTAACGCCCACTGCAGGAAGAAAAGACCTCTACACTATTCCTGCAATCAACCCTGTGCTGTGTCAGCTTCGACTACCTTATCCCCTCATGGTTCCTAATCTCCGGTTACGAGCAACCAGTGAAATTATGGGTATATAGGGGGCCTACCTGCCACATGCGTTAACCGTAGTGCCCCAGCTCCCAGATAGGAGAAGCAGATGGCACACAAGAGGCAGCAGCTTACCATTCGCGAGGTTCGGTGCGGTGCATGTGAACGGAGACGTACTGACTCAATACGTGCTACAAGCTGCGATGCGCTACAGTAGCACTGACGTAAACGCAGCCTATGTACTGCTGCCTAACATCATGCCACCTGGAAATGCCAAGCTGGAAATGCCTGACGAAAGGAAGCGGCGAGACATCTGAGAAAAGGCCGTCGTACCAAAGCGGCTGCTCAGTGGAGGGATGCAGAAGTGGAAGCAAAAGTTGCAAAATGAATACAGCATTGGTGTGCTGAGGATAGAGCAAACTGCTTTGGAGATGACTTGCATGTGATGCCAACGCGCCACGATGCAGCGCCACTGGTGAATGCCGGATAAAGGCTCTCCGATTCCTTCCGCTCCCAAGACATACAGCTTACCGCTCTGAAGAGTGCCACCCAAACAGCACAGATAATCGACTAATTATTGGGAAATGATGGTTTCACACTGGCCCTTTGTACGACCAGCCGTTTGCCAATATATTCCCAATATTGGGCCAGTTATGTGTGTTACATGGGCAGATCCGAACCAATGCACACCATTGTCCTTATAGCTACTATGCGAGTTTGTCGGAGTTAACAGTATGCTCCTTCTTCTAAGCCTAACCACTACTCTAACCTTACGTAGCATCTATAAGCCTCGGTGCAGTGAGCTTTTGTGCACAGCCCCGAAGAAAGGTCGGTGAGCGTTTGTCCGGCGCCCTGAATGGCTTTAACGGTGCAGGTCGGAGCTGTTTGTTGGTGACAAGCGGATTTCACTAACACGTGGACCTGCTGCTAGTCCTGCTGCTAATCCTCCCACATTTAAGCCGCTATGGCGTCAGTGGAGGCCATATCTAGCCGCGCTGTACGCTTGGTGGGACGTTGGCCACTCACTCGTGGCCTTCCATGGGCGCGCCAATGTCACGCCTGTGTTCCTTGTGGTCCTTGCGCTCTCTGTCGGCTCCCGGCCTGCGGCCCTTGCGTTTCTTGCCGCGGCGCGACTTGGAGCCCTCTACGACGCTGGTGCCGCCTTCTTCAGCAATGTGTCCGTGGTTAACACCAGTGGTTGTTCGTTGCTGCTGGTCAGCTGTGCTGCCCGGAACCGGGGCCGCCGCCATTTCCTCTTCTTCCTCTACCGCCGCGATGGCAACGTTTTTCCCGCCACGACTGCGCTTTAGAGAACGTGCGAAGAGGAATTGGTAGCAATGGTTAGGGGTATTGGGTGCATTTATTCCTGCATTTCTGACCTCTTAGACCGTGATTAATTTCAATTCAAACCTACCTGTTTCCTATACACGTTGTCGCGTTTGGGCACCCCACCTCTAACCCGCCGCGGTGGCTCAGTGTAACGTTAGGGTGCTCGGCTACTGATCCGGAGTTCCCGGGTTCGAACCCGACCGCGGCGGCTCCGTTTTTATGGAGGAAAAACGCTAAGGCGCCCGTGTGCTGTGCGATGTCAGTGCATGGTAAAGATCTTCAGGTGGTCGAAATTATTCCGGTGCCCTCCACTATTACACCTCTTTCTTCCTTTCTTCTTTCACTCCCTACTTTATCCTTCCCTTAGAGTGCGATTCAGGTGTCCAACGATATATGAGACAGATACTGCGCCATTTCCTTCCCCCCAAAACCAATTATTGTTATTATTATTACCACCCCACCACTGCCGCCACTGTTGTGACGTTGTGTTCGTTCCGGTAGCGTATTCGCAAATTGTAGCCTGTTAAAACGCAAGGCTTGAAACCCTATTTAAGAATCACGGCGACTCAATAGTGTCACTTGTAGTTACCTAAAGGCATAAAAACTACAGAGGTTAAGTAAAATATATATCAAGTCGGTAATTGTGACCTTAAAACCTCAAAAACGAATGTGAAACCGTGGGGCCAATTTTTAAAGAAATACAGCAGAAAAGTTGAGCTCAGAGAGCCTTAAACGACGATGTAAGCCACCAAGCATCCAGATTTGCGAATCGCGTCCGTGTGCTGTGCTGAGTCCGTGCACGCTAAAGATCCCCAGGTGGTCGAAATTATTCTGGAGCCCTCCACTACGGCACCTACTTCTTCCTTTGTTCTTTCACTCCCTCCTTCATCCCTTCCTTTACGGCGCGGTTCAGGTGTCCGCCGAGATGTGAGACAGATACTGCGCCATTTACTTTCCCCCCCCCAAAAAGCAATTAATATTATTAAAGGCTGAACGCATCCAGGGATAGTTAGCAGTTGAAAAAATAAAGCAAAAATTTATCGTAAGAATGCGGATTAGACCGTACAGAGTTCTGCGGCACAGCACCTGCCACTGTTTGAACCCTCGTGCACATAAGCGGGAAAACATCTACACGCGGCGCTCCTTTCTATAACTTCCGTCTGTCCTTTGCTCTTCGCCGTCCTCCAGGTGTTTGTGAGCAGCAGTGTCCACACCACTGCACGCCATTCTGCAGGATCCTTAGATCGTACTTGGCGGTGATCAATACACGCACAAGACAACCTCATAAGAACTGTGCGCAACAGTTGCATGCAGCACCTTCGCCAGGTATTCTCGGTGTTGCTTGCTTTTTTTTTTGTACATGCCCAAACTGTGTGATATAAGCTTGGCTGTCCTCCGCAGAATGGGCACGCGTTATCTTGGGCATTAAACTAAGTGTCGTGAAAAAAAGTATACCTGCAAACTTCGTAACCTAAACCGCGTTACCCCACCATTTTCACTTAGCTTGCTGCGTTGCCCTTATTTAGTTTCGGGGCGTTTCGTTAGCCGCTTTCTGCCTCATAGGTGAGCACGTGCAAGATACAACTACCATATAAGCGGTGTCGATCGCTTTCAGATCTTTTCGTCGAGAGCCCTTTGGAGCTTTGAAAATGGAAATCACTGTGACCTGTACATCAAAGCATGTCTCAAAGTTTGGCAGCGAAAACCGTCAGTGGTAGTTCCCCTTTTTGACACATGTGGACATTAGGAGGCGATGTCCTATATAGCCGCCTGTGCATGGGCGTGTATACCAAAATAAGTTGCACAGTTTTGAGTTTTCCTCGCGTGCTGGCGTTAACCCGGGAGTTCGTTCACCCGGCTCATTGAGCTCATCGAATGCCTAAATTATGTCAAATCGCTGCTGTTGCGAAACAATGCCTAACAAGCTTTCGCGTTGCGTAATGGTGTCGCTGCAGCTAACGCGAAGCGCGAACATTTAGAGCAAAGCTGTCTTCCTGGTTCGATTCACGACCTGATTCCAAGGTTTGACGACCTCACTCGAGAGACACAGGCTTATAAAAATAGCCGCGTTTTCCATAATTTCACGTGAGTCGCTACCAGGAGTCCTCAAATCACCTTTCTAAGCCCTACACAGCCAAGGCTCGGTAAGACCGCTTGTCAGGCTTCTCCCTTTTTTATTGTGCAAATATGTACTGCTGTGCTTGCCTCTCTGCGAAGGGCAGATAATGAATCTATATATCTGTTTTGCATGTGTTGTTAGCGTAGTTCACAAGTAGTGGTAAAACACGAACTCAGACATGTCTCATAGAAATGACGGCACTGACCACCACTAAAAGAATCAATTTTTGTTGTAACACAGATGTGCAAAGCCAAGCATGACTTCAAAGTAGTCGTTATTTCGTGAGTAGAAAGTAGAGTAATTGTCAACTGCGTCTCAGTAGTGTCAGATTAGCTCTGGGAAGTTGAAGGGCACTTTACGGGGCGCAGACACAGCCGAACAGAACCGTAATGGCAACAGAGCGAGTCACATCGCTTTAAGTTAATCTGGTGTGAACTAATCGCACAGGCTTAAAATCGATAGGAGTTTTACCCAAACAACCAAGAGAAAAAGAGGGAAATGTTATGACTGAACTTTTATACTAACAATTTTTCTGTGACAGGGTCGGAGCAAGAACCCCGAATATGCAATTGCGTTTAATATTTACCGGTGTTCTGCACGAAAGACGACTAACAAAAATTCCTGGCACAAAATCACCTCTCCTCACTAGCGACAGAAAAGTTGCTGCAAAACTCTGTCAGCAGCTCTGTGCTGGGGGGTCCCTCAAGCTGGTCTCACCTCAAGCTGTTCTCTCAGCATTTTCCTGTCCTGATCGTAACTTTCTTGTTGCGGAATAAATTTGATTTCTGTGGTCGCCCTCGAAGATGCTCAGATAGACTAATTGTTGACTCGTATCGCTTTTTATTCAGCACTTTGCTTTTCGTTCACGGACATCGAGGCAGGCGCTTCCAAGATGAAGCTTCTCGTCTTGCTGCTCTTGGCAGCGTTTGTGGCCGTCGGTAAGTTATCTTTCTGTGACGGCGATGACGTCATTGAGTTCCCTCTACAGCTTTAACCTAAAGTATATTCAGTTATATGCATTTATATTTTCCCAGCCTGTGTAGTCATACTCATTCCGAAGCAATCCGTTCTGAATTGCATTACAGGTGTCCCTTTAATAATAATAATAATTGGTTTCTGGGGAAAGGAAAATACGCAGTATCTGTCTCATATATCGTTGGACACCCGAACCGCGCCGTAAGGGAAGGAATAAAGGAGGGAGTGAAAGAAGAAACGAAGAAAGAGGTGCCGTAGTGGTGGGTTCCGGAATAATTTCGACCACCTGGGGATCTTTAACGTGCACTGACATCGCACAGCACACGGGCGCCTTAGCGTTTTGCCTCCATAAGAACGCAGCCGCCGCGGTCGTGTTCGAACCCGGGAACTCCGGATCAGTAGTCGAGCGCCCTAACCACTGAGCCACCGCGGCGGGCTCGGAGCTATCCACTGCGGTGTCTTTAATAACCCATGTATAGCTCTTAGGTTTTATTCCCTACTTGCCATACCAATCATGTATGTTAATGTCCCTTTGGCACATTAACATTCATGATTGGTATGGCAAGTAAGGAATAAAATCCCAGAGCTACACAGGGGTTATTAAAGACACCGCAGTGGAGAGCTCCGAATTAATTTTGACCACCTTAGGTTCTTCAACGGCCACGTATATTTCGCTGCACACTGATGTTTTTTTGCATTTCATTTCCTTCGAGATGCGGTCGCCGTGGCCGATATTCGCCCCGCGACAATGGATTCAGCACTCGACAGCGAAATCCACTTAGCTACGCCGACAAGAGATCTTTAATTAGTATACCGATGGATTGTTCGTACCAATCATGCTCTGCGCGATCAACTGCATTTCGTCGCCAAATAAAAAGAACGACCTACCAATCGGCAGCTTCAAACACCATCGTGCTCGTGAATCTTGGATAATTGATAATTGGTTTTTGGGGAAAGGAAATGGCGCAGTATCTGTCTCATATATCGTTGGACACCTGAACCGCGCCGTAGAGGAAGGGATAAAGGAGGGAGTGAAAGAAGAAAGGAAGAATAGGTGCCGTAGTGGAGGGCTCCGGAATAATTTCGACCACCTGGGGATCTTCAACGTGCACTGACATCGCACAGCACACGGGCGCCTTAGCGTTTTTCTTCCATAAAAACGCAGCCGCCGCGGTCGGGTTCGAACCCGGGAAGTATAAGATGAATTGGCTCGCATTCCACTCTCCGTAGCAAAAGGTACTTCGCAATAATATTACGGGCTTCGAATCAAGCCTCAGCACTGACAAATTTTTGGAAGCGTTGAGCGTGCACCGTTTACTGCAAATTTGCGCAACGCCAGTATGCGTGAACGACCAACCGCCGTTCGGCTCAGCCCTATAAACACCTGTAGCCGGCCGTTGCCGGATAGGATGTCAGCGTTATCCATCGGCTTACAGCTCGTAGTTCCAACATTGCAGCCCTCGCGATACTTTGACGCTAATAACAAGCCAAAAGGGAGGGTTGATGCTTGCATAAGTCGCTAAAAACAAAAAAAAAACAAAGACGAGCGTATTTTACAACATGCGTTACTAGCAGGTTCCCGCCATTGTTTTGTCGAATACTGTAGCAATTCTTTTCCTTGGTTTCTAGGCGTGTGCAAACGAATTTTGAAATGCTCGCGCATTCGTTCAATCATGACCTCCTTTTGCTTTTCAGCCTACAGCATCGCTGCAGGCGCAGATGGTAAGCGCAGCGGCCGCATAGACATTTGTTTTATTCGGTTGTTGTTGTTTACGGCGAACAGCTGTGTATATTTGTGCCATTACCAGAGTATTTGCTGAGACCTTAGGAGGTCAACATTACACGCGTTAGATTTAATAAATGATGATAAGGTTACTCAAAGCATATCTGCGAGAAGATAACAAAAACCTATAGGGAATTCATACAACATAGAAGACTGAAATGGCGTTAACACAGTTCAAAAAACAAATTATAAAAAAAGACAAATGTAAATTCAAAATGAGAAACGTGTGGACGACACACAGTTCACTGCATGAAATAGAAAATTTGACAACAAAAACACTTTTTCTAACCAAATAATTAGGATTTAGATCGCGGATTCTAGTTTGGAACACAATCCTGAGAATGAATCAGGGTAAGTAATGGATACGTCTGGATGGTTCTGATCTCTTATTGCTAGCAGGAAAAAAGAGTTCAAAAATGTCACTGTAACATGGTTATTCGGTTAGCGTATACCCATGCTCATTCCTTAATGCTCGTTTATGTGACAATGAAACGTACTCTGACGAGTCGATCTTGAACACGTTATTAAGTAACATGCGGGCAAAGCAAGTCCCAGCGAGGGACGGCGGATATGAATGAATGAGGCGCTTATTTCCGAGATGACGCGACATGGTTGTTGTTCACGACGTGCACACTGTTCATGATGATCTTTTCAAATTTCAGAAGAGGGCCGGGCTCGTTTCGGCGAAGGTAAGCGTGCTGAAGAGCTCACTGAGTGCATAGCCTGCGTGACAAGTTTGTAAACATCGCAGAATAAGTAGAAAGTAAGGCCGCAACCCATGAAAAAAGATATCAACGCTCTAAAATCCGAGTTGTATAGTTGTTACCGTGATTATCAAATGTGTTCAAATTTCTCATTGAAGTGTCTCCACTTCTCCCGTACGGCCTCGGCAAAACTAAATCGACAAAGACTTTTGGTGCTCAGGTGATCGCACAGTGCTTTCTAGGATTTCGATCCACTGACCCAGCAGATGCCGGGATACATGTTGTTGCAAAAGGGTTGCAAGCCCCAAGGGTAGCGTTGGCCTGGCGGCCTGGGGCAAAGCTGGAAACATCCGAAGGTCCCGGCAAAGGATGAGTCGACTGGCAACAGAACAACTTGTTTATTCTGGCATCGCAAATGAGCAGCCGGTCAGGGCGACCACGTTACTCGCAGGAAGAAATCGAAGTCCCCCGTTGGCGTCCGGGGCAGCTCCCTTTATACCCACGGAGTCGAGGGCAAGAAGGAACGGCTTGGGAAGAGGCGTCCGATACGGCGACGCTTGAACATGTTCAGACGTGACGTGCGCGTCCGCCGGGCCGGCGCCGGTCAGACCTCCTCGCCTCCCAGTTGGGGAGCTCCTCTCCCCGGCTGCCGCGCTTTGACAAGCGTGGGCACCAACATGCACACACACACACACGCACACACGACGACACGTGGCATTGAAACCTGCCTGGACGCGCTTGGCGGGAGGCGTTACGGCAGCACTGAACGGGTCCAAATGACCGCCGCTTTGAACGAAGCCCCGGCGTCCGTTGCATCCGCGCCGGCTATACCGCGCGTCGTAGCCGAAACGTAACAGACCGCCCCGCCGGGAGAAGGAGATCCCGATGGTCAGGGGACTGCATCCGCTGTCCGGAGGGATGTCGCTCGATGATGCTCGTAATCGAAACCGATCGTCCCTCGACGTTGCTTGAGCGCAGCGCACAGAGAAGGCCTCGTTCACATGTTCAGGATCACACAGGACACTGCAAAGTGACTTCGGGAGAGTTGCCATTTTTGTGCTCGTTCCCAGCAAGCGTAAGAACTACGCCGAAACGCAACCGCTCAGTCAGCAAGCACGAGACAACCCTCACTAAGCCCTGCCAGGCTCTTTCCCCTTTTATACTACTGCCTAGTTCCTTACAGTAGTCAAGCAGCACTCAGAACGCGTCCACAAATTGGAAAATTGCACTAGAAAGCACATAATCACTTTGAAACACTAAACAAAAGCAATATGTTAAAAATCCTGCCTCAGGAAGAAAACATCACTAACAAACAACTTTGAGGCGGATTCCTACGTTAGGGGCTTCGACTTAAGCCATCGGCGTTACCGTTGAGACTCCCCTTTTTGTAACGCACCTCAAAGGAATATTGTTGCAAAGCGAGGCTCCAGCGCAGGATGCGGCCATTTTGGGGAGAGATGGTCTGCAGCCATTGGAGAGGGCAGTGATCCGTCTCAATGATAAACCTCGAGCCGGCTAGGTAGCATGACAATTTCTGAACGGCCCACACGAGACACGCACACTCTTTCTCGGTGGCGCTGTACGCCTGCTCACGACAGGTCAGCTTACGACTAGCATACAGGACGGGGTGTTCCACTTCTCCATTGTCCCTCTGGCACAGTACAACGCCCATGCCTCGCTCACTAGCATCGCACTGAACAACGAACCCTTTTGTGTAGTCTGGCGATCGTAGCACAGGCTGGCTTGTTAGGGCGCTCTTTAGGGCGCTAAAAGCTCTTTCCTTTGTCTCGCTCCAGACGACTGTTTGGGGCTCTGTTTTTCTTAGAGCATCCGTCAGGGGAGCCGCGATATCGGAGTACCTGGGGATGTACCTCTGATAGTAGCCGGCGACACCTAAGAACGACCGAATATCGGTCTTCGTGCGCGGTTGCGGGAAGTCTCGCACAGCGGCCACCTTTATTTCAGAGGGGCGGCGACGACCCTGTCCAATCACGTGACCGAGGTAGACAACCTCGGCCTGTGCTAATTGGCACTTGGGAGCCTTGACTGTCAAGCCCGCTTCGCGCAGGCGGGTTAGCACTGCCCGCAAGTGTGCCATATGCTCAGACCAGGATGCGGAGAATATCGCTACGTCGTCTAAATACGGTAAAGCGAATTCTTCCTGTCCCCGCAACACTTTGTCCATGAGGCTTGAAAAGCAGTATGGCGCGTTCTTCAAACCAAAACTCAAAACTTTAGGACGGAATGTTCCCATTGGTGAAATGAACGCCGCATACCTACTAGCCTCTTCTGTAAGTGGAACCTGCCAATAACCCCTGACAAGATCTAGGGTGGAAATAAACTGAGCGCTACTAACTTTCTCAAGGCGCTCCTCGATGTTAGGGATCGGATAAATTTGATCCTTAGTGATGGAATTAAGCCTGCGGTAGTCGACGCAAGGACGAGGTTCCTTGCCCGGTACCTCAACTAAAATCAAAGGGGAGGTATAATCACTCTCACCCGCCTCAATAACACCGAGCTGTAGCATTTTCTTTACCTCGGCCTCCATAATATCGCGCTGGCGGGGTGACACCCGGTACGCCTTGGATCGTACTGGCTCTGGGGAGGTAAGTTCTATATCATGAGTAAGGACAGAAGTCCTACCAGGCCTCTCAGAGAACTGACCTTGAAATTCTTGTAAGAGTTGGTGTAGTTCGGTTTTCTGCTCAGCCGACAGCGGTGCTTTAATGATTAAGTCACTAATGACCTGATCGGTGTCTTCCCTGTTCGTAACTGAGCCTAGTCCCGGAAGCTCGACCGGAAGCTCTTCGGGAACGTTTACCATCATACACACCACTGCTTCCCGTTGTCTATAGGGTTTGAGCAGATTACAGTGGTAAACTTGCTGTGCTTTCCGCTTTCCTGGCAGACTCACCACGTAGTTAACATCCGACAGTTTGTGAACAATCCGTGCTGGGCCCTCCCACTGCACGTCGAGTTTGTTTTTTAGCGATGTGCGCAATACCATTACCTCATCGCCCACCTCAAAACGACGGGCCCTGGCTGTCCGATCATAATAAACCTTGACCCTCTGCTGGGCCTTTGCCATTGCTTCACCTGACAACTCCTGTGCCCTTCTTAAGCGTTCGAGGAGACTAAGCACGTACTCGACCACGACTGGGTCGTCGCCCCTGCCTTCCCACGAGTCTCGAAGCATGCGAAGCGGAGACCGCAGCGAGCGACCGTACACCAGCTCAGCTGGCGAAAACCCCGTAGCCGCATGCGGCGCGGTCCTTAATGCAAACATCACCCCAGGCAGACACAGCTCCCAATCACTTTGTTGCTCAAAACACAATGCTCTCAACACGCGCTTCATGACGGAGTGGAGCTTCTCAACGGAATTCGATTGTGGGTGGTACACTGAGCTGTGTAACAGCTTTACCCCACACCTTTCGAGAAAGGCTGTCGTCAAAGCGCTAGTAAACACTGTGCCCTGATCTGACTGGATTTCCGCAGGAAAACCAACTCGCGCAAATATGGACAGTAGTGCATTGACTATCTCAACTGAGCTGAGGTCTTTAAGCGGCACTGCTTCAGGGAACTTTGTCGCTGGGCAGATCACAGTCAAAATGTGTCTGTACCCTGTGGCTGTTACCGGCAGAGGTCCCACTGTATCAATAACGAGCCGTCTAAAAGGCTCCGTAATGATAGCTACCAACTTCAACGGCGCCCTCGATTTGTCCCCTGGTTTGCCAACCCGCTGACAGGTGTCACATGTCCTCACAAAGTGTTCTGCGTCACGAAAACACCCTGGCCAATAGTACTCTTGCAAGAGACGGTCATTAGTCTTCTTAACTCCTAGGTGTCCGGACCACGAACCGCCATGCGACAAGCGCAACAGATCCTGACGGTAACACTGAGGCACGATCAGCTGATCGAACTCCACTCCTCTGCGGTCTAGATACTTCCGGTACAGGACCCCACCTCTTTCCACAAAACAAGCATTTTTCTTGGCGATACCTTCCTTGACATTGCAGCGCATGTTTTCTAGGCTGCCATCCTTTTTTTGCTCGGCTATCAAAGCCGACCGGCTGACTTTTAGCAACCTATTAAGTCCATCGGACGTAGGCGCGATGAGCAAATCTGCAGATAGCTCTTCTAACTTTCCCGTGTCGGGCATTTCCTCTCCAGTACCTGGTGCCTTCAACGCTACAGGCTCAATTTTATTCAGTTCGGACGTGCTCTGAGTATCAGCTTGCTGCGCCTCCGACCCTTTCTCATTGTTCGACAACGTCGGCCCCGCAACTACCGCCTTTGCAGCGAGCTCCCGAACTCTCGATCTGGTTAAGGCCTGAACGCTAGCCTCACCAAACAAAAGCCCCTTCTCGCGCAGGAGGTGATCGGACCTGTTCGAAAATAGGTACGGGTACTGGGGGGGCAGCATAGATGACACTGCGGCCTCCGTCTCAATTGCTCCGAAAGGTCCTTCAATAAGCACTTTTGCTACGGGCAGACACACGCTGTGAGCTTCCACGGCTTGCTTGATCCATGCGCACTCGCCCGTGAACATATCGGGTTCTACGTAAGAGGGGTGAACTACATCCATTGTAGCTGCGGAATCACGAAGCACTCGGCACTCTTTCCCGTTCACGAGGAAGTCTCGCATGTAAGGCTCGAGAAGCTTCATGTTCTCGTCAGTGCTGCATAATGACAAAAACACGACTTTTGTTTTTGTTTCTGGACACTGCGCCGAAAAGTGACCCGGCTTCTGGCACGTATAACACACGCGCGCTTGCCTCGCCTCGAACCGCTTTCTGCGTTCGGCTTCGGCTGCCGCCGTCTCCTTACGTTCGGTCGGACTGCTTTCACTCGCATCCGCACTACGCGTGTCCCCCCTTGCTCTCATGGGTGTGAACTTCGGCCTCTCAGACTTGGAGCCAAATTCACCCTTTTGACCGTCCTTAGCTCCGCGAGCCCGACGCGTCACAAACTCCTCGGCTAGCTCGGCGGCTTTAGCCACTGTACTAACGTCTGGCCTATCCAAGACCCAGTACCGCACGTTCTCAGGTAACCGACTATAAAACTGTTCCAGCCCGAAACATTGCAGAATTTTCTCGTGGTCACCAAACGCTTTCTCTTCTTTGAGCCACTCCTGCATGTTTGACATAAGCCTGTAGGCAAACTCTGTATATGACTCATTTCTGCCTTTTTCATTTTCCCGAAACTTCCGACGGAACGCCTCCGCTGACAGCCTGTACTTTTTTAGCAGACTTGATTTCACTTGGTCGAAATCCTCTGCCTCCTCTCTCTTCAAGCGAGCGACTACGTCGGCCGCCTCGCCGGGTAACAAAGTGAGCAAGCGCTGTGGCCACGTTTCCCGAGAGAACCCCTGCTTCTCGCACGTTCGCTCAAAGTTAACCAGGAACAAACCAATGTCCTCTCCAAGCTTAAACGGCCGCATCAGGTCAGTCATTTTGAACGATACCCGTTCTCCTGCACCGTGTGCCTGACTTCCATTACGAGCGCGTTCCATCTCTACCTCGAGACGCTTCATTTCTAAAGCGTGGTCGCGCTCTTCTTTCTCTTTTTGCTCTTTACGTTCGCGCTCCTCTTTTTGCTCTTTACGTTCGCGCTCGTCTTTCTCTTTTTCTTTTTGTTCTTTACGTTCGCGCTCGTCTTTCTCTTTTTGTTCTTTACGTTCGCGCTCGTCTTTCTCTTTTTGCTCCCTCTCCTCAATGGTCTCAAGGCATTCCGACAGCTCGTCATCCTCAGCCTCCAACTCAAGAATAGCCCTTAGCAGTTCTGGTTTTCTGAGTTTGTCTGAAAAATCCAGACCCAACTCTCTTGCAAGCTCCAGCAATTTCGGTTTGCGCAACGACTTCAAATCCATGGCTGCTCCGAATGCTGCTTTCTCTACTGCCTACTATTGTCTTGCCGCAAACTAACCCGGCAGCAACGACAACCACAATTACCAGCTCTGTTTCTGACACTAACAAAAGCCTGGCAAAACACAGAAGAAGAAAGTCCCGCACTCACCAAACCTCGCAGCCAAGAATTCAGCGCAGTCGTTCCGCTGCAGGCAACCAGTCATCACACAGGGCTCGTTGCACTGCTCCCGGATGGTCGTTGTGCTGCTCAGCATACAGTTGACCGCATATCTTCGCTGCTGGCCTCCGTTGTCGGGATCCCACCGCTGGCAACCAGTTGTTGCAAAAGGGTTGCAAGCCCCAAGGGTAGCGTTGGCCTGGCGGCCTGGGGCAAAGCTGGAAACATCCGAAGGTCCCGGCAAAGGATGAGTCGACTGGCAACAGAACAACTTGTTTATTCTGGCATCGCAAATGAGCAGCCGGTCAGGGCGACCACGTTACTCGCAGGAAGAAATCGAAGTCCCCCGTTGGCGTCCGGGGCAGCTCCCTTTATACCCACGGAGTCGAGGGCAAGAAGGAACGGCTTGGGAAGAGGCGTCCGATACGGCGACGCTTGAACATGTTCAGACGTGACGTGCGCGTCCGCCGGGCCGGCGCCGGTCAGACCTCCTCGCCTCCCAGTTGGGGAGCTCCTCTCCCCGGCTGCCGCGCTTTGACAAGCGTGGGCACCAACATGCACACACACACACACGCACACACGACGACACGTGGCATTGAAACCTGCCTGGACGCGCTTGGCGGGAGGCGTTACGGCAGCACTGAACGGGTCCAAATGACCGCCGCTTTGAACGAAGCCCCGGCGTCCGTTGCATCCGCGCCGGCTATACCGCGCGTCGTAGCCGAAACGTAACAATGTACAGCTGGCGGTTGTCGTCAAGGGTCACGAGAAAAGTTTTATTCTCGCATGTTTTATTTTTTGCCTCGTTCTCGCGTGCATAATGATTTGCTACAACACCGCTCGAACGTCGTATTTCCTTCTGAGAAGCGATGCTTCTAGCGACGTAAATTATGGCAGCAGTTCTTGTGTAGAACAAGCGTCTCAAAGTTCCTGGAGTCCACGAGTCGTGCTCTTCTTAACGACTCGAGCTTAACGAGTCTACTGCGAGTCGCGCTCTCTCTTCTTGGGCACGCTGTCGACAAAGGTCAGGCACACTGCACCGTGTATTCTCACAAAAAGGCCGGGGTCCTTCTCTGGACTGTATGTCGCGGGCCGTGACCGCGAGCAAACCAGCGAATGCCAGCACCTTGCTCAACGTTTCTATGTCCGACTTACTGAGAGTGTCTAACCCCGTATTATGCCGCAGGTGGATCCCTTCACACCCACAGCCGCCACAAAGGTCCTCGTCACCACAAGGGCGACTCGCGTAAGATCTTTGTTCGTCGCGGTCTTTGGAAGCATAAAAAATTCGTGCTAAAGTTGAGTTAACGCTATCTGTGTATACAGCGTAATGCCGCTTAACGAATCAGAGTCATCTCCTACTTTTCGAAGGTCTACCGTGGGCCGTGTAGCTTTGAAGTGAAGCTTCAAAGATGGAGTATACATGCGCTCGAGCAACGTAAAATATAGATGGTCGCAGCCCTATAAGCTTCTACTCTTGAAACACCCCTTAAAAATTCTTTTAGACAGTCTATAGTCTGCCCATAAACTTCTGCCTGTAAAGTATATAGAATCTCTATAGACAAATTCTTGATAACAGCCTATAGGCAATACAAATCATGTAGACAGTCTAAAGACAACCTTTAGGTTTATGGCCATACACTTTTAGTCGACTTTTGTCCATAGACAGTCTGTAGAATATGAATGGACGAAAAGAAACATCTATAGGAAGGCAATAGAGTCTATAAGAAGGCTATAGACTGTCTATAGACCATTTTTGTAAGGGACGTGCGTGGGTATTATATATGATACGAGGGACACATAACGTATTATTCTGCAAAGAGAATCACCTGTGAATGCTCCACCCCACTTTATCTGACCACACTTTATCTTTCATTGCTTTGACGTTAATATTCTAGTTCAACTTAGTTTTTCCCCATGTTTCTAACAACGTGACTCGATGTATACACAGCCGGCGCGCAAGTTTTATCCAACATTCGCCTGGGTAGTGCTCCCTCAATTCTTGCGTTAATACGGAAGATACGGCTTTAATGTTGTTACCGATAGTTTAGGAATTCGTAATGACGCAATAGCAGCGCCAGCGCTATTGTTCGTAGCAATAGTGCCTCTGTTGCGCAAAGTTCGGTATACCTATGGTAGTAGTACTTACGTGGCAATACCCGCACAAGTGGATGTTAGGAATACTTTAGTCGAGTAGCAGCGCTGTGAGTCAGGCGACTGGGCTAGTGGCAGCTGTATGTACAGTACGCAAGCCGACTTCTCCGCATTCGCAGGTCCAAAGCGCGACTACGGATACCCCAGCCGCCATCCATCCGGCCCCCGCCGCGGAAAGGGTAAGAGTGCATTGTACAGTACTCACGGATTGAAATAGGACATTCGGAGCGCGTGGCCGTCGCTTCATGGAGCGCCGCCCGTAGACGCTCATGGAACCAAGGTGGTGCATTGTGGTATGGCGCGAGAGGGAGAACATCTACAAAGCAGAATTGTTCCTTCCAGTAGCCAATGAGCCGGCCTGTGGCTTACCACATGCCTGCGTGGCACTGCAAGGCTAGCGCTCCGAATGTCCTATTTCAATCCGTGAGTACTGTACATCTAGTTACGTTGAAGCGCGTTACAGCAGAACCGCTGCAGCCGAAATCCAGTGTCTGGCCAGATATCTACAGGTGTGGCCAAAATATCACGATGCACGCTTCGGCGTTTCAGAATTTCTCACGCGTCCCGCTGAAAAGCTGGGTTGGTTTCCTGGGTTCATACGGGAGCGTAGCAGCGGCATGCAATAACATATATACCAGGTGTGACAGGGAAGTCTCTAGGTAATTTTCAAAAATAGGCTTTTTTGGGTAAAAATATGGCTTTTTCAGCGTAGTATTACCAGTGTTGGCGAACACCATAAAATCGATGAGTCGTTTTAAGTAGTATGCTGGTTAACTGTTGTAGCTATAGCTACATTGCGGCGGCGAGCCTTCAGCGTGGCGGCGCCGCCACAGCGTGGCGTCGGTGCCACGCTGTCACGTGGTTGGCCACGTGGTGCGGAGCAGCTGCCGGCAGCGCGGCACCATGGCTGATCACGTGGTTGTTGGTCACGTGACCAAGTTCTACTCGACCAGCTGTAGCTATCGCGTCACTCCAGGTTTAACCACAGCTAAACCACCGCAAATCTTTTTTAATAATTAACTTTTAACTATTAGAGTTAAGCGCCTAGTTGTAATTAGAGATTTGTAGCTGGTCGTTAGTAATGGCCGTATCAGTTTTTAAAGTTCAGAAAACGCTTTACCCTTGGCACTGTGGCTCGACAAAATTTGGCTTTTTTTGACTAATTACGTGCACTGGCAAGGTTGGTTTGCCTGCATGCTTTTAGAAAGCGCATGTATTTTGGCACGATGTAGGCAAATTTTGTCTAGCTACAGCATCGAGGATAACAGCGTTTTCTAAATTGTCAAAACTTAACTGGCTATTTAACGACCGGCTACAAATCTCTAATTGCAACTAGGTGCCGAACTCGAGTAGTTAAAAAGTTAATTATCAGAAATTAGTTAACCAGTTCACTACTTAGGACAATTCACTAACTTTTCCGTGTCCGTCGACACTGGTAATACTATGCCGCAAAAGCCATATTTTTGCCCCAAAAGCCTATTTTTTTTAAATTACTTAAAATCTTCCGTGTAACACCTGGCATAAAGTACTTAATTTCTAGGTAAGGCATGACTAGTGTTTGGCTGCAGAAAAGCGCTCTATAATATTACAATCAGTATTGTACGTGAATGGCTGTTAGTCAAAGAAGTTTGTATTCAAAAAACGCTTTTTATAAAAATACAACAATAGAAATAAACAGGTGCGTTGTAAAGCTTCTATTTTACTCGTAATCCGCATAATTTATTACAATCTTAATTAGCACTCGGCATTAAATAGGGAAGGGGGAGGGAAGAAGCACGGAGTACAGTGTGGGTAGAGTATTCTTGTTATAACTTCTTTGCCGCTCTATATTGGGGACACACGTTTAATTTACTTCCATTCCAGGTCGCACCGATGTGGAAGAAGCCTTACCGGGTGAGTGCTGCTGATTGCTCTAAACAGTGGAGCTTTAATCACTTGCATCTACGGTTGATCAAAACCAACCGTTTTTTTTCCTCGCAGCTTCATACGAACAAGAACGCAGCGCTGCGGCCGAAGGTGCGTGTACCAACCGAGCCGTCATGATCGATGAAACGGGAAAGCCTAAACTCTTAATCTTGTTCAAAGTTCGAGAAGTGTATTGAGGTTGCTCGCTTCGCAGTTATGGCGGATTTCCTGTGTATAGTGTTCAGCAGACATGTGCTTAAAAAAACAGTAAAAAAAATTGTAGTAGTTTGCGTAGCTTTCAAGCATTGCACAGTGCAGACGCAATGCGATCATGTGGTGTTTCGTTCAGGTTACTCAAAAACAGCCCTTCGCCGTGACACCATTTTGTTCTTAGAAGTTAGAATGCTTTGAGTCTAGAGTGTTCACACTTCATGCTGAGACAGTGCTCAGAGCGTTGCAGTTTTACAGGACTGTTTGTTTGTTTTTGTATTTTCGCAGAAAGACAACAGCGTGCCCGCGGAAAGTCGAAGGCACCACCCAAGGCTTCGAGTTATGCTAATAAAAAGCCATTATAATCGCGGATGGCCTTTCAGGGCGCGGTTCAACGCATAAAGGACCGCGGTTTTGGGCAAGCTAAATAAATTTACTTTCTGTTGCTCGCAGTCTTTTGTTTTATACATTTTTATTTAAGAACAACATATATGGTACACAGCCTAATTGTTCGCCGCGTCCCTTTCATTTTTTTTTAAGCCACAAAACGCTTTGGGCATTCCGTACGGTAGCGTGCCCAGCCATAACGCTAAGTCCAGTGCTTACGGCTGTGTGTATTCCCGTTTGACCATGTATTTCGATGAATGCGCGCTCAGCTTATATCAGCTGAATCTGCACCTTATCGTGCGAAAATGAAAAAAAAATTGAAAATGAGTCGCGAATTGCGACTTGAAATGAAGAGCGTTAGTTAAGTCGCTTTCACCTATGCTTTCGACAAATTCGAATACCAACGTGCACATCGCGAAACGACGATTCGTTTGGTACTACCCGCATCCGATTCGTTTGGTACTATCCGCATCAATCTGCGACCTTCGCTTCGACCTCCACGGCCCTCCGAAGGTCGCCCCCTATTACGGTTTCGAGGACCAAAGGTCGACTGTACTAATCCCTCACGCACAACAGGCTTCAACTCAACTGACAGATTTGTGCGCCGAATCGTGCCGATTCGTTTTTCACACTCAGAAGCCTCTGCGCCAAACAGACGAGTCACAATTTTGTCACCAACGGCGCTGGCACCAGTCTCTGCACCCTCTCAAACGGTACATATATACCGGAACGTCAGCATTGGGGGTAAACCAACCGCCGTGCCAGCCAGACGACTTCGCGCGCGCGCGCTCACGTGATGAGGGCTGACATGATCGGCCGCCATCTTGATATCGCGGGCAGACAACAATCGTTCGAATGCGACTAGTAAGAGCTAGCGCTCATGAAATATGACTTTCTTGCAGACAGCTTCCGGATAGCCTCCTTCTGGATGCGATATTTCTTGAGTTGGCCTTTCCGTGGATCTCCTTGTGGTGGTGTTCAGGGCAGATCGACATTCGGCTGCAAAAATAATTTATTCATCCTTGCTTTAAGCCTACCTGCAACAAGCTTTACATAGCTTATGGTGCGATCAGTTAGACCGAGGCAGCAATGACCGCCGGGGAAGCCTGCAAACGGCGCCGCGCATGGACACCAGGACGAAAGAAGAAATTAACGCGGTCACAAGCGTAACTAGCTACGTGTTATCCCCGGACAGCAGCCAACATTCTGAGAAAATAAAACCTTCAATTTGGCGAGTAATCTTGCCGATCGTCTCGATTAACTATTATCCCTTGAAATCTCGCAAAATTAAGGGACTCTCTATGCTAAGAGAAACATAAAGCTGCCTTTGCCGACGACCACCTATACCTAGAACAATTCTTCGGATCGAACGTGATGCGTCTTATTCAGTGCAGCTAATAAGCGACAAGCAAGCTAAAAAGTCGAAACCATCGCATCCATGTGCAAATATATGCGCACCTCTCAGCCACCTTTTTTGCTTTTATGAGAGTGCGTTGAGGTCATCGAACTTCATTCCTACTAGGGGTGAAGACCCGGAAGTTGAACAGAACTTTGCACAACAGGAGCATTTTTCTGTCGTGATTTGTTCCTCTGTAGCGCCAATAATAACCTCAATGTGCTGAAGCTCGTGACAGAGCATGAGTGGTAAACAGCTGACCTCACTCGCTAACTTGGTTAACTTCGCGATTTCTGACGAGATATAGTTAACCAGCGATGCCCAGTCCTTAAGCAGACGTTTTTGTTTACCCGTTACAACATCTTACAACCGATTTTCAGCGATCGTGACTCAGAGTCCAACGGAATGTAAAGATTTCCAGCAGCATTCCAAGTAACACGCATTAACTGAAATCGAGTGGCCAGGACATGTTTGTGCCAATGTTCAAACTGAAATTGAAATATTACTGGTCCGGAGTTCCCGGGTTCGAACCCGACCGCGGCGGCAGCGCTTTTATGGAGGAAAAACGCTAAGGCGCCCGTGTGCTGTGCGATGTCATTGCACATTAAAGATCCCCAGGTGGTCGAAATTATTCCGGAGCCCTCCACTACGGCACCTATTCTTCCTTTCTTCTTTCACTCCCTCCTATATCCCTTCCCTTACGGCGCGGTTCAGGTGTCCAAAGATATATGAGACAGATACTGCGCCATTTCCTTTCCCCAAAAACCAATTATTATTATTATTACTAATTGAAATATTGACAAGAACAATTGACACATTTCCGGCAAGGAATGAAAACAACTGCTCCTTGGCCTGGACAGCGCTTCTCTTTCACTTATCTAGTGATCACAACATGTTGACACTTTTTAAAAATAGGTGGCTCAGGGGTTATGGCGCTCGGCTGCTGACACGAAAGACGCGGGTTCGATCCCGGCCGCGGCGGTCGAATTTCGATGGAGGCGAAATTTTAGAAGCCCGGGTGCTAGTGCATGTTAAAGTACCCCAGGTGGTCGAAGTTTCCGGAGCCCTTCACTACGGCGTCCCTCAGAGTCTGAGTTGCTTTGGGACGTTAAACCCACACAGACCGTGAACCAAAAGCTATTTCAAAATAGCGAAGTCCTCCATTCTCCACTGCTGCATACAAATTCAGCCTTGGGAAAGCAAACAACTAGTCACTGCCGAGTGGTCCTTGTTTCAACACATTCGCAAGAATTGCTACAAGCCGCTGAATACAGCGCAACTCACAAAGGCAGGTTTCCCCAAGGATTTTTCCGGCACCCGGGGCTCAAAGCCTGATCACGAAAAGCAATATGACCACCACTGGGCTAGGTCCGTGGCGCTGTCCCGAGTCTTTAAAAAGGTTATAGAGAAAGGCAATGTCCGGGCAGGGCTTAATGCACCGCAGAAACTTTAAAAAGTTTGCAGACTTCTTAATGCTGCCATGAACAAAAAGTCGCCTTCTTTGCGGCAAGGCGGCTACGTATGTGTGTGCGAGTTTTAAAAACTTTTTTCGACACTTTTAGCGTTGTTCGCATGATATCAGTGTTGCCGGCTGCATGCCAAAATTCCTCCTTGACATAATGCCAGGTCTAGGCACCCAGGAAGGGCTGTCCGACACTGTCGCTTCTTCAGTCTCTGATGCGCTGGAAGGTTTTACTAAAGCACACTGAAGCTCAGTTTTGGTGAGGAAAGAGCTTCAGATTATGAAGAAGGTAATTAATTGGTAATATAAAAAGTATAATATATAAAAAAGAAACGTTGGAGGACTCCTATGCCGCGCTGGTGAGTTGACGCGATAGCGTACGCCATTTGGTGCGTCACCTGATGCTGATGCGACTCTTCAGGTTTATTTTTTTTACAAGATTCTTTTACTAGGACAACGATATACACCGATGCCTAGCATCGGCAAACGCTGGTTTTCCAGCCTAGGCAGTT
Organism: Amblyomma americanum; assembly: GCF_052857255.1. NCBI lineage: Eukaryota > Metazoa > Arthropoda > Arachnida > Ixodida > Ixodidae > Amblyomma > Amblyomma americanum. Next base: position 23,895,988 of record NC_135504.1, on the reverse strand, counting down.
TGGCATCTTTGAACGCACTTTTCATTTTTTCAATTGTTTCAATTAACTGTTTGATCAATTACACACTATAAAATTTCCTAAATAACATCATCAAGAATTGGCTCTTCATCCTGAGCCTTTTCACACCTTTGAACCCTCTTTTTTAATCTTTTCATTTTTAATTTCTTTAATTAATACAATAATTAGTACGATTCTATTAACTAGTCATCGCCTATTAAACAGCAATCAATGGTCAATCACTAGAAACAGAAATTACCATGACGCGATTTTTTTACGCAGCCCTCAATTATTTCCAACACGCAGTGCCGACTGTCACTACGCCAGCGGCTTTTCGACCCAGCGAGCTGTATACGTTATCGAGTAATTAAAATATATAAAGAACAGTGTTCGTGTTTGGGAAGTCGTATGAAAAGAGAAACCCCTCTTCGGGAAGGGACCCATTAACGCTATCGAGCCATAGTCTTAAGGCAGAGCTTAACTACCCTCCCAGTTCTTTTTTCTCTTATTCTTTCTTTCCGCAATGTACATTTGATGCAAATCGCAGGATTCATCATTACATGCTCATGGCAGGGTGGTGGTGGTGTAAACTTTATTACATACAGGGGAGCTTAGGACGCACAGGTCCTTGGGCCCCCGCACGGCCCCACTGCACTCAAACGTTCATGTCCCGGAGGCTGGATGGATGGATACAGCTGAACCCTTTAAATCGGGCGGTGGCTCAAGCCACCTAGCCATGACATGAAATTTTACTCTTCTCTTGATTTTAGCCACCAATCAGATAACCTTCGCTTGGTTACTTCTAACCTCTTAAAATCCACTTTCCCTTCACTATCCCTAAACCCCAATGCCTTGGGTAAGTCAGCCCCGCTGCTTTCCACTGTAGGGTGAAGCCCTTTACAGAAAAGTATCAAGTGTTCAGCCGTTTCCTCCTCCTCCTCTAAGCACACAATGCACAAAGTGTCTATCTCATGGTACCTGACTCTATACGTCTTAGCCCGCAAAACTCCAGTCCTCGCCTCAAACAACAAAGAGCTTCCCCTACAATTATCATAGATATTTTCTTTGACAAAATCCTGTTTAAAGGTCCGGTATGTTTCCAGTGCCGATTTCGTCAGCATCCCTGTTTTCCACAAAGCTCTCTCTGTTCCTTTAACCTTTTTCTTTACCGATAATTGCTGATTTGCCCCCTTACTGCTGTCCAGATATTTGCTTGTCAATTTTCTAGTTCGCTTTCTACATTTCGTGTCAACATTCTTTATATACAGGTATCTGAAAACTTTCCTAGCCCACTGCTTTTCCTCCATCTTTCTGAATCGCTCCTCAAATGCTATCTTACTGCTAGCTTCTCTGCTCTCGAACGACGCCCATCCCATATCACCCTGTACCCCCTGATTTGGTGTATTATTGCCATGTGCTCCCAAAGCTAGCCTCCCTACGCCGCGTTACCGAAAGTCAGGCTAGGAATCATCACCCCTTTCCAGATCCCTCTTACCACTTCATACCTATTGTAATTCCACAGTGCCCTATTTTTTATGACAGCTGCGTTGCTATTAGCTTTATTCATTACATATTTTTCATGCTCTGTCAGATACTCAGCACCGTTATTTATCCACACTCCAAGATACTTGTACTCATCCACTACTTCTAGCGTGAACTCCTGTATTCTATGCTCGCTGACCTCATCTTTAAATATCATGACTGCAGATTTTTCCTTACTAAACTTGAAAGCTAATCTATCTCCCTCTGTACCACATATGTCTATCAACTTCTGTAAATCTTTCTTGTTGTCAGCCATTAGCACTATATCATCGGCGTATATCAGTCCCGGTAATGACTGTTTTATCAATTTTCCTCAGTACTCAGGCTCATGAAGCTGGCAGCGCCGCCTGCGAGGATGGCTTGCTTGGCCGCGTCCTCGGAGCGCAGTAGGGTCTCCCAAGCCTCCCAAGTAGTAAGGGGCTCCAGGCCCCGCGGAGGAGGATCCGCCGGGCAGATAAAAAGGATATGATCGAGAGTGGCTTTGGAGTGGTGGCAGAGGGTACAGGAGGGGTTTGTGTGGACTTTGTGATAGCGCGAGCGCATATAACAGGACCGTGAAGTGTCATAGGTTTCAACTTGTCTCGAAACAGTTGCAACCAACCCGCGAGCCGTGCGAATCACCGCAACAAAATCAGAAACTTCTGAATTGTGCAAACATGTTAGAGGTCATAAATGTAGGCACAGAGTATTTATGCGGCGAAAATAGTAATATTGCCGTCAGGCATAAAGCACAGCAAAATATGAAACATTTCTAGTCAAGAAAAATAGGCATTCATCAGCGCTGTCGAAAAAGGAAAAGGATTTAATATCAATAAGCTCGAGATAAAAACAGAAAATAGAAATCATTTCATACAGCTGCGCGGCGGCAAAGAACAAGTAACAACATAGCATGATAGATTTGCTCAACGCTGGCTTATTTATTTATCACCGTATTGAATGAATTCGACTGAAATATTTCCGACTGTAGCTCGTTCCAAGTCCTAACTGCATTCTTATTTAACCGTTCTTAGTTGTAGGCATTATTTGAACACGATACTATTATGTTCCATTTACACTGCTTCATGCAAACGCAAAACAAGAGGACAAGAAGACACGTCTATTTATACTGAGTTATTTCTTTATAAATATAGTTCAAAGCCCTCCTAACTTCAAGGTACGGGACAAAAATGACACTCATAACTATCGGCCACCATCAATACCCAGTACAAAATTTAGTACTCAATACAGAATTTGCGAAATTATATTAGTTCCACGTTTTACAGGCTTTCAAGATAAAAAGAACGTCCTGGGTATCAGCATGGGTATCAGAAAAACAGATTAACTTCCACGGTTGTAGAGTGTTTGAGCTAATTTATTAACAAAAATTTAATAACAAAGAGCATGCATTTGGCATTCTTACTGACACTACAAGATAGTTTGATACTTTTAATCATGATACCCTACTATAAATATTTGGTAGGTATAGATGTAAAGTTTTTAGCCAGCATTTTTGCAGCAGTGTGTGTTATCAGAGATAAGACTGTACTGACTGTTCAATTTATTCTGTGTGGACTGCCCCACCGCTGACTATTACGACCGTTACATTATGCTTTATATGCAAATGACTTTCCATGTGCTCTGAATTATGGCGAGGCTGTTGTGTATGTATATTATAAAACACTTTTTCCTTTAAGTTCCTTGAAAGCCATGCTGATAATGATATATGCGACATCCCAATGGGTGTTGCAGAATGCCTTAAAGATACACTGAAGACAACGCTATTGAGTTTTTGTTAGTAAAATCTGATGTGTTTTGTTAGTAAAACGTAAAATTTCCAGTCGTCTCGCTAATATTTCTTGGTACTGACTGCATGGGCGTAAGTCCATCCGAGAAGGTGAACGGCTCGTAATATTAATATGTATATTTTCTTTGTGCTCGAGTGACGTGAAATAGACTTTCTTCATGATTCGAAATTGGTTATTGCAATAATAGTCGTGTGAATTTTCTGCTACCTGCTTGCCAGATGATGCCAATCTAGCCACTTGAAGCTCTCGCAGCCTTGTCTTCAGTATGTCTTTTCTTTATCCACAATAAAAGTTCAATTTTACAGTATTTCGAACCGGAACAAGGTACCTGCTTTAAGACGGGGACTGCGATTTTTTTATGGCTAATTCGAAATTCCTGCTTGAAAAATAAGCTTGGTTTCAGAGGATTTTCTGATGAGAATAGCAGCTAGTTATTAAGTTTCAAGTGAATTTTGTAGTCATAACAGTAATAATTTCTATCATATTGTGTTGGAAAATTCCTCCATTCTTTGGATAGTGAAGATAGCTCATAACTATAATAGCTCACAACTAACTATACGTCAACGTATCTTTTGTACTTTTGTACTTGTTTTCATTCGTGAAATGTGGCAGGCTGTGCCCTAAATTGCCACTTTCGTGTGGCACGTGCTGGTTAGTACTGGTTGCTCAGTTTTGTTTCTTCTCCATGTGCTATCAGGAAGTTGAGAGGTCACTGACCCAGTCAACCAGACTCATTAATAGGGTGCCCATTAATGCACAATTGTGTCGCTACAACAAAAGCGAAGCGTGAATATTGGGAGCAATATTATCTTCCCGGTTTGATGCCCGACCTAGCCTGAAAGTTTGGTGACCTCGCCCGAGGTTCAATGCCGTATAAAAATCGTCGTGCAGGGCATCATTTAACGTCAGTCGCTGCACCGAACACGCCCTGCTAAGCTTGGCTTCTGTTAGAACACCCTCCGTTATCCTATGGAGACCACCGGCCATCTTGCCTTCGCATTATGTGCACTGCCCACTCCCATTTACTGTTCTTGATTCCCTAATTCTATTTATTCTAAATTTTTCTTGAAGCGGTGCATATGGAGCATTCGAAGCAATTACTACGTGAGGAAATCCCAAGGTAACAATAGATAGGGGAGCTCCTGTTGCTAAGTGCGCCAATAAGGTTTTAAAACTGAGGGAGCAAAATAAATGCGCGCCGAAAGACCTTAATCACGAAATTAATAAGTGCAATAAGCTAAGAAAACGTTTGTTAATAACACGTCCATAATGAATTTTATAAGAAAACGTAATCAATAATCACAGATACATTGTAAGATTGTTGTTGATTTCTTCCTGCACTGTTGACTCGGTCCTCCTGCGAAGCGCGGATAACTACTGCGTTTTGTATGCTGCGTTAATTCCATTTCCCGCTACCCAGACGTTTTAGGTTACGACCTTTGGCCTCATAGATAGCAGCTCTGAATGCCACTGAAAAATGTCAATGTTCATTGCTATTAAGGTGTGTAAACTGGCGCTAAAATACCTCTTCGTTTGTGATCTCAAAGCGCAGTTATTATTATTCATAACGAAGCAGTGTCATATTTATCTCTGCGGAATTGAATGACACTGCACGAGGGCTTGATAGAAACGGAACAAACATTATTTTAGTGTAACAGCGTAACTGTATAAGGGCAAAAGAGCAAACCATGTCTAAATGAGCTATCTAGGGTGCAAATTTCAAACACTACGCCGCGGTGGCTCAGTGATTATGGCGCTCGGCTGCTGATCCGAGAGACGCGGCTTCAATCCCGGCCATGACGGTCGCATTTCGATAGAGTTGAAATGTTGAAAGGCCCGTGTACTGTGCGATGTCGGTGAACGTTAAAGAGCGGCAGGTGGCCGAAATTATTCCGGAGCCCTCCACTACGGCGTCCTTCATAGCCTGAGTCGCTTTGGGACGTTAAACCCCCATAAACCACACCAAACCAAGCGAAATTTCAGATCAGCATATAAATGAAAATTTTCATTGTTAATATACCCGCCGCGGTGGCTGAGTGGTTAGGGCGCTCGACTACTGATCCGGAGTTCCCGGGCTCGAACCCGACCGCGGCGGCTGCGTTTTTATGGAGGAAAAAGGCTAAGGCGCCCGTGTACTGCGCGATGTCAGTGCACGTTAAAGATTCCCAGGTGGTCGAAATTTATCCGGAGCCCTCCACTACAGCGCCTCTTTCTTTCTTCTTCTTTTCTTTCTTCCCTTCTTTCTTCTTTCTTTCTTTCTTTCTTTCTTCGTTCACTCCCTCCTTTATCCCTTCGCTTACGACGCGGTTCAGGTGTCCAACGATATACGAGACAGATACTGCGCCATTTACTTTCCCCAAAAAACCAATTATTATTATTATTCATCGTTAATACAATAAAAAGCAAAGGCTTAAAATGGGCGAGAATTGTGCACAAAAAACGGGAACGAGAAAAAGAGGAAATTTTGCGATCGGAATTTTGATATTTTATTATATTTGTTTAACAGCCAAGGAAAGAGAATAAGTTTGTTAATTGATGTTGTTACACATTTTTACACATTTTGCGCAGTTTTTATAAAAATAAAAGAATGATTTCAATGAAATGTCCGTTCACAACATTTTCGCTTGTTACTTATAATGGAAAACTGGCTGCAAATAATAATAATAATAATTGGTTTTTGGGGGAAAGGAAATGGCGCAGTATCTGTCTCATATATCGTTGGACACCTGAACCGCGCCGTAAGGGAAGGATAAAGGAGGGAGTGAAAGGAGAAAGGAAGAGAGAGGTGCCGTAGTGGAGGGCTCCGGAATAATTTCGACCACCTGGGGATCTTTAACGTGCACTGACACGTTAAACCACAAATGATAGATTCAGCATACTATAAAGCTGTACACTTCGACAGTTCCCCAGTGTTCTCTGAGGTCTCTCTGAGCGATGTCCGGCCGGATGAGGAGCTCAGTTGTGGAGCTTCATATTCACCAGCTTGCCTTTTGTCCACAGCTTCGGACCCAGCTGGGTGTTTCCAAGATGAAGCTGCTCGTTTTCCTGTTCTTGGCAGCGTTTGTCGCCATCTGTAAGTCACCTTTCTATAACAACAAGGCCGTGCAGTTCGCCCCATATAAAGTTCGTTCATATAAAGCACTTGACATTACCGTGCATAGTCGTGTAAAGGCCACACCTGTTCGCGCACGACTTTCAGTAGCACGGCAGGTTCCGTGAGGAAATACAGGGAGGCGACAGCTGGCAGCGACTTATGGCAAGCAGTTCAGAGACTAAGCCAGCAAACGCTTCGACGCGGCGGCATCGCCTTGATGCCATTTTGCAGCAGTGCCTCGCATATGCCGTGAGTTGCCACCAAAAGGCACAAAAACTAGGAGCTTGCGAATGTTTTGAAATTTTCGAATAGCCAGTTGAAAATTCTAATCCGGCTGGATGTTCCTGATGATTTTATTCCATTGGTTGGGAGCTTCGGGATGCTTGTCCCGCCAAGGATGATCGCTGAGGGTACTTGACACACTCTAAAAACCTTTGCCGTCGTTAGCCAGTTCTAAAATTTTTCTCCCCAGTCAATACAAAGTAGTGCGAACTTTTTACGCCCTCTACACATCAAATATCTTTTTCAATTTTTGTAAAATTCTTCAGAAAACAATTGTCTTATGCCTTGAGTTTGAAGAGTTATAGCCTTAGATGCTTATGCGCCACTAAACCCAGCACAATTCGACTGGATGAAAAAAAATCAAATGGCGCATGTTCAATTTTTTTCGAATCGAATCGAATCGAATCGAATTCGATCGCACGTTTTCGTACAGTTTTCAAACAACTGCGACAAAAATTGGAATAGGGCACTGTCGAATAGTGCACTGTTTAAAAAACAGGGTCCACTGTGACGCCGCTCAGCTACTGCTGCGGTGGGTCGGTTTGTACGGGAAAGGTACAACGCCATCGCGCACTCTTGTCATAGGCTGGCATTCATACTGCCCATACATATGGCCTTCAATATTGGGCGACGCTTCAGGGTTCAACCAGCTTTAGCTAACCCTGACTCCATTGCTAATATCGCCGTCACTTGCGCTTCGCTGTTGCGAACAAATAATCATTTTATACAAATTTTCACGCAAGTACCGAGTTATCGCAGAAATGTTCGATTCATATTCGATTTGGTTTCGGAAAAATGCTATTCGCACGCACGTAATAAAAAGATACGTTTGAGCAATTATCGCTTATGACGTAAATGAAAGAATAGGGTGAACACCCGTGAGCAATGCACTTTCCTGCAGCCATGTGCAAGCCACCTGCTCGTCGTGCACCACTGTACTGGTTGCATTGGCCATAGGGTTTCTTAACTTTAACTAGAGGGAAAGCTGGCCGCGCTGCACCTGAGCCACCATGGGCGCTCAAAGTATCAAAGTATCGGGACAGTCGGCTTTTTTCAGGAACTGAGAGCGGCGTTACTGAGATGTCCCATTCCGTCCACGGCGCAGACGACTTTGGCGCAAACGTAGTGCGCAAAGGCCACAGTAGCGAAAACGCCGCAGAATACGACGCAAATAAATGCTTTCTGTTTTTAAATGTCATTAAGAAAACCTCAAAGTGTTGAAGCGACAAAATTTTTTTCGCAAACATATTTCGTTTTAAAAAAGTGCACCTTTTAAGGACGAAATTTTGGTCTTTGTTGTCTGCAATACTTGGCCAATAGGACAGCAAGCCATCGCTTATTTTGGGCAAACTTTACATATTTACATGCTTTTCTGCTCGTTTGTCGCAATTTATAGACAGGGTATTTAACGTTAGGACATTCTTGATTATCGAACAACGTTTATTTTTTCATTAATTTTTGGCCAAAAGTTGTGGTTATGCAGTCGGTAGCTCTCCGCCCCATGATGTTTAGAGCGGCCATGGTGGCTCAGGTGGTCTCGAGGAAGCTCCATGCAAATTCCCATAGGCGGGCGCCAGCTTTCCCTCTAGTTAATAGTATGAAACTCTATGCTCTCGGCTGGCTTGGTGTCACTAGGCCTAACGTGCTCCCCATTAAAGCCGCAGAGGAAGGTGGATTGCAACTTGCCACCGGTTATAATCAAACATTCGCTATCGACCCTAACCAGCTTACCAACAACAAAATAAACTAACCTTAAAGTGAAGCTTCGATGGATTACCGCTACGCCTACGACAGTGAGGCCAGGCGAGAATCTCCTTGCACTCACGACAGCGAGTCGCACGCTCGAAGCGCCGTTTAGAACTATCGGTCAGAACGTCACTTTGGTTTAGTGCTGATGTAATGCTGATGCATTAAAGCTAGGAAAATGAGTTACAATGGACGGGTACCCACAATCGTTAAAAATCATACCGCCTTTTACTTCGGATTGTGCAAACGGATGTTAAATATTTGAGCATTCGTTCAATCGTGCCTCCATTTCACTTTTCAGCCTACGGCTACCTTATAAAATCCCACGGTAAGCGTAACGGCCTCACTGATGTTTATTCTTATTCTTTTTTTCTTGTGGAAAAGAGTTATTCATGTACAAAATGATACGTTCTGATTATTTCGTTTGTTTACGGAACCGAAAATTCCTCGAGGTATGTTTTCTAAAAACGGGCATTGTCGAGTTCTTATTAACTATGAATTCGCTGCTAAGAAGTTTGTGGTTTATATTTGCACGTCCTTGAATCCTTTTACAGAGCTTGTCTTTCATCATGCCGTCCTGTTAGAATTGCGAAAAAGGGTAGACTGGCTATTACTCACCTGATTCGATTTTCTACTCACGACAATGCTTCGTCCTGTGGGCAACGTCTGTAAAAGTAGCCTTTCTTGAACTCAGTTGAGTTACCGGAGGGGCCTATCTCACCTCCATTTACGCCGATGAAATTTTTCATGCCATGACCATGGTGACCTCGGAGATCTGAGGAGAGCGGGACTCCAGCACTAACCACTGTTCTGGGCCGTGAAGCACAGCCATTGGTTAATCCTCTGCTTAATGAGCACGCTGAAAACATGATCGTTCATGATTAAACTGCGCGAAAGAACGGGGACAGAGAAAGTAAACACGTACACAAACACACGTACGTACGTACACAGTCCCCGTTAGTTCGCGCAGTTTAATCATGAACGTGAAGCACGAGCTAGCCCGCCAGAAAACCCTTTTTGAGAACATGCTATAGAAGAAGTATGGTCGAACCTCGGAAACACAGTTTTTGCGCCTGGTGTTCCCTCTCTCTGGAGTCAACGCAGAGTCAAACAGTTACTGCACTCCTTTTCTTCATAACTTCCTCATCCTCTCAGAGCATAGAGTACATTGTGGCAAATAAGCTTAGACGCTTCGTGAGAAGAGTCAATAGACAACAGCTTTAGCAGGACACATCTTTAGCCTGCAGTTAAGCTCCGTCTACATTCATGAGCGCCACATACCGTTCCTTCACTAGATCGTTGTTAAATATTTTGGTTGGTTTGGTTTATGGGGCTTTAACGTTCCAAAGCGACTCAGGCTCTAACGTTCTTTGACGTTCTTTAACGTGCTATTGTGGCCGCAGGGCAGTGCGCGCACTCGTGAGCGAACTTTGGTGAGCCTCTGTGCATTCCTCGAACACACGGGCTTGACGTCCCGTCTGTTCTCCGTCAGGTAGTTACACGCAGTGACCGAACGCTCCGCGAGTTCTACCTTGAACGATTAATAACTGGACGCCCCACTCCAGTTGTAACCTACACAGTGCTGTGCGCGTGTGTGATTTAATTTCTCTAAACTGAACTAATCACGCGCACAACCTGGACACATTACTTATTGTGTAAATAGTTTGTACATATTACTTCTCCCCCTGTCCTCTACTCCTCTCCCCTCACCTCTTTCATTTCATTTCTCCACTCTGCCTGCTGTCCTTTATTTCCGCTGCCCCAGCTCAGGTGCCTCAGTATCGATGGCAGATGCCGGGGCTAGCAAAAATCTTTTCCTTCCTTTTTACTATTATTTTTAATAAAACCACTACCACCACCACCACGTGCACTGACATCGCACAGCACACGGGCCTCTAGAATTTCACCTCCGTGTTAAAGCTTTTGTTGCCACCTAAACAAAAAGCTAATCACGACGAAAAAATGAGAGCGCAAGAAATTGATGCCTTTGACTTACATTAAAATATTAAATTATTCGTTTCGTTTAGAGCCGCAATTGGTTAGCGGAGTAATTGAGCACCATGCTACACATGAGTCATGGTTGCGAACCGCTGTTTTTTAAGTTGTATTTTACAGTTTAAATAAAAAGGAGTAAAAAAGGGAGTAAGCTAAAGTTTAGAGCACTCCATTTTATAAATGGGAGCGCACTATAGGACAGATTACTCCCTCGTTATACCCGTATAGGTATATTTATGTTCAGTGTGTACCGCCGACAAATGTACTGGCCGGGTAGGCACTGATGGTGCAAAAATAAGCGTTAGATAATTCAGGCAAAACTAATGTGGACAGGAGACACTGGATGTAAGGGTAGATGTTTGCGCTAGTTGGTGTATCATGACGAAAAGTAGCGCTCGATTAGTCAGGACAAGACTAAGAGGACAAATCGAAATCGAGTTTGAAGTTAGCACGTGTGGTGTCCATTTCGTTATGTCCCGTTTGACTGAGCGCTACTTTTCGTCACTCGATGTAAGTTGGCGCCGAAATTAATTGTTCTGGAGTAGCCGCATCATGGCTGTGCCTACCATTCACGTGTTGATTTTTGTGTTCCTGTTTCAGGCGACGCTTGTGGCGATTCCGCTGAAGGTGAGTGTGGCTAGTGCGCTCAGTGAAAGACAGCTCCGTGAAAAATTTGTAGCCCCTTAGACGAAGCCGTAACCAGGATGCACTAATTGCAGATGCAATCCTCGTTGTGACTTCCCAGTTGCAGCTCAATGACCGTAATTACCGGTTCTGCTAGAGTCCAACCTCGAGTTCATCCACATACAATGTACTGCCCAAACTGCATTCAATGAGAAAAACCTGGCGCCTGAGCGATCATATTCTTCGCGGTTTTCGAGTGATTCACGCGTTGGTTGCCATGCTAAATCTTCAGTAGCAGGGCACCATTAGCGCAGGAGCATAATGAAGTAGGCTTTTATCTCTTCTTCACGTCATTTTCTGCGCTATCCTTGTGACAAACTGCACGTTATCTAAACCACATCTCCAAATACCAGATTTCATTGTGTAGAGCAATTATATAGGAATAGCGGAAATTCTAGCAGCAGTGGTATCTCTGTATACGTACGGTGTAAAACGTTTTCAACGCACTCGTGTGGTGAAGAAATTCATTTTCCTAGAATCTCGGGTCCCCGCCGCGGTGGCTCAGTGGTTAGCGCACTCGACTACTGGTCCGGAGTTCCCGGGTTCGAACCCGACCGCGGCGGCTGCGTTTTTATGGAGCAAAAACGCTAAGGCGCCCGTGTGCTGTGCGACGTCAGTGCACGTTAAAGATCCCCAGGTGGTCGAAATTATTCCGGAGCCTTCCATTACAGCACCTATTCTTCCTTTCTTTCACTCCCTCCTTTATCCCTTCCCTTACGGCGCGGTTCAGGTGTCCAAAGATCTATGAGACAGATACTGCGCCATTTCCTTTCCCCAAAAACCAATTATTATTATCATTATTATTATTACTAGAATCTCGGGCATGCGGTCTGAGCATTAGCATCTACATATACAGAACGAGCCTTCTTTAGTAGCCGCGAGGAAACTTAGCGAATGAAATTTGTTGTGAAAGATTTTAATCTCGAACGTACTGACAATGTGCTGCCTCGTTTTATCCTTCAGGTGAACCACATAGACACCATCATCGGCCCCACGGCCCTCACCGCCCCCACATGGGTGATTGGGGTTAGATTTATTTTTCTGTACTTCACTGCATCGCTCCCGTTGTAAGCACCTGAAAGTTCACGCTAAGCTTCTGAGAGCATTGCGCACTAGTCGACGCGTGAGAACGTTGTGCCATGAATTCAAATCCATTCTGACTTCCCAAATACACAATATGGCCGTGGTTGAATTGAAAATTGGTTTTTGGGGAAAGGAAATGACGCATTGTCTGTCTCTCATATCGGCGGACCCCTGAACCACGCCGTTAGGGAAGGGATAAAGGAGGAACTAAGAGAATAAAGGAAGAGGTGCTGTAGTCGAGGGCTCCGGATTAATTTCGAGCACCTGGAGATCTTTGTGCACTGACATTGCGCAGCACACGGGCGCGTCTGCGTTTCGCCTCCGCCGAAACGCAGCTGCCGCGGTCGGGTTCGAACCCGGCTACTCAGGATGAGTAGCCGAGCGCCCTAACTACTGAGCCACCTCGGCGGGTGGCGCGGGTCGGGTGTCCACAGAAATGTGAGACAATTACTGCGCCTTTTTCTTTACTCAAAAACAAACTTTCAATTCTCCGCGTAGCTTTCAAATGAAGCTGCAAATACGCAGAAACAATGCGCTAGCGCAATACTAAATAGAGATATATGTTTACGGTGAAGAGGTTATTATTGTGGTATATATCGTGACCGCACGCCAGGTTATCAAGGTTAAAATACCTAACGGACTAATAATATAAGAAAATTACCAGTTATCTCTCAAGGCAATCGTTCATTTCCTCTTCCTCGCCAGCTTCTTGAATGGTTGCGTTTGTGCGGAAGACTTTGCACTTTTTTATAACCATAGTTAATAAATAAAAGCCATCGAATGGATGGTATATAGTGTCAGTGCAGCTGTCTGTGACAAATTTGAGTGTTTATTAGGCAACACTACCTACGTGCTTTTTATTGCCAGTACCGGAAAATGGCAGTAGTAAGTTAATGCGGTAGCATGCGCACGCATCAGGCAGCTACTCCAGCCAACTGACGCGGACCGCCTGCAGCTGTGCATATTGGTTGTACAAAAACTACTCCCACTTTCAGGTCCTCATCGCTACCACGGTCACCACCCGCACAGCGCTGGCAGTGAAAAAGGCAAAGGTGATTTTTTTTTATTTTGCTGAGTAGGATATCAGTGATGGAACGCTCTGTAGCGTCGCCTAACTTATGGTCGTTGCACTTGTCCTTACTTGGCTTGGCTTGCCTTGGCTTCCAAGAGTACCAGGGCTAAGACAAGAAACGCTCTCGCCGAAGGTCACAACCAGTCATAGCCTAGTTTAGCCAGTGTTTTTCAATTACCTGATTACAACGGAGCGCATAATATTTAACAGCACCAATGCATCGGAAGTTAGGCGTAGGTTTATTAGGTCGTATGATGAGATGTTTATAGGGTTAAAGCGCGTCTTACCCAGCTGTGAGTGAGGGCAGGCGAGCTGCGAGGCGGAACCGGAAGTTGCGGTGCATTTTGCTGAGGTATGTAAAGGAGGGTATGGGGGGGGTGGGGGGTGCATGTATGTGGACGCAGTTCACCGTGCAACTTACATACTGTATTTTTTTCCAGGGCGCGCAGATGCGGACGATGCTTCGCAGGGTGAGTGCTGCTGCTTGTTTGTAAAATGAATCAGCAATCACTGGCGCCAATTGATGCCGAATAATCTCTTTCTTCCTTTGCAGGTGCATACGAACAAGACCGAATCGCGCAAACTGACGGTTGGTATGGCACGGCACAAGGAATAGGGGGGGGGGGGGGGGGCTAAAGGGACACTAAGAACAGAAGAGGTTGGAATGTATCAATAGAATACCGCGCTTTAATCACACACAAGCCGTTTTCACCAAAAACGGAATTTTTAAAAACTACAGAACACCACAGGACAAAGCACAGGTGTCTACGCCACTGGCCTATTTCGTTAGTGGAATGCGTGCTTAGACATCCCCATTTCCCACACGGATCACGGAGGCTACGTAACAACGCCATTCCCTTAAAAATGGTGGCAAACCATCGTTTTTCTTCGATAATGACATCACGAGTTGGAAATATTTTATAATCCGACTTTCTCGGCGATAACCGCGTCCTTTGCTGCTGAAAAAAATGTCAGTATTGCCACAAAGATTCCGAGAATAAATTTTTAATCATGGCAATAATTTGACGATGTGACGAAGTCTACCTGCCCATACAGTGCCAAAGCAGCACATGGACTATAAGAGAGGTCACAGTGGATGGCTCGGGGTCAGTTTACACTACCCGAGATTCTTTAACGCGCACTCACAGCGCAGCATACGGGCGTGTTTGCATTTCGTCTCTATAAAAATATTTCCGCTGCCGCGGCCGAGATCCGCTTTCGCTGCCTAACGCTCAGGAGCCGAACGCCGTAACCATTAAGCCACTGGGAAGCGTCTTTCCTTGAACATGGTAATTTAAATAATGCGCGAAGAAAATTAGTAACAAAAATGACCGGGTTACATTACGATGTTGTGCGAATAATCTGCGTTAGCGGTATTTAGCAGCAGTAATTGTTTCTATAAAGATCGCCTTCCCGTTGCATCACGGGATTTAATTTTGCCGTCGCTTTTTCGTTCCAAAGTTGCGTGGGGTTCCTGCGGGGAATGTGGGTGGATGGGTGGGGAGCAGGGCCTTCCGGAGGCCGGAGGTGGGTGGGTAGTGGTGGGTGGAGCTTCTGTAGGGTGGCGGCTTCTGGACGATGAGAGCGGGTGGAGGGCAAAGGTGGGTGGGTAGAGAGTAGAAGCCTTCTGTAATGAGTTGGTGGGTTGATTGGTGGTGGCTTATGGATGTAAAGGGTTAGTGGATGGGGACATGTAGGTGAAGTAGGCGGAGGATTCCTATGGGCTGAAGGTGGGTGGCGCTTTTGTACGGTGGAGTAGGGTGCTAGAGGGCAGCTTACTCCCTTTTTACTCGCATATATGCCTATTTGTGTTTAGAGTGTGGAGGGTGTTGGAGGTGTCATACAAGAACAGAAAGACATATTTTGCGAAAATGAGGGAAGCCATGCGAACGCATTAAAAGAATTTAAGCACTGTACATTATCTTTGAAACGTACCACAGTGTAGGAAAGAACCATCACACGGGGCTTCGTTGAGTAATAGGCCTCCTAACGTACACGGCGTTGTGTGGGTGCGTTAAGAAGAGTTCACGTGTCGTCCTGTACGAAATATCAATTCGCAGCAGTACTTCACTATTTGTCTCTCCGTTTTCGCAGAGAGACAGCAGCGGCCACCGGGAAAATAAGGGAGAATGCCAGTCGAGGCATTATGTCCAGGTCAAGAAATCGATAATTACCGATCACCTTGCAAGTTATGTGTTAGCGTCCCTTTCACTGTGGTTTGTGTGAACAAAATAAATGTACTCTTTGCAGCCAGCTTGCAAGGTTTTTGTGGTTAATGTATTTTTGTTTACACAAGATTTGGAAAGGAGGATAACCCAACTTGGCAGTTTTTTTATCGCCCCAAAGCACGCTAAAGAGTTCGTAGCGTAAGGTGCCCTACCATCGCAAAGCCTACACTACAAATGTCTTACACCATTGTCAACGGCCGACTCGGCACTTCCTAAGCCTCCTTGACCTAAAGGAGCCATAGGCGCTCACAGTTCACACAACGCAGGCCGCAATGTTGACAGGCATTTGTTCCAGAAAAGGCGAAGGTGAGAACAACACGTTAGCGCTCAGAGATCAGGAAACCGCATGAGCCTACTTAGTGCTGTACAGAAAGAAGTGAAGGTATTTATTGACACAATTCAATTCTTGCCCCAATCCGAAATTTTCAGTGAAATAGACATCCGAAGCAAAGGACCACATAGATTATGCTGTGCGGGAATCTGTACCGACGTGTAGCCCATGTCTGAATCAGCCTGCCAAAAAAACATGGATGCAAAAAGACGTCACTTTATGATACTTCACATACAGTATCCGTCACAGGGTCAACACTTCCGTACAGAAGCATAAACGAGCACGGTTGGTTTGGTTCTTACATACACTTTCTAGACCGACTGACAATTTCACCCTGTGTCGTCAAAATAGTGCTATAGAGAGCTTGACTTCATATTGGGGGCCTAGGGTGAGTTTTAACAACACCATAACTGGTAAGTTATATTTTCAACGACTGTAATACACGTATACGATAACGTTAAGGCTTAATGAAACTTTTGAGCATGCTGAGGCAAAACAGAAAGAAGAAATGTTAGGCAAACCGCTAATCCCGCCTTCATATTTGGACAGCATGGCGAGATTGCTACGAAATTTATGTTCATATGAAGTGATCACGAGAAGGCTGATACTCTACCAGAGAATAGGTCAGCGGCCACAGTAAGCTTAAAGGAAGCAGCAAGGAAAGATAAGAGTTTAGACAGAAAACCACAACCACGGTAATTTCTATCACTCTATGTGCTGGGCTTGTCTTGGCTTCTGGGTAGATAGTTGTGGTCCGGACGCCATAATCTGGAGGTTTACTTGTTGTCACATGCTAAACTGCAGCTGACATAGGCAACGTGTACTATTTTTTTTTGTTCGTGACACCGATTGCAATGCGGCGAGAAGAAAAACACCCTCGGCATAGATCTAAGAACTACGTGATACAACGGAGATGTTTCTTAGCCCCTTTGGTTATTTGCGGCGACAATCTCGATTATATATCAGAAAAAGACCCGGACATGACACGAGGACCAAACATAACGATGAAGTAGCTTTTTTTCCATTTTGTGACTTTCGTGTATTCCTGAACCACATCACTTCGTTGATACAGAACGTGTATTCAGGCTAAGATACAGTTATTGAAGAAGACGGTCTTCCTCACCTCGAACAAGCCGATCAGCAAGGTGTGGGGCACGGTAGTCAACTGAAATTGCAGACAACCATGATTCTCAGTCGTAAGGCGCTAGTGACATGCAAGGAACCTTCCGAAACTTTAGACATTATTGCGGGAACATTCACAGTTCCAGCTATATCTATTTAATGCACTTGTGGACAGCGCAACAGAATATTTAAAGAAAAAAAAATGGGGGGACTCCTAGTAGCCTTAAGAGTGTAATGCAATAGCGTTAGTAACTATGCCGTAGGAGGTGGTCGCAAAAGGCTCCTAAACTGTCGTAATGAACGAATGTTCCTCAATGGTAACGGCGTAGCGCACCAGGCTCACTTCCCAAGGCCCAGCGGTTCTAATTCAGGCTTGACAGTTTTTCTTTTCGGTGGAATCGCTTTTGTTTCTTCACAGGCACTACGTAATGGCAGTAGAATGACGTCAAGACCCTGTAAACCAATAAGTTTTCCGGCAGCAATGTCATCACTGTTGTACCTGATTGTAAAACATTTTACTCATCGAAAAGAGCTTGGTGCTAATAGGTCGCGTTAAGTGGTCAAGAGTACAAAGCCCTCGACGACTTTGTCAGCCCACTGCACCGCCAGAACTTGGGTTCTGGCGTGAGAGCTAGCCAGCACGGTCTGCTACCGCTCGAGAGAAGGATCGGTAACCAGGTCACATGTAGGTGGCTCTATTTTGCAATCCCATAGGATGTGATCGTAGTTGGCTCGTTGGCCGTAGTGTTTACAATTCGGGTTGTATTTATCAGGATAAATGTGCGCGAGGAGTGATGGGGTGCGTATCGATCTCGTCTGTAGACGACGCCACGTAACCTATTGCTTTTAGCCAGGCTTTTGTGCGGAGGGGGAAAGCTCGTCTGTCTATTTCAAAAATGACGATCTAACCAGTCACTGTTGTACTTTTGTGTTCGTCAGTGAGGTGTGTGAATTACCCGCGCTAGGTCATGTAGTTGTGACATCACATCGTCGTCGACCAATGAGGAATTTTGTCGCGACCTACTGGTCTTCGCCGAATGTTCGCTAACGCTAGCGCTTTAAAATGTCAGGAAAAAGTTAAGAGACAGGAATAGAGCAAAGTGGTTTAGGGAACAAACTATCAGCAATGATACCTTACGTGAAAGGAAAAAAGAGGATATTGGCGTGGAGAGGGCACGTAATGTGAGAAGTAGAAGACCAGCGGCTGCTGCTTCTGACAACAATGAAGATAGTTCAAGGCTAAAGCACAAGGATATTCTTAAAGGAAGCTTTCTTGGGCAATTTTTTAAAGCTCAAGGTACGACATGGAAATCACACATAAAAAGAAAATTACGCCACGACTTTTCCTAAAAGAAAATTCCGTACCATGAGCCGCTACGACACTCACCTCTATCGGGGTCACCAGCCACAATGCGATCTGGAAGCCACAGAGTAATGGTAGGAAAAATTAGCAGTGACAAAAACAGTGAGCTAGGACAGCTACATTGAGTTGGATTTTACAGGATGCTGAAGACTACGGGCGAGACACGTTTCTTGGCTTTTAAGATGAAAAGTAATCTAACTTTTCTCAACTAGATAGGCAACATTTCTTACCCTTAACGGTATCATCAGCCACAATACGATTTGAAAACAGGTTCGTAATAATATGAAAAAAAAAACGTACGAGTTAATCGCTGAGATTTAGAAGAGAGAGCGCTGAGATTCACAGCTCCTAAATTGTTAAATACAAGTGAATTTCATCAAAGAAAACAATTTTGATCTAGGTCAAAATTGAAGTGTATATTTCAGGGAATATGTATTTACGGGACACTGTCACCTTAAACAGAGTCAACAGCCAGACTGCCGCAACTGGAAACTAAATATTGGTGGTATAAAATGCATACAAAACAGGGGATGATATCAGGCTATGAGACAGTGCTGACGAAAGCACTGTTAAGGCAAGACGGAGATAAAGCCTATATGCTAATGAACATGCATCCACAAGACACTATTCAATTTTAACGGGGTCATTGTCTACAGCGCGGCCTGGAAAGAACCCATTGATGGTATAAATTGCTTACCATCAACAAATTGGCGAAGTAGGGCTGTGACACAGTGCTATATAGTCCTGAGGAAATCCCTATTAGCATACGACATTGATAAACCAAATCTCGTAATGAACGGGTATCCGGATGACACTATTCCTCACCTTTAACGTGGTCATCAGCTGTACCACGACCTGGAAAAAACGTATTAGTGGCGTAAAATATTTATCTTCAAGACAAAGGATGGTATCGGCGTATGGCGCAGTGTTGAGGAAAGCGCTATTAAGGTAAGACAGTGATAAAGCTTACATGGTATTGAACATATATGGTATCCGGAAGGCACTGTTCAATTTTAATGGGATAGACAACTACACCGTGACCTGAAAAAGCTATTGATGGTATAAAATTCTTATCTTCAAGAAAGGGTATGATATAAGGCTATGACAAAGTGCTAAAGTCCTGACGAAACCCCTATTAACATAAGACAGAATTAAACCATATCTCGTGTTGAACATGCATCCGGATGGCTCTATTCCTCACATTTAACGCGGTCACCAACTGCACCGCGACCTGGAAAGAAGGTATTGATGGCGTAAAATATTTATCTTCCAGACAGAGGATGTTATCGGGCCATGGCACAGTGTTGAGGTAATCTCTATTAGCATACGACATTGATAAACCAAATCTCGTAATGAACGGGTATCCGGATGACACTATTCCTCACCTTTAACGTGGTCATCAGCTGTACCACGACCTGGAAAAACGTATTAGTGGCGTAAAATATTTATCTTCAAGACAAAGGATGGTATCGGCGTACGGCGCAGTGTTGAGGAAAGCGCTATTAAGGTGAGACAGTGATAAAGCTTACATGGTATTGAACATATATGGTATCCGGAAGGCACTGTTCAATTTTAATGGGATAGACAACTACACCGTGACCTGAAAAAGCTATTGATGGTATAAAATTCTTATCTTCAAGAAAGGGTATGATATAAGGCTATGACAAAGTGCTAAAGTCCTGACGAAACCCCTATTAACATAAGACAGAATTAAACCATATCTCGTGTTGAACATGCATCCGGATGGCTCTATTCCTCACATTTAACGCGGTCACCAACTGCACCGCGACCTGGAAAGAAGGTATTGATGGCGTAAAATATTTATCTTCCAGACAGAGGATGTTATCGGGCCATGGCACAGTGTTGAGGAAATCTCTATTAGCATACGACATTGATAAACCAAATCTCGTAATGAACGGGTATCCGGATGACACTATTCCTCACCTTTAACGTGGTCATCAGCTGTACCACGACCTGGAAAAACGTATTAGTGGCGTAAAATATTTATCTTCAAGACAAAGGATGGTATCGGCGTATGGCGCAGTGTTGAGGAAAGCGCTATTAAGGTGAGACAGTGATAAAGCTTACATGGTATTGAACATATATGGTATCCGGAAGGCACTGTTCAATTTTAATGGGATAGACAACTACACCGTGACCTGAAAAAGCTATTGATGGTATAAAATTCTTATCTTCAAGAAAGGGTATGATATAAGGCTATGACAAAGTGCTAAAGTCCTGACGAAACCCCTATTAACATAAGACAGAATTAAACCATATCTCGTGTTGAACATGCATCCGGATGGCTCTATTCCTCACATTTAACGCGGTCACCAACTGCACCGCGACCTGGAAAGAAGGTATTGATGGCGTAAAATATTTATCTTCCAGACAGAGGATGTTATCGGGCCATGGCACAGTGTTGAGGAAATCCCTATTATCATACGACATTGATAAACCAAATCTCGTAATGAACGGGTATCCGGATGACACTATTCCTCACCTTTAACGTGGTCATCAGCTGTACCACGACCTGGAAAAACGTATTAGTGGCGTAAAATATTTATCTTCAAGACAAAGGATGGTATCGGCGTATGGCGCAGTGTTGAGGAAAGCGCTATTAAGGTAAGACAGTGATAAAGCTTACATGGTATTGAACATATATGGTATCCGGAAGGCACTGTTCAATTTTAATGGGATAGACAACTACACCGTGACCTGAAAAAGCTATTGATGGTGTAAAATTCTTATCTTCAAGAAAGGGTATGATATAAGGCTATGACAAAGTGCTAAAGTCCTGACGAAGCCCCTATTAACATAAGACAGAATTAAACCATATCTCGTGTTGAACATGCATCCGGATGGCTCTATTCCTCACATTTAACGCGGTCACCAACTGCACCGCGACCTGGAAAGAAGGTATTGATGGCGTAAAATATTTATCTTCCAGACAGAGGATGTTATCGGGCCATGACACAGTGTTGAGGAAAGCGCTATTAAGATAAGACAGAAATAAACGGTATATAGTATTGAACATATTGCATCCGGGAGGCCCTATTCCTCACCTTCAACGCGGTCAGCAACTGTACCATGACCTGGAAAGAAGGTATTAGTGGCGTAAAATATTTATCTTCAAGACAAAGCATGGTATCGGCCTATGAGACAGTGTTGAGGAAAGCGCTATTAAGATAAGACAGAGGTAAAGCATAGGTGCCATAGAACATGCATCCCGAAGGCGCTATTCTTGATATTTAACAATGTCATCAGCTGCGCCACAATTTTTAAAAATAGCTATTGAAGGTACAAAATGTTTATCATCAACGAATGGAATACTATAGGGCTATGGCACATTGCTACAGTCCTGAGGAAAGCCCTATTAACATAAGACATGATTAAAGCAAATCTCGTGTTGGACATGCATCCGGATGGCACTATTCCTCACCTTTAACGCGGTCACCAACTGCACCGCGACCGTGAAAGAAGGTATTGATGGTATAAATTATTTATCTTCGTGACAGAGGATGGTATGGGGCTATGGCACAGTGTTGAGGAAAGCGCGATTAATATAAGACAGAGATAAAGCTTAGGTGCTATAGAACATTCATCCGGAAGGTACTATCCTTGAACTGTAATGGCATCATCTAAACCGCGGCCTGGAAAGAAGCCATTGATGGTAGAAAATGTTTATGATTGAGTAAGTTGATGTTATGGGCTATTACACAGTGCTGATGAAAGCCTTATTAACATAAGACAGTGATGAACAATATATGGTACTGAACACGCATCTGGAAGGTACCATTGCTCACTTTGGACAGGATCATCAGTCAGACCGCGACCTTCAATGAGGAAATTGAAAATATAACAATGTATATCTTTAAGGCAGGGGACGATATCGTGCTATGGCACAGTGCTGAGGAAAGCTCTATTAACGTGTCATGGCTTCGTTGGTTCGGACCCCACCGTTGGCATATGGCAGTTTTTTTTCTGCTTTGAAATCAATTCTTTTAAAAATAATTACCCTATTAAGCTCCCATTGATGAAGACAGCAAATTAGTTTAAAAAAACACACATCGCCTACGCTCCTTGATTTCGGTGAATGTTGGCTTCCGTCATGTATGTCATAACGAGCCCCTCTTTTTCCTTCCCTTGTCTACTGAGTCGCTAACGAGGACCTCGATCATGGCAGCCTTGATGCCGGTTGCATAAGAGGGTTCTCGCGCAGCTTCCGCCCTTGTCTTTCGATCACGTTTCTATGTGGCACTCGCGGTAATACAGGACGTACTACCTCCACCGCTATGGATAAGGATGGCGCTGGTGAATACTTGCAAGTTCCGCTTATATGACTTATAAATACGTCCGGAAGCAGAAGATTCGAGAGCCATCACTGCGGCTCAGTTGGCGGAGGTCGTGGGTTCGGATCTCGCGGGAGGCATATGGTTGTTTTTTCTTCTGTTTTATAATCACTGGTTTCTGTTACTGTTGGTTTGTGTCTCTTTACCGCCCTCTCGTCGACGCTGTTAACCTAAGATAAAGATCCCCAAGCCACTTTGCTCAGCCTAGCCATCAACCGCAGCACGGCTAGTGAGCAAGAGAACAAAAAAAAAGTTTTGCCATTCATTTCTGCGGGAGGTGGTACACCTCTTTTGAGAGCTAGTACTAGATCAACATATCTTGGAAGGCAACAACAGCTGAATGACACACAAAAGCGGAGATGATACTTGGCACTAAAGAAGAAAAAAAGCTTGCACATTGCATTTCGATCGTAGGGAGACGCGAATCGGATGAATACTAAACAAGTACTATCCCGATAACCGTACATGTGATTGGTCTCCATGGTTTGTGAAACTCCCAAGAGGTAGTGATTCAATCACTTCTCTGTACATCAAGGAGTTCAGATGGTACCGTGGCCTACCTAAAATAGAGCCATCGCCAAAGATATGGTCGGGAAGGGAGTAACCGGTTCCGATGGTAAAGCGTGTATTGATGAAAAAATGTGATGTGCGGTGACATACCTCGACAACAAGCGGATATATGATCGAAGAAAATACGTTTATCTCTTCCTTTAGCAGCCTCAAATTGTTCGCACAGATTTGAATACTTAGTTAAAAGGCTCATTTTGTGGTGGACAGAAAGAGAGAATGAACATTTAATATTTGAAAGGAGACCGGAGCGGATTGTGGCGGGGTCCTTAGTCGAGGACTCCAGTAGCTTCCGCCAACGCTTTGGGGATGGCGACTAGCGCCTCCTGGTCTTCCAGGGCGCCGCTGGCCAGCGTCACCTCCCACTGCTCCAGCACCGCATTGTGCGGCTTTTTTAAGTGGTTCAGTTTAGCTGTGCAGGTCCATGTAATGAGTGTGAATATGGGAATATCACCACCCCAGTAACGTGTATTTGCCTGTAGTGTTGGGTGAATGCGGTGTAGGTGGTGGAGATTGCGCAAAGTCAGTGTTTGGATGCGTCCGGTAAGAGTCCGCCGGGAAAGTTGTTAATGTGGCGGGGGGCACAGACGCCTATTTAAGTGGAGGGTCTCAAGGCGGGTTGAAAGATGGGTTGAGAGGGGGTAGAGGTTGGAGTCATTTTGGCCCGCTAGGTGGGTATAACCTCGAGATAGGGCATAAACCCTAATAATGCCATCAAGACCTGCATGTCCTGAGACCCATGTGATGACATGATCATGTTGTAGATAGCTGCCCAATACGCGGAGTGCCGTGCGCTGGACACGTCCAGTCGTATAGGCTCTACAGGCGGCTTGTGGGTCTAAATATGTGGGGGTCCATGTGTTGGATGGCGCCCATTTTGATGGTAATGGCTATAGCGATAACTTCTATGGTCGTCGGGTACGGTGCCGCGAAGGACGCTTCAAGATGGGGGGTGTTGGCTTGATTGACAGCGGCGCAGGCCTATCTATGGGGCTGTGCATACGAAACCACATTCACATACATGGCCGTGATGTCTTGGCCGTGTTACCTACGGAGGCTGCGAAGACGCGCCTGACGGTAGTGGGCCTGTGACTAGTGGTTCATGTGACGATGGAGAGGGTCTATTTGAAGGCGGGAGCGGATAGTGGCGGAGAGAATTCCGGTCAGGACATGTGTATTGGTGGTTTGCGGGTCGCCTATTCTTGAAAGAATGGCCCTTACCCGCCGAGGTGCTGAGGAGACGAGCCTGATGGCAGTTTAGAACAGCATCTTGGATTTCCGAAAACGTGTAGTGAATCCCTAGAGCAAGGAGTCTATTGGTAGATGCACGCAAGGAGAGGCCCAGAGCTGTTTTAAAGAGGGTACGGATAAGGGCAACTTATGCTGCTCTTGGAGGCGCGATCAACATTGCGGTATGAAAGACCATATCGGATTCGACGCATGGCCACGGTCGGGACGAGGCGGGTTGTGTCGTCCTCGAGCATACCCTTGCGATCACCACAGACACGTCGTACCATGCGGGCGGCGTACGGGCGTTCGTAGAGTAGCAATAATGTGGGTGGGCTTGCCACTCCCAGAGGCCAATCACTCGGATGAATGATTTTTCCTCTATAGGATGGTCGTGAATTTGGAGCATGATTGGGCTGGGGGAACTATAGCGGGGACCGTGAATACGGGTGATTTCTTATTTGCCGCGCGCACATTGCATACCGCTGGCCTGAACAAAATTCTCGTCCGTAGTCGAGATATACCGAAACATGCGAGAGCCGTAGTGTATCTAAAGAGTGGGAAATTTTGTTTGAGGTGACGCACTTATCTAAGTGCCTAGCTGCCGTCATTTCTGTATTTTTAGTCCACGGTCGTTAACGTGTCATTGGGAATTGAATCCTTGCTCGCATTGCAAGATCCGCGGCGGTCGAATTTCGATGGAGGCGAAATGCTAGAGCCCCGTGTGCTGTGCGATGTCAGTGCACGTTAAAAAACCCCAGGTGGTCGAAGTTTCCGGAGCCCTTCAATACGGCGTCTCTCATAGCCTTAGTCGCTTTGGGATGTTAAACCCCCTTAAACCAAACCAGGATTGCAAGATGGATACGTGTTCTGAATACTAGTGCCAGTTTCATCATTGATATAACCTCGATGATCGCGTGGAATCGCGTCTCCTTTTGAAACCCTGAATGAATGTGATGTTGAGCGGAACCTTGGCGGGTTTAATACAAGTGCCAACACGCGGGTTTGCGCGCGATAAGATTTTATAACTTCTAGGATTAGCTTCCGAATGTCACGAGCTAGACAGCAATGGGTGCTACTAATGACTTCGTACGTATGTAATGTAAATAAAATTTTACTGCACTGCTGTCAAAAAACAGCTTGTTGCATGGCGGTTGGTCAGCAATGATAGTCTTACCGTGCGGTGCCGAAAGTTAGCTCCATGTAATGATAATAATAATAATTGGCTTTTGGGGAAAGGAAATGGCGCAGTATCTGTCTCATATATCGTTGGACACCTGAACCGCGCCGTAAAGAGAAGGGGTAAGCGAGGGGGTGAAAGAAGAAAGGAAGAGAGAGGTGCCCTAGTGAAGGGCTCCGGAATAATTTCGACCACCTGGGGATCTTTAACGTGCACTGACATCGCACAGCACACGGGCGCCTTAGCGTTTTTTTTTTTTAGCTTCATATACTTACCCCATTTAGTGGCACCAGTAGTCTTCCCTAGAAAATAGGAATGGTGGGGATTAGAAATCGTAGTCATCTCGTAAGCTAGTAAGCACTAATGTTTTTTGTAGGATTGATGTGAACTTTGCTTGAAGATGCGCAGAATTCATGTCCACGGCCATTAGCGTGTCGAATAGCGGCCACATGCTTGATACTGTTATTAGTATGCGTAATTACCCAATAATTATGCTTACACAACAGCATAGAGTTGAACTGAAAATGAAAATTGGTTTTTGAGGAAAGGAAATGGCACAGTAACTTTCTCATGATCACATTAATGGCGACCTGGAGGATGGAGCTAGCAGGTAATCCCCCCCCCCCACCCTGAGTCTAGTAAGGAAGCTGACTGAATGCACGTGAAGGTTTAACACAATGCACGACGTAAGTAATAAGTTTATAAGTATACAAAACAAGTAAAATATTAACTTTGAATATGATTCGTGCACCTACCTTGTTTGGGTTTATCCCAACCGTGACCTGGAAAAAAAATCAGAATAGGGCCTTGTCAGTTACGGCTGTTTCTTTCTCAGTTTTTTATCAGTTTTATTGTTTTCGACGTTCATCTTCTCTAATGTGTCTCGGCTACTGCCATCATCCGTGTTCAGATGTTTCATGTTGTTCAAATAAAATAAAAACATGCAACGCTGGCAGGCAAGATCTTTTCAAATTCCTTGACAGTAATAATGTTTTGATTTTGCATGACGTCATCAACGCCCCTAATGTTGTGAATGGTGCCACATTGGATGCAACACACACATTGCGCATGGCATTGAAGGCAACGTCCATTTCCTTGACAAGAGCTTCTCGTGATTATTATGACTGACGCGCCATCAACCAATAGGAGGCGAATTTTTTCGACGTCCATGATTTCTTGCATGGCCTAGCTCTTGAGTCTCAGATTGACAAAGATGAGCGGCGTTCTGGGAGGCTCTTTTTGTTACTAAATATCCCGTAGTGTATGCACTGTGCCACATTTTAAAGTTTCACTTCTACGTTGTTTGCACATTATTAATATGCCTGTGTACGTGCAACTACATAGAATAAACCCCTACAAAAATTTGCTGGACAGTCTATAGACTGTCCACAGACTTCTGTCTATAAGGTCTATAGATTCTTTATAGGCAAGCCCTAGAGAATAGTCTATAGGCAATACAAATCTCACAGTCTATACAAAATCTATAGATTTATGGCCATACACTTTACTAGACTTTTGTCTATAGACTACTATATACAAAAAGAAATATATATAGGAAGAAAATACAGTCTATATTAAGTCTATAGACTGACTATAGACCATTTTTGTAAGGGTTAATGCGTGAACGTGAACGAGAGGTTAAGAGAGCATGCCTTGAACGTGAAAAATGCACGCGAGGGAAAAGATTTTGAAGGCTTCCTCGCAAGTCACTGTATCACTTGCCTAGATTGTACTCCTGCACTCGATGACACCTCCATAATCAGAAAGAGCAGTGTACGTATGACTAGAGAAATAGCAGAATCAAATCAGATATATAGCCTGGGAGAGGGCTGCGTCAGCACAGCCTCTATCGCCCTTTCACCAAAAGAGCTGACTTTTCTGAGCATGCGCGAACGGTAGCTACACTACGTTTATAAGTGTGAATCCCTTCAATAAAATTTGTTGTCAGTTCAGCGCCCGTCCTTGTCGCCTCGTCTCTGTCCTCGTCTGTTCAGCGCTGCTTCTCCAGAAAACCTTGTAAGGGTTAACACTGCCCAAAATTTCAGTATTACGCCACATTAGTACTGCGTAAGTGTAGCTAGAAGTTCAGGGGCTGCTCTACTTGTATTACATACCCAACATCTGTGGGCAAAAGCATTTTTGAGCGGGACACCGTTTATGAACGCAATTTTTCATATACTGTAAGATTTCACTACAACAATCAATATATCCGCAGGTCACCTGACGGCAGTCTTGCAATTTTTTTTTCTGTTAACATTTATGCTGTCGTCAAAAGTGTCCCTCATTGGTTTTTTTTATGGCAGTCTTAACCGTTCGATGCAATCGATGGAAACACTTTATGAGAATCATTTTGCTGCATACCAGAAGAATGGGCCATTTCCTTCAATATTTCCATAGCAGTATCTTACAATTTTTCGATTTTCAAAATTTCTGCCTGAGAATGTTGGATATGAATATTTATTTCAGTATCGAACATAAAACCCGTCTTGTGCATAGAAAGCACGTCACTGTTACGAGTTGTGTGGCACGGTTGACTTACAGGCGACCAGGAGCCCGGCGAAAAAAATGACAACGCACAACTTCATCGTGGCACCACGCAAGCTGTCCTACGGATTTCTGTAAAGAGAAGGCATGAACAGAAATTAGAATTACCATCCTAGCCAAAAACATAGGGATACAGAAAAAAGAAGCGATAACATTTAGTCTGCCTGTTGTGGTGTCTATAATGAGTGTCTAATAATAATTGGTTTTTTTGGGGAAAGGAAACTGCGCAGTATCTGTCTCATATATCGTTGGACACCTGAACCGCGCCGTAAGGGAAGGGTAAAGGAGGAGTGAAAGGAGAAAGGAAGAGAGAGGTGCCGTAGTGGAGGGCTCCGGAATAATTTCGACCACCTGGGGATCTTTAACGTGCACTGACATCGCACAGCACACGGGCACCTTAGAGTTTTTCCTCCATAATAACGCAGCCGCCGCGGTCGGGTCCGAGCCCGGGAACTCCGGAGCAGTAGTCGGGCGCCCTAACCACTGAGCCACCGCGGCGGGGCAGTGTCTACTGTTGCTGCGATTTTCCCGCCAAAACTCCGTTTCGAACCGGTGCATTGCCCTTGTGTGGCATGCTTGAGTCATCATCTTGTAGAATGTTCCAGTAGGTTCCATCGGATTATCATTTGGTATTATACTAATCGGACCCACTAATCCACCTTTATTCGTTTTCTGGGTAGGGCCAACTTTCAAAATTTTAGAGGTCCATAGGAATTTTCGTTCGTTTTTTGGGGGGTGGGGGTGGACAGCTTCCAAATTTTTAAGTTGGCCAACCCCCCACAGTTTCAACTTTGGCGGTGCCCTATGATTGGTTCACTGGCAGTCACGTGGTGTTATTGAAATCCCTCATAATCCTAATGGCACAGTGATGTAGCAGTTAAACGATGCGCCACTTCCCCGACAGGTGGTCGTTTCAAACACAGCCATCGGTGCAGCTTGTGAGACACAAGTTGTTCTTCCCGAGCCTTCGTTAAAGCGCAGCGCCACGA
This sequence comes from Amblyomma americanum, assembly GCF_052857255.1. Lineage (NCBI taxonomy): Eukaryota > Metazoa > Arthropoda > Arachnida > Ixodida > Ixodidae > Amblyomma > Amblyomma americanum. The sequence continues at coordinate 23,866,806 of NC_135504.1, read as the reverse complement.
TGCACAGGTGGCAACTGCGTGGAATTCAGCAACGGCTGGCAGTTTTCTTACAAACTGATTTGCAGGTTGTGAAGACGTTACAAGGTCAGGTGACCTCTGTCGATGAATCAAGAAATTTTTTGGGTATTTTAAATTTCGCAGTGCTCTCCAATTGATCAACTTGGGGCACGGGATTCAGATACCATGGAATTGACCAATCAGGAAATTTATTTACACAGAAGCAGGAAACTGCATGACGACCACCTAGATACGATCGAATTGAAAAATAATTTACACCTATACATTGCCTCTTTTACTTAGAGAAAATACTTTAAAAATAAACAGAAGCGGCATCCCAGAAGCAAATGTTTTGAAATCCTGTCATAAAGTTATATGCCACGACAAATTTATTTTTGCTTTTGCACCAACCATATTACGGTGTATAAGGTCAACTGGTGCCTGAAGTAAAACAAATAAATATAAAAAACATTGTTTACTGTTGCGATTGGTTCTGATCCCGTGTGACACGGAATGTTCGAAGCGCTACAGATTGGTCATCATGGGCCACTATCTAACTTGTTAATTTTTCGAATTCAGCGCATCTCTTAGGAGAGTTTTTACAGACGCTACCATAAGCGTTGAAATATGCTTCATTTTCTAAAATCGCGGGGTTGTAGTTAAAAAAATTATCTTTTGTTATGCTTGATAGAGAAGAAGTTGAAGAGAAGATTACGGCCTTCAGTATAGCGGTTCTTAAAATGGCAAGTAACATTCCTGTGGAGAAGGGGTCGCACAGCTTCACACTTCGCGCACAGTTATCAGTTAGAGCGCGTGGGGTTGCACAGACAATCACCGAGTGAGTTTACATTCGATATCAACCCTCTGGCCCACTGAGACAGACAGAGAGCGGTTTTCGATAGTTCGCTTGAAGGAAGCGACAGAGAAGAAATCCACTCACCAAAAAGCTGCCCGGATGCAACTGCACAAATAGTTCTTCTGCGAGAGCTTTGACTGCGGAATCGTGCGAGGCGCGCTTTATATAGGGACGCAGCGTTCAACAAGGTTGTTAACCTGCAATAAACAGATTGCGCGTTTCTAACCCTTTTACCCCTTTTTTTGGTCCTCTCAGAAAAATACAAGAAAAAACGTAAATGAAAAAGAGGGGGAGCCCGGACCAGAAACGCTTTACCGGGCTTAAAGCCAATAAAAAAAAGGAAAATGAGCTAAACGCTCCTTTCTAACCGGGAAAGCAGTTTATTTCACAAATTTTACTGTTTATATTTACGACGCACCTGCGAAACGTGATGATCAGTCGCTAATGGCCCGTCGCCACTGCGCTGGCAATGGCCTCTTGTGCCATCTGCCTGCGAATTAACCTTTCGTGAACCCGGCACTGTTCGCGAAAGCTGTACTCAAAGGCAGGTGGCGCACGTGGCGACCACACCACCAGTTCTTGGTTCATGACCTTAGATTTTGTCACGTGACTGGAGGCAACAAACTCCAGTGTAGCTTTTGCGTGTCTTTGCTGCTAATGCAGTGTATTACAGTAAGCGGCCTAAATAAGGAGGAGAAAACAACGCTTTATTTAGAGTAGGGGCTGGAAGCACCGAACAAAGGGAGATGAAAACCGCTCAGTTCGGCCAATCTCATTTTACTTGTACTTTTGCTGGCTTCTATGAAGAAAAAGTGACCAATAATAGGTAACAGTACGCAACTCATTTCGATGCAGTTGGTCATTTTCATTGGTTCACTCAACTGCTTAAACATATTCAATTATACGCTTGTGCGGGACGACACCACTGCGGTGTCGTTCTCTGATGTTTGAGTACTGTTGTAGTATGGTATGGCAATTTTGTTGTTGTTTACTCCTTGTTTGCTGTATTTCTGTTTCTTCTTTTTGGGTTATTCTGGAAATATGTGTATACCCATCTGCCATGATTGTTACTTTCAGGCCGCAGTATTTATAAATGGATCAAAATAATAGTTGATTTGATGAGTGAAATTGTGTCAGGGTCTCTGTTACGTTGTTGCTATTCTTCGTGCGGTGCTAGTGTTTGTTCAATGTGTCCAGAAAAAAAGCAACATTTCTATCTCTTTACAACTATGTGTTCTTGCTAGTCTAATAATAATAATTGGTTTTTGGGGAAAGGAAATGGCGCAGTATCTGTCTCATATATCGGCGGACACCTGAACCGCGCTTTAAGGGAGGGGACAATAGAAGGGAGTGAAGGAAGAAAGAGGTGCCGTAGTGGAGGGCTCCGGCATAATTTCGACCACCTGGGTATCTTTAACGTGCACTGACATCGCACAGAACACGGGCGCCTTAGCGTTTTGCCTCCATAAAGACGCAGCCGCCGTGGTCGGGTTCGAACCCGGGAACTCCGGATCAGTAGTCCAACACCTTAACCACTGAGCTACCGCGGCGGGTTACCAATAAGCGAAATCGGGATGCAACCGTAAAATGTGTGATGTCTAATCAATTTAACTCTGCAATGCAATCGAAGCGAAATCTTCGCTTACCATTCTTTGCCGCTTCCGTAACAAAGTGTTGTGATCATTCCGAATAGATACTGAAGCAAGTGCCGTTTGCTTCAGGGAGCCGCCACGTTGGCAGGGGCTCTGTCTTAAAATGTAAACTCTGGAATTGAGCCTTTAAGAGCAGCGCAGACTCGGCACTAAGAAGCTCGTAAAGTTATGCGCAAGTATGCTATCTGCCGACCATTTCATATCACACAATTCTGGACAAAAGCATTTTTGAGCGGGAAACAGTTGATGACGGCAATTTTTTTTTTTTGGTATACTGTAGGATTTCAGTATAGCAGTCAATATATCCGCCGACCAACCGGCGACAGTCATGGATTTGCCTTGCAAAGTAGCGTTTTTCCTATCGCCAATTTGCCCCGCCATGGTGGCTCAGTGGTTAGGGCGCTCGACTACTGATCCGGAGTTCCCGGGTTCGAACCCGACCGCGGCGGCTGCGTTTTTATGGAGAAAAAACGCTAAAGCACCCGTGTGCTGTGCGATGTCAGTGCACGTTAAAGATCCCCAGGTGGTCAAAATTAATCCGGAGCCCTCCACTACAGCACCTATTCTTCCTTTCTTTCACTTCCTCCTTTATCCCTTCCCTTACGGCGCGGTTCAGGTGTCCAAAGATATATGATACAGAAACGGCGCCATTTCCTTTCCCCAAAAACCAATTATTATTATTACTATCGTCAAAAGCGTTCCCCTTTGGTTTTCGATGGCATCCTAAACTGTTCAATGCGAGTGATGGAAACAATTTAAAACAATGATTTTGCTACATTTAGGAAGAATGGACCATTACCTTTACACCAAGTTCCCAAAGTATTCTTGATCTGTGCGTTACAAGTTTCCCTCGTGAGAATGTAAAATCAGGCACCCTGGTCTGCAGTTTAAGCGATCATTTGCCAATATATTGTGTGTTACCCTGCAAACACACAGTCGCCCCCGAACACAAAGTATTAATTAGAGATTACTCCGAGTACAATGTTAACAAGTTTAGGGACATGCTGACAAATGTTGACTGGAACATAATTTTGGAGCTCTCGAACCCCGATGCCGCTTACGACGCTTTCCTTTCATGCTTTGTATCTGCTTATAACACATGTTTTCCCCTCAAGCCCCGAAAAAAGAACAAAAAAGTACGAAATCCCTGGATTTCTCGTGAATTGTTTCAAAGAATCAAACAGAAAAACCGACTTTTCCAAACATTCTTGCAAACAAAAGATGAAAGTGACTTTCATGCATTCAAGAAAGTACGAAATCTGCTAAATTCAGACTTAAAAAAAGCAAAGCTCAAATACTACACACATAAATTTACACAGGTGAACGGTAATACACGACTGGTATGGCAAACCATGAGAGAGTTAATCTATAAGAATGCAGAAACAAAAAAAGTGAAATTTCGGAATGCCGATCTGTCTGAAGCAGAGGTTTCAAACCTGTTTAATGAGCATTTTCTCGCTGCTGGTGCTCCTTTAGCCGACGCAACAAATGTCCCTTCTTCTACACCTTGGGAAAATTATGTCACTGCAAGTAATCCGAATACAATATTTTTGTCCCCCACTGATTTCAGCGAGGTGCAAGATATAATTATGTCTCTAAAAGACGGTTGTGCATCTGGCACTGATGAGATCAGACCAAAACCACTGAAGGCTGTGAGTCAAATAGTTAGTACTCCTATTGCACACATCTGCAATCTTATAATGGAAAAGGGAGTTTTCCCAGCCAAAATGAAACTTGCTCGTGTGACGGCTATACACAAGGGAGGCTCTTTCGATGACGTGAACAATTACAGGCCGATCTCTGTGCTTTCTGTATTTTCGAAAATAGCTGAGCATATTATAAACAAAAGGCTTGTTGGATTTCTAACCTCGCAAAATATTATCGTAAGGCAACAGTTCGGCTTCCAGAAAAACAAATCTCCAGAAACAGCACTACTTGGAATAAAAGATGAAATTCTGCACAATATCGAAAACAAGGCATTAACTCTGGGTATATTCCTCGATTTTAGAAAAGCGTTCGACAGTGTCCAACATGATATACTTATAAAAAAGCTTCAGCATTACGGTGTCAGGGGTATAGCTGGTACTCTCCTCGTGAGTTATTTAACTTCACGTGAGCAGTATACTGTCATCAATGGTGAATGTTCAGAGACAAACACTCTGTTGTATGGTGTACCACAAGGGTCCATCCTAGGGCCAGTCTTATTTCTCATCTATATTAATGATATTGTAAATATACCGGGTGCCTCGAATTTGGTTTTATATGCGGACGACACCAATGTGTTCTTTTCGGGTAGGGATTTAGATGCGCTGTTCAGAAAGGCGAACAATTGGATGTTGGGCTTAACCTCATGGCTGGGAAGTAACCGGCTCGCATTAAACATAAACAAAACAAAGTATGTACTCTTTCGTTCCAAAGGTACAGAAATGTATACAATTCCGTGTTTAAAATTTAATGGCCTGGACATACAACAGTCTTCTACTACCAGATTTCTAGGTGTGACATTCCACGAAAATCTCTTATGGAATGCTCACATCCACACACTTAGAACTGATCTCTCTCGTGCCTTAGGCATCTTAAACAGACTGAGGTGTTACCTGCCAGCTTCTATCAAACGACTAGTGTACTACTCCCTTATACATTCACGTTTTAGCTATTGTTCTCTTGTGTGGCAAACCACAACGAAAACAAATTTAGATTCCTTACTATCAATACAAAAAAGAGCAATACGCGCTATCAGTAACTTAGAGCTGTCCTCTAGTTGTGCGCCCTACTATAGATCGCATAGAATACTCCAAATGCCTCAGTTCTACAAATACAGACTAAGCCTGGAAGTTTACCGCCAATACCGGTTGGATAAATCTACCTTTGAAACAAAATACCAAGAAAAAAGAAGTGTGTACGATTTAAGAAAAAGCATCATAGTCAAGCCCCGAGCTCGAACAAACTATGGACATCAAAGATTAAGCTGTCAGATAGCAGATTTACTAAACAACTATCCCGTCATTCACGACCTATTAACTGAAAATCTTTCATTAAGCAGGTTTAAGAAAACACTCAAGGGATTATTCTTAACGGAAGACTAGTGTGTTATGTTTTCATGTTTTTCTTCTTGTTTTCAATTTTATGTTCCATGTGCTTCAAGTTCGATAGTTTACATGTATTTTATGTTTGGAAGTGTTTTGTTAACATGTATTGCTAGCAGAAGTTGCTGCACTTATTCTTGTACTCTGTTTCCTGTACATATTCTTGCACTGTAAAAAAAAATATATATATAATAAGGGGGTTGGGGGATACAGTTTCATCTAAGACATTTCTCTGCATGTAAACTCTGTTGAAACTCTGCATGAGTGTCAAACCGCTGCTTGCCACAGGGTGGCGTGACCTCGTCAGGCACTTTTCCGCCTTTTGTCACGTCCCCCAAGACAATAGTCTTGTATTATTGTCTTGAATAAAAAATGATTGATTGATTGATTGATATTTCCGTAACAGTATCTTATATTTTTTCTATATTCGACATTTTTGTCCGAGAATGTTGGACATGTCCTCTCTCAGAAGCGACGAGTCTTCTACAGCTTTAAATTTAGTAGAACTTTTTCTGGGGCGAGTTAGCTCATCATCTTTGAAATAGGTTTGCGCTTAAAAGACGAAGTGAGAGGCAGGAAAGGACGGAAAAGACGAGACAAGGGTGTTGTTTTTGCCATTTTTTTTTGCTCTGTCTGCGTGTATTAAGCGCAGCATGTTTCAACTTTCTAATAACCATAGAAAATTTGCGGTGAGATTTGCGCATTGAGCGTATGCGCTGCACAAGCAGGAGCATTCTCCGATTCCCGTAATAAGGATACAACTTTCCTACGCCTAAAATCAATTGCAAACTTGTGGCTGTAGTTATGAAATCAGGCAGTGAACCAGGTTTATGGTTTATGAGGGTTTAACGTCCCAAAGCGACTCAGGCTATGAGGGACGCTGTAATGAAGGGCTCCGGAAATTTTGACCAATCACCCCGTCATTTTCACGGGAGACTTTAATGCCCAACACTCGGCTTGGGGTTACGCACAGGAGGACATTAAAGGTAGAAAACTGTGGCTCACCGCACAACAGTGTGGGTTGACTCTTCTTACAGATCCACTAGTCCCCACCCGCTGCGGTAAGAGTGTTTCCAGGGATACGTCTCCCGATCTCACTTTTGCTAAAAATTCGGGCACTCCAACATGGATAAACACTCAACAAAATTTCGGCAGCGATCACTACATATTGGAAATAGTGACCTCAACTGGCCCCAAACGTCGTAGCGCTCGAGCCCCCACCCTTGTCGATTGGGACGCGTTCCGCGCTAAAAGAGCCGCCCGAGAAGCTGATACCCCCGAAATACTAGACATAGATATCTGGGCGCAGGATCTTTGTCAAGATGCCAAAGCAGTCACCCATACGTTAGACCAGGCTGACCACCTGGAGATTGCGGACAGCCGGCTTCTTCACCTATGGGAGGCAGAGAGAGGACTCGAGAACCGACTCAAACGACAGCGGTGGAACCGCAATCTGCGCAGAAGAATAGCTAGGCTAAACAAGGAGATCGAGGATCATGCAGCTAAACTTACTCAACAAAACTGGGATGACATATGCAACCAAATGGATCGCAATATGGGAGTCTCTAGGACTTGGCACTTGCTCTGTCATTTACTTGACCCTACAGGTAGCAGAACCACCCAGAGGCAGAACCTGCAGAAGCTTGTGCATGAGTATGCAGGCCCACCAGAGGACCTTTTCCTTGAACTTAAAGATAGATATATTGGCAATGCTCCTATCCAAGCCTTCCCAGATTATGCTGGTCCGGAAAACACGCAGCTCGACTCCCCCATTACTGTGGATGAGGTTAGGGCAGAGATTGCCAGGCTAAACTGCAAATCCGCCACTGGCCCAGATGCAGTATCCAACAAGATCCTCCGCAACCTGGATGAAGTGTCGCTACAATTACTAACTGAGTATATGCAGAAATGCTGGTCGGAGGGCTCCATCCCACAAATATGGAAAACGGCAGAGATCATTCTGATCCCAAAGCCAGGGAAGGCACTCAGCCTTCAGAACCTCAGGCCAATTTCGCTCACGTCTTGTGTAGGTAAGCTCATGGAGCACGTAGTTCATACCCGCCTCAACCGGTTTATGGAGGAGAACGAGCTGTACCCTCCAACCATGAGTGGATTTGGACCAAAACTTTCTACGCAGGATGTAATGCTTCAACTCAAACATCAGATTATTGAGGCAAAAACGCGGGACACCAGAATAATTCTTGGACTTGACCTGGAAAAGGCCTTTGACAATGTCAGACATGATGCGATCTTGGAGAACCTGCATGAACTCGGGGTGGGAGCCCGCACCTTCAACTATATCCGCGACTTTCTCTCAGGTAGAAAGGCGCATTTTCAAGTAGGAGGTCTCCACTCGCATGACTTCCCCCTCGGCAACAAAGGCACCCCGCAGGGATCGGTCCTATCACCGTTTCTCTTCAACGTTGCAATGTTGAAACTTCCACACCAATTAGCGCAGGTTCCGCAACTCCACCACAGCCTCTATGCTGACGATATCACCTTGTGGACCGCCGAGGGCAATGATGCCGAAATCGAGGAGAGACTACAGCATGCAATAGATATCGTGGGGAACTATGTAGACCCTAGGGGGCTGCGGTGCTCTCCAGCCAAATCTGAATTTCTCATATTCCGCAACATCAGATCCCTTGCGCAAACCCCACCGGCCATCGAACTCAGTATTCGCGGAGTCCCCATTCCTCGAGTGCCCAAAATTAAAATCTTGGGCCTAATTCTACAAGAACACGGCTTCAATGGTGACGTAATTCGGAAGCTTCAGGGAACCTCACAACAAATTATGCGACTCATTCGCCGCATTAGTAACCGCCACTCGGGCTTGAAGGAAAGCAATACTCTCCGTTTAGTACAAGCCTTTGTGATAAGCCGCATAGCTTACGTATGCCCTTGCCTACATCTCAAGTCAGCTGAAAAAGAAAAAGTGGAGGCCATAATCAGAAAATGCGTCAAACAGGCAGTTGGGCTACCCATGCACACAGCGACTGAGAAAGTGTTAGGTCTCGGTCTTCATAACACCCTAGGCGAGATTATTGAAGCGGTAACCGTCTCGCAGTACGAACGACTATCGGCCACACCAACTGGCAGACATATTCTGTTCACACTAGGCATAACATACGAACGACAAGGCGGACCCACAACTGACCTTCCCAATCATATACGCCAGCTTCTGGTCATTCCTCCACTACCTCGGAACATGCACCCAGATCTCCACGCTGAACGTCGTACAGAGAGAGCCAAATCATTAGGCAAACGCTTTATTAATGATACCTCTGTGGTATATGTAGATGCGGCAGATTCTTCGGCTGACAAGATGGTAGCTGTGGTCACCACGGAACGTGGTACACTCATAACTGGGGGCACTATACGCACTCAGCACACACATGTTGGAGAAGAAACAGCCATCGCTGTAGCCATTGTGGGATCCTCGGCAGAAACCATTGTCAGCGACTCAAAATTGGCTATACGTAACTACACGTTTGGAAGAATCTCCCCACAAGCAGCACGGATTCTGCTAAAGTATCAGCCCACGCGGCGCATTCGCCTAATCTGGACGCCTGCTCATGCTTCCCTTGCTGGTAATGAGGCGGCTCATAACCTAGCTCGAGAACTGTCCCGCCGAGCTGGGTCGTGCAGCCCACCCGCCCTATACTCTGGCAAGGACAGGTTGTTTTCTTACAGAGAAATCCTGCAGCACTACAGGCTTGCAAGACTCAGACTCCCTCCAGCAGATAAAACGCTCTCCAAGCAACAGGCCAAAGCCTGGCGTAAACTTCAAACTAACACTTATCCAAATCCCCAATTGTGTAGCTTCTATTCGGAAGGACTCTACTCAAACAAATGCAAAAATTGTGATGCGAAAGCCGATCTAAATCATATGATCTGGAACTGCCCGCAGTCCCTACCCGCGAGTCACTTCATTACCGACTCGGCTCATTGGGAGGCTCTATTGCTCAGCCCCGACCCGGGGATACAGATCAAGCTCCTCCAGCTGGCTGAAGACGCCGCCGCTGCCCAAGGGATAGCGGCCGCCGTTTAAGCGGGGGGCGACTTCGTGTCGCTCCTCTATATCCGCTGGAAATAAAGTTTCACAACCAACCTTGGGTTCTGTAACGTGCACTGGCATCGCACAGTATACGGGCCTCCAGAATTTTGCCTCCATCGAAATTCGACCGCCGCGGCCGGGATCGAACCCGCGTCTTTCCGGACAGCAGCCGAGCGCCATAATGACTAAATCATCGCGGCGCGGCGGCTAGCGCACCAGGTTTGGGCTACTACATAATCAAGGGGCACTTGCCAGTATCCTTTAACGAAAAAGTTTCTAATAGCTGTACCCTTCTAGTACTCACCTGAACGGCAGGGAGTTGGAAGCTAACGAAAGTGGTTCAACTTATGTGAAATACAGCGTAGCCAGTTATGAAACGGAAAATGATAGGTGTAACGTTAAGAGCCAAGAAGAGAGGAGAGGGGCTCAGGGATTAGTTTCGAGTTAACGATACCCTAGCAGAAATGAAGGAGAAGTAATGGGCATGGGCAGGGGGTGAAATTAGGAGAAAACCGCTAGGTAACAAAGAGGATTTCAAGAGAAGGCATACGCCGGAGGGCGAGGCAATGAATCAGGTTGGTAGAAGAGATTAGGAAGTCCCGGGTTCGAACCCGACCGCGGCGGCTGCGTTTTTATGGAGGAAAAACGCTAAGGCGCCCGTGTGTTGTGCAATGTCAATGCACGTTAAAGATCCCCAGGTGGTCGAAATTATTCCGGAGCCCTCCACTACGGCACCTCTTCTTCCTTTTCTCTTTCACTTCCTCCTTTACCCTTTCCTTACGGCGCGGTTCAGGTGTCCAAAGATATATGAGACAGATACTGCGCCATTTCCTTTCCCCCCAAAAACCAATTATTATTATTATTACTCCCTCCTTTATCCCTTCCCTTACGGCGCGTTTCAGGTGTCCAACGATATATGAGACAGATACTGCGCCATTTCCTTTCCCCAAAAACCAATTAAAGAGATTGGGAAGTGTGCAGGGGCATGTGGCTGCAGCTGACATAGAACCAAGTGAACTTGAGTGGTATGGGAGGGGACATTGTTCCGCAGTGGATTCAGTCATTCTGCAGTTGATGGTCATGGAATTATTGGAAGCGGCCATTGCTTGGCAGATGCGCAAATCACTTCGCGACTGACTCTACCGTAATCTCTTATCGTTTCTAGTATTTCTTGCAGTAGTTCTAGTTCTGTTCTACTAATATCTCTCCTAGGACAGTGTTCTCCGCTGTGCAAAGTCTGGGTACTCTCAGAAGTGCCCGAGATCACCTCCGAGACAGCTCAGGCGGCCTGCGATAGTGGCCTTGTATTGTTGACAAAGCAAATGCGTGCGACAAGCTTGTTACTATCTCTGAGTGGGTTCCTATTTAATGACATTGGAAGGGGAGTTGTGGTGTACTAAAGTGTGTTAAGATGAAGGGCCGCATGGTCGAACTGATTCAACCATTGTGTAAGCGGACACAAACATCAGTCGCTAGGCAGTCTCTTAAAAGCGCTTGTGCACGTGCACTCATCTCCCTTCAGTGCCTGTGGTGGTGGTAGTGGTTTTATTAAAAATAATAGTAAAAAGGAAGGAAAAGATTTTTGCTAACCCCGGCATCTGCCATCGATACTGAAGCACCTGAGCTGGGGCAGCGGAAATAAAGGACAGCAGGCAGAATGGAGAAATGATATGAAAGAGGTGAGGGGACAGGAATAGAGGATAGGGGGAGAAGTAGTATGTGCAAACTATTTACACAATAAGAAATGTGTCCAGGATGTGCGCGTGATTAGTTCATTTTAGAGGAATTAAATCACACACGCGCACAGCACTGTGTTACAACTGGAGTGGGGCGTCCAGTTATTAATCGTTCAAGGTAGGACTCGCGGAGCGTTCGGTCACTGCGTGTAACTACCTGACGGAGAACAGACGGGACGTCAAGCCCGTGTGTTCGAGGAATGCACAGAGGCTCAGTGCCTGTACCGTTTCATATTTGAACAGCGCAATAAAACAACGGGGCACAACGAAGGAAGGACACCACAAGCGCTGACTCGCAACTAGATTTTTAATTCACATCAAAGCATCTTAAATACTAAGAACGCCAAACACAAACAAGAGGGAAAACGAAAAGAAAAACGACACAAAGCTGCTAATCATGCCCACAAAGGTGACAATCAGCACGAGCGCGAGACTACACATCTTGGCCGGATAAAAACATCATCTCTTTATCAGTTAGTGTGACAGAAGGATCACTAATGCAGCTATCAGGTTCCAAGCGGATGTGAAAAGCCTCCAAAATTTCTTCACTGCAGTAGGTGCCATCAAGTTCCTTCTCCAGTGCGTTCTTTTTCACTGTACCTTGTTCTCCAGTGCGCTGCTTTCATTTTCATTATCCAACAGCCAAGCCCTAATATGGCAAGAATTCCTGCCGAGTCCAAACATTTCTTCCGTCAAGTAAACTCGCTGAACAGTGAGAATAGCGCTCAGCGTTTCACAGAACACTTACTGTCCCGACTGTCCTATCTCTGCCTCTACAACCTAGATGCACAGAGAACTTAGCGGTAGACAGTTGCAGCCTTACTGTCGATTATGCCACGGCTGCGATTGCGGTGCGGTGTAGACGTTGAAGCCCTTGATCGACTGTGCAGATGGTCCTTTGCAGAACTACTCTCCGGGACCTGCACGCTGATATTCACTCACTTCTTGCATCCGCACTTGACGGCGACATCTAAGTGCGCACTGCAGTGTTCAGCCCAATGTCTTCAAAACCGTATTCTTTTACATGGGCCGATGCATAATTGGCCGCGTAGTTGGGTGGATAGTTCAGTGGTTAGTGCGCTCGACTACTGATCCGGAGTTCCCGGGTTCGAACCCGACCGTGGCGGCTGCGTTTTTATGGAGGAAAAACGCTAAGGCGCCCGTGTGCGTTGTCAGTGCACGTTAAAGATCCCCAGGTGGTCGAAATTATTCCGGAGCCCTCCACTACGGCACCTATTTCTTCCTTTATTCTTTCACTCCCTCCCTTATCCCTTCCTTTTACGGCGCGGTTCAGGTGTCCAACGAGATATGAGACAGATACTGCGCCATTTCCTTTCCTCAAAAACCAATTATTATTATTATTATTATTAGTTGGGTGGATACGCTACCAGTACGCGATCCAGATGTTGTTGGTGTTGTAAGCATTTACTTACCAAACTGAGTGTTAGCCCCATGGTTGGAGTTAACGTAAAGACTTGCAGAAGTAAGGAGATGGGATCAAGCTGGAGTTCCAGGAGGTATGGTGGTACCCCAACTCTTTAGTCGGCATTTGAAGCTCTTTATTTCGCCTGTCTGGTTTATCACTGTGAAACATAACGCCATTAACTGCAGCTCTACGCAGTGGTGCTGTAGTGGAGTGGATTAGCAACGCGCTTTGAATGTGGGCTGCATCATGGAAATCTTGTTGCTTGGCATCTCATTTCTATCTCTAGCCCTTGCAAGCTCAAGTAAATGTGTGAGCTTGTGAAGCTGTGCAGAATTTGAATGATGACAGTTCTGGGATCGTAGGTCTCGGTGTTGGCAAGCGGCTCGCTACAATTGAGATGAGGGTGAGACCACCACGCTAGAGCACAGAGACCAGGAAACCGCGGTTGCTACAAATGCCTATTTAGTGTCGTACAGAAAGCAGTGTTGGTATTTATTGAGTCGATTCTTCCCACAATAAGACATTTCCAGTGGCACGTACTCCCTGTGCAAAGGCCCCACGTGATGATACAGTGCAGCTGTCTGCCATGACGTGCAGCCCATGTCCGAATCATCCTGGCAAAACATGGATGTAAAAAGACACCGCCGTATCATACCTCCTGTCCACTATCCCTCGTCAGGTCACCAATTCCGTACGAAAACATGAACGACAACGGCTGATTTGGGTCTTAGATCCACCTTCTAGACCTTCTCACCGTTTTGCGTTATATCGCTCGAGATTGTGCTATTAAGACCTTGGCTTCATAATGCGTACCTATGGCGAGATTTTAACAAGACTTTAACAGTCCTTTGGTTTTTTACGCGACTCCATTCCACGTCTACAATCAAGTTAAGCCTTAATGATGCTTTGAGACCGGTTGAGGCAAGCAGAAATAATAAATTCGAGGTGAGTCGCTAATACAGCAATCCAGTTTGGACAAAGGGGCGAGATTGTCACGATTGTCAGTATATTTTCATATCAAGCTAGCACGAGCAAGTTGCTGCTTTATTCATCCAAATGCAATCTCGTAAGGTTTACAACTAAAAAACAACCAATGCTTACCAATTATATCATGGATGGAACATGCCTGTAGGCTGCAAGAGAATACAAATACTTGGGGGTTGTAATCTCTGCCAATTTGCCATGGAATGCTCATATACATAACATAATTGAAGGCTAGTCGAATGCTAACTTTTTCACTGTTTGTTTCATGCCTTTCAATTTGCAGCTGAATTTTTATTATATCATCTGTGCACTCATATTGTGTTTTTTTCTTTCCCCCTACACTAATGCCCGCAAGGGCGCTTCAAGTAAACAAAAAATGCAAATAAATAAATAAATAAATAAATAAAAAATAACACTGAATACATTCGGCGGCCACAGTAAGCTCAAAAGAAGACCGGGAGGAAACAAAATGAACTTACACACGTAACCACAACCGCGGTATTTATTATTACTGTGTACTGTGCTTGCATTGGTTTCCGTGCAGACGGGTATTGCCAATATGTCATGCACTAGAGGTAGACCTGTAGTCACGTGCTCAATGGAAGTTCAGTTAGATATCCTGGACTTTTTTTTTTGTGCCGTCGATTCAGGAGCATCACGAGACGCCGCGAACAGGAACGACTGCGACACAGATCTACGAACTACTCAGTACGACGGTGCTGTTTCTTGCGCTATTTGGCTGCTCATTGCGATCTATATACAATGGGACAAAAAGACACGAACATGACATGAAGGCAAATACAGCGATGGAGGAGCGTTTTGTAGCGATAGCTACATTACGATAGCATTTCGAGCCTTCAGCGTGGTGGCGCCGCCAAGCTGTCACGTGGTTGGTCACGTGGTGCGGAGCAGCTGCCGGCGGCGCGGCGCTGTGGCTGACCACTTGGTTCGTCGCGTGATTGGTCACGTGACCAAGTTCCACTCGGCCAGCTGTAGCTATCGCGTCACCCCAGGTTTAACAAGAGCTAAACCACCGCCATTTTTTCCTCTTTGGCAAGTTGGCGGACGTGACATGGGTAAGATTACTGTACTACTGCAGTACTTCAAGGAGTAGCAGTGGTATTGGAGGTTTGGCGCCTTTCGTACTATGTGGAACCATCGTGGGGTCCCGTGAGACGAGTGCCCCAAGCAGTGGAGCTGCGCATCATACGAGGCAGCTGCAATATAAGAGGGAGCAGAGAAGTTTGATTAAAGAACAAATTTTTGTGGTTATATGTGGATTGAAGTTCAAAACACCTTGTCATAATTTGGATGTGTTAATTTGGTGGAGGCAAAATATATAGGAAAAAATTAAACGCGCGGTCGTGTCTAATAATTATTGAGTAATCTATGGCTGAATTCTAGTAATGTGTTCTGTTTCACATTGTAGCTGCCTGCAGGTGTCTTGTGCATGCAGTGTTCATTCATACTCAGCTTTTGCAAGTGGTCAGGTCTTGCGGCATAAAGGCGATAGGAAAAGATACTTGACACATCGAGTGTTTAGTTTTTATTTCATGCGAGCAGAAGGCTGTACATTTATGTCGTTTTCCCACATCATGAACTCCGGTGTTGAAGGCGGGCGGGTCAGCTAGTCAGTTCAGCCTAATTTCGGCTCAGCGACGAGTCCACGTTCAACGCCATGGACGTCAGACTGCCTCCCTATGGAAACAAAAGAAAAACAGAAATCAAAACACACAGTCGATGGGATTGTTAAAAATATACGGCGATGGGTGTGCCTCAAAACATCCCTGAAATGCCATTACACGCACTGTGTTCCGTCTATGCCACCACAGATATCCTCATCGACCTCCTTTGCGCATCCTTTACGTGCTCCACTACTGTACCAACAGACGTTGCCCTGCTTGCGTTATTTGAGCTAGATACATGCAGTAGCAGAAGCAACCGATTAAGTCTCCTTCAATACCAACGTGCCACACTCCGCCTAGGTTAGTTCTCTATTCTAAGCTTTTAATTAAGGACATTCGCCATTTCTGTTTCACGCGTCGGAGGGCTGTAGTGCAAAGGCTGGGATGAAAGAGCCCTCTGAGTGACGTCACAAGTGGGTGCCCTTTTTCACGACACGGTGAAAACTTCAGAAAATTTCAGAACTCCCGAGCGGCATGCTTTGTAGTATATTAGGTTGTGGTCAAATACGCATCCGCTTCAGCCGCTGTGGCAGTGCTCGGGCCATACGCCCTCGTTGATGAAACGACCTACTTTAATCAATCAAGCTAGAGTATTTTCTGGTTCATGTGCCTCCAGTAATTCAGTACTGCGTCCCTACCCTTGCAAAAACTTATTTAGATAGTCTATAGTGTCTATAGATTTCTGTATATAAGTCTAAAGTATCTATAGACGAACCCTAGAGAACAGTCTATAGGTAATACAAGCCCTATTTTATAGAGAGTCCCTAGACTATGAGGAGACAAAAATATTGGTAGGAAGGCAATAGTCAGTAAGAAGTCTATAGACTATAGAAGTCTATAGTCTATAGACTTTCTATAGACAATTTTTAAGGGATAGACTCACCCTGTACTCCGTGCTGGCCTTGTTGGGAAAGCTTGTGGTGGAAGCGGCTAGTGTGGACGTAGCGCCCTGGATGAGACGAAAACATCAAGGGACTAAGGTTGCGCTGCCATTTAAGGGTCGTACTAATCACAGTTCACAGCTGTTGTGCAGCTTGCTTTAGTGCAGTCTTTAGCTTATGCATTAAACGATGTACCATGAACCTTTATGCCAGTACTGTGCGATGCCAGTGCACGTTAAAGAACCCCAGGTGGTAGAAATTCCGGAGCCCTTCACTACGGCGTCCCTCATAGCCTGAGTCGCTTTGGGACGTTAAACCCTCATAATCCAAACCAAACCAAACCAAACCTTTGTGCCGCTTTTTGGGACGTTAAGCCCTCATAAACCAAATCAAACCAAACCTTTATGCCACTTTTTAGTATATGACGCCATGCCGCCCTTAGAGCAGAACGGAGCGTAACAATATGTTAAAGATGTGACATGGCATGCAGGCACGTAACGCTTTGACGTGAATCCATTAGTTTGCTGAAATGTCAGAGTTACTGATGTGCAGTTTACATACACTTATCGTCCGGTTATTGTAGAGTACTTACCGAGTTCTCCTTCGTAGTCTTGTTGGAAACTCTCACTGTCTGGGTGCTCATGGTTGCGGCCTGCGTGGCACGGAATCGTCAGCCGATTAGGATTGTGCACTGTAGCTGCAAACGGGCTCAGTTAAGCGCGCTGCTTCTTTTGCACGTACCCCCGGGAACCCAAAGGAGCGACACACTTATGTTCTGTTGCGGAGCGGAGGTTCTGCACGCTTGCTGCGGCGGTTGCACACTGGTTACGCTTAAAATTCAGGATGTTACTATGCGTAACCTCGTTATGGATTTCACGCCACAGAAATAACTCATGTCGAAATGAAAGAGCTCTCCACACGAACGCCGGTCGGAGTCCGAAAATTTACGCTTAAAAGTACAATAGATCAAAGAATTATTTAAAGGAAGACTGAAAATATGTGTAAGTTCGCCTATATTCACTGATTACTTCGTTTTCAAGTGGACTCCTTCATCTTTTTCTCCCCTCACCCCTTTCCCCCCGTGCAGGGTAGCAAACCGGCTATTCATCTGGTTAACCTCCCTGCCTTTCCTCCTCCTCCTCCTCCTGAAATGTGGGGATCTGTGCCATGGGCCATTATCGCAAGAAACTATGGTTACGTAAAATACTTTTTATTGCGACAGCATTACAAGCTTCACCGTGAAGAGAATGTGTTGTCGGAAGCTGAATTCGCTGATTGGCTTGAATTCGAAGGCATTCTTCAGTGTCGCACATGAATACCTAAAACGACGACAGATTGAAATTGTACGTTCATGGTCCTCACGGAGAGTATGTGCTGGGCGCACTGGAGTCCTGGATAGTACGTATGTTGAGTGATAAACATTACATGAGCTGTATGACAGTTTTTCTCACATATGGCAATGTGTCTCTTATGTCAAGCAGTGGAATGCAGCGGTGTTATAGAATGAACAAATGAAGTCAGCTCATGTGTTTTGCATGTGTTTAGGCGAACTGGGGTGCTTGTAAAATTGCTGGACTTATATGCGATCTGGTATGTAATGCTTACTGTCTCAATGCTGCATGACGGGGCGGTGACACAGCGCACTTTGACTCACCCTGCTCTGCCTGGTGTCCCTGGTTTACATGGTTGTCGTGAGGGTGGTCATGAATGTGGCCTGCATGAGAGGGCAACATTAAGCAGTTAGGGTTGTGCTGTGAGCACAAAAGCGTGCAGTAAACATTACCCCACTGCCGTGCAAAGCTTTGCTTTAACGCTCCCAAGAGCGACTTGATAATTCAGGATATTCTACTGAGCACAGCTTTCAGATTTTACAGCCTCCCAGACAAGGCCGCGCTCAAGTGAAGAAGAAATATGAATGCTTTAGTGCTTTGCACTGAGTTAGCGGTGCATTTTAAGAAAATCGTGAAGTTGAAATAAAGGCACAGTGTACCCCTTTGAATAAGGCTTTGGACAATGTTGGTAGGTCACTTTACAGTACCTTACCTGCAATGCTATAGCACTTGATGGACATTCAGGTTCTAAAATTTTATGAAGACCTTGAAGAGGGCGCACACCAACATGAATACTTTAGCATCTGGGAGTGCCTGAGCCATACAGAGGCATATTGCTTGCGCTAACCAGCCGCTGGTATGGCTCAGTGGTTATGGCTCTCATCTGGTGACCCAAAGGACGCGGGCTCGATCCCGGCCGCAGTAGCTGTATTTCTGTGAAGATGAAATGCTAGATGCGCGTGTGCTGTGCGATGTCAGTGCACGTTAAAGAACCCCAGGTGGTCGAAATTTCCGGAGCCTTTCACTGCGGCGTCCCTCATAGCCTGAGTCGCTTTGGGACGTGAAACCCCCATAAACGATAAACCAAACCATACTTCCGCTAACCACTGCATGTTTGTACTCACCTTGTTCTTGGTGGTGCTGCTGGAAACGGTTGTGTCGTCGGTGGCTGCCATAGCGGCCTGTACAGAACAGCACCATAAAGCGATTGCAGCTGAACCGTCAGCGGAAATGATGCAGAGAAGACTAGACTTACGGCGCGGAGAAAAGTAAACGGAGCACGCCATTAGCTTCAAAAGTTTTCATGCGTTGACTAATTGAAATTGACAGCAATGCAGTGTGCATACTGCTAGGGGACGTCAGTGCACTTTCTCGCTGACAAACAATGTTTGTAGAAAGAAAACCGGCGCAAAAGACGGAGACACAGAACAGGAACACAGGACGACGCTGGTCGTTCTGTGTTCGTCCGTGTCGTCCTGCGACGACGCTGTTCTGTCTTTCCGTCTTTTGCGCTGGTTTTCGTTCTGCAATCATGTACCGACTCGCCCAGCTCACCACTCTACTGAAACAATGTTTCTTCTGTCCCTATAGGGAAGGCGTTTTTGCAGTTAGAATGAAATCGCGTGTTCCCGTTTACTTATGGTCGTCCTGTGTTCGTCCTTGTCGTCCTGTGACGACGCTGTTCTGTGTCTCCGTCTTTTGCGCTGGTTTTCTTTCTGCAATCATGTACCGACTCGCCCAGCTCACCACTCTACTGAAACAATGTTTCTTCTGTCCCTATAGGGAAGGCGTTTTTGCAGTTAGAATGAAATCGCGTGTTCCCGTTTACTTATGGTCGTCCTGTGTTCGTCCGTGTCGTCCTGTGACGACGTTGTTCTGTGTCTCCGTCTTTTGCGCTGGTTTTCTTTCTGCAATCATGTACCGACTCGCCCAGCTCACCACTCTACTGCAACAATGTTTCTTCTGTGCCTATAGGGAAGGCGTTTTTGCAGTTAGAATGAAATCGCGTGTTCCCGTTTACTTATGGTCGTCCTGTGTTCGTCCGTGTCGTCCTGTGACGACGTTGTTCTGTGTCTCCGTCTTTTGCGCTGGTTTTCTTTCTGCAATCATGTACCGACTCGACCAGCTCACCACTCTACTGAAACAATGTTTCTTCTGTCCCTATAGGGAAGGCGTTTTTGCAGTTAGAATGAAATCGCGTGTTCCCGTTTACTTATGGTCGTCCTGTGTTCGTCCTTGTCGTCCTGTGACGACGCTGTTCTGTGTCTCCGTCTTTTGCGCTGGTTTTCTTTCTGCAATCATGTACCGACTCGCCCAGCTCACCACTCTACTGAAACAATGTTTCTTCTGTCCCTATAGGGAAGGCGTTTTTGCAGTTAGAATGAAATCGCGTGTTCCCGTTTACTTATGGTCGTCCTGTGTTCGTCCGTGTCGTCCTGTGACGACGTTGTTCTGTGTCTCCGTCTTTTGCGCTGGTTTTCTTTCTGCAATCATGTACCGACTCGCCCAGCTCACCACTCTACTGCAACGATGTTTCTTCTGTGCCTATAGGGAAGGCGTTTTTGCAGTTAGAATGAAATCGCGTGTTCCCGTTTACTTATGGTCGTCCTGTGTTCGTCCGTGTCGTCCTGTGACGACGTTGTTCTGTGTCTCCGTCTTTTGCGCTGGTTTTCTTTCTGCAATCATGTACCGACTCGCCCAGCTCACCACTCTACTGCAACGATGTTTCTTCTGTGCCTATAGGGAAGGCGTTTTTGCAGTTAGAATGAAATCGCGTGTTCCCGTTTACTTATGGTCGTCCTGTGTTCGTCCGTGTCGTCCTGTGACGACGTTGTTCTGTGTCTCCGTCTTTTGCGCTGGTTTTCTTTCTGCAATCATGTACCGACTCGCCCAGCTCACCACTCTACTGCAACGATGTTTCTTCTGTCCCTATAGGGAAGGCGTTTTTGCAGTTAGAATGAAATCGCGTGTTCCCGTTTACTTATGGTCGTCCTGTGTTCGTCCGTGTCGTCCTGTGACGACGTTGTTCTGTGTCTCCGTCTTTTGCGCTGGTTTTCTTTCTGCAATCATGTACCGACTCGCCCAGCTCACCACTCTACTGCAACGATGTTTCTTCTGTGCCTATAGGGAAGGCGTTTTTGCAGTTAGAATGAAATCGCGTGTTCCCGTTTACTTATGGTCGTCCTGTGTTCGTCCGTGTCGTCCTGTGACGACGTTGTTCTGTGTCTCCGTCTTTTGCGCTGGTTTTCTTTCTGCAATCATGTACCGACTCGCCCAGCTCACCACTCTACTGAAACAATGTTTCTTCTGTCCCTATAGGGAAGGCGTTTTTGCAGTTAGAATGAAATCGCGTGTTCCCGTTTACTTATGGTCGTCCTGTGTTCGTCCTTGTCGTCCTGTGACGACGCTGTTCTGTGTCTCCGTCTTTTGCGCTGGTTTTCTTTCTGCAATCATGTACCGACTCGCCCAGCTCACCACTCTACTGAAACAATGTTTCTTCTGTCCCTATAGGAAAGGCGTTTTTGCAGTTAGAATGAAATCGCGTGCTCCCGTTTACTTATGGTCGTCCTGTGTTCGTCCGTGTCGTCCTGTGACGACGTTGTTCTGTGTCTCCGTCTTTTGCGCTGGTTTTCTTTCTTAAATCATGTACCGACTCGCCCAGCTCACCACTCTACTGAAACAATGTTTCTTCTGTCCCTATAGGGAAGGCGTGTTTGCAGTTAGAATGAAATCGCGTGCTCCCGTTTACTTATGGTCGTCCTGTGTTCGTCCGTGTCGTCCTGTGACGACGCTGTTCTTTGTCTCCGTCTTTTGCGCTGGTTTTCTTTCTGCAATCATGTACCGACTCGCCCAGCTCACCACTCTACTGAAACAATGTTTCTTCTGTCCCTATAGGAAAGGCGTTTTTGCAGTTAGAATGAAATCGCGTGCTCCCGTTTACTTATGGTCGTCCTGTGTTCGTCCGTGTCGTCCTGTGACGACGTTGTTCTGTGTCTCCGTCTTTTGCGCTGGTTTTCTTTCTTAAATCATGTACCGACTCGCCCAGCTCACCACTCTACTGAAACAATGTTTCTTCTGTCCCTATAGGGAAGGCGTGTTTGCAGTTAGAATGAAATCGCGTGCTCCCGTTTACTTATGGTCGTCCTGTGTTCGTCCGTGTCGTCCTGTGACGACGCTGTTCTGTGTCTCCGTCTTTTGCGCTGGTTTTCTTTCTGCAATCATGTACCGACTCGACCAGCTCACCACTCTACTGCAACAATGTTTCTTCTGTCCCTATAGGGAAGGCGTGTTTGCAGTTAGAATGAAATCGCGTGCTCCCGTTTACTTATGACCGCGCCTGTACATTTCAACTACATCTCAGCACCCGCGAACCGGTAGTTGTCGCTGGCTTCAGGCGTCCTGCTGCTGAGATTATGGCGCTGGGTTCTGTACGCTGTCTACGGCTACCGCTCATCGATGAAGCCGATGCGAAAAATCATTCAAATACACCAATACGCTCCCGGAACACATCAATAAAAAAAACTAGAGAACCACCTGCAGCTGCGCCCCCATCTGCAAGCATTTCTGGAATCGGACTGTGGTCACCAGGGCACAGGGGGAACTAATAAGCGATGCCCTTGCTCACGACACGTTTATGACCAACCCTTTCCTAAGGCTGGAAAAGTTTAGCCTCAAGGGTGAGCTATGCGTTTCAATCGCAAAAGGCATAGACTTCACTCCTGGCTAAGACACCCCTTATAAAAATGGTCTATAGACTTCGTATAAACTCTACTGCCTTTCTATAGATATTTCTTTTTGTCCATACGTTGTCTGTAGACTGTCTATTGACAAAAGTCTACTAAAAGTATATGGCCATAAATCTATAGATTGTCCATAGACTGTCTACAGGATTTGTATTGCCTATAGACTGTTCTCTACGGTTTGTCTATAAAGAGTCTACAGACTTTATAGACAGAAGTGTATGGGCAGTCTATAGACTTTCTAAAAAAATTTGCAAGCGGCCGTTCCTGACTAGGAAACTATTTCTCTGCCCTGCGGTCTCTCCTGCAGCCTTCTACGTAAACGCTCACGCTAAACCGCACAACCTGACAATACACAAATGGGTCTATCCACCTGTGGCACTCCGCCTACCGGCACGGCTGTACTACTGGTGATATATCAACAATGTGTTCGGCAACCACCATACAGCCGCGAGTTTATAATTATTACAAATTTGTGATCAAAACAATTAATATACATGGTACCGGAGTCTCCATAATAGAACCTGCCTCTTGAACCGCTGGCTCGGCCTTTTGAACCGGGCCGCTAGCTTTGGTGGTGAAGCAGTGGGTCACACTTACGAATTGCAAGACATAGTTCTAAACAATATAAGATATATGCACCGTGGAAGAAACAATGCTTGGCTTGCAGCAACCAACAAAATGATAGGGTAAATTTGTTTTATGAGCTGAACGGAGTAAAGTACTGAATTTCTTTTATGATTGGGCAGCCAGAATAATATTATTGAAATAAAGGGCACTTTGCAGACGGGGAAGCAGGTTTTCAAGTATTTAGCGGGCATGTGTTGTTCCTTATGTTGTAATATGCGTCTGAACGATGTTTCTTGAGTAGTATACGTCGAAGCTTTTTTTCCGTGTTAGTCCAGATTTACCTTCAAGCCGCGAACTTAATTCCACACCAGACCTAGAATGTTTAACTAACTTTTTTCCGTTCTCTCTTTCCCTCTCCTCAATGCACCACCATCAGCAAGCTTAGGCCAGGTTAAAGGACGCACAAATTATTAGCGCTAGTCGCTGTGTCTCAACACTCACCGCGTTCGCCCTGGTGGTCTTCTTCGGAACCAAAACCGGTAGGGTGCTCAGGGTTGCGGTCTGTGCGCGAAACGGCATCGCGAAGCTGTTAGAGTCCCGCTGTTAGAGTCTCAAGGTGTGCAAAAGACTTTCAGATATTTAGGGGTGCATGGGACGGTTATAGCTATAAAAGTCATGCATGGTTTATTTATTTATTTTATTTATTCAATACTGCCAGCCACCTTTTGGTGGCCAAAGCAGGAGTGGGGATACAATTGCACAGTGCTTTGTCAACAACGAAAAAAGGGGGAAAAAAAGCCTGTTGGCAGGCAGCAAAATTTCTGTGAGTAACTCAAATAATGGACGAGTAACAAACACTCTACATGTGTAGTAACAAACGCTCTACAGCACCACCTGTGAATAAACCTTGCTAGCGATCCACCCCAATGTATAAGTTTTTAGTAGGTAGCGTATAGTGGGGAAGGTTGCGCAAAAGAGCGACGTTAAATAATCAGGTGTTTTTCTGTGACAATTTGATGGAAACATGTAGTCTCGCCAGCAGTGCAACGGGGCTTACCTTGCACGTCGGCCTTTCCATTTTGCTCTGAGCCCTGGTGTGGGCGGTGGGTGTGCGGACCTGGTATAAAGAGTAAGTCATTTCCAGGATGAACAGAATAAATAGGATTAATAGGTAGTTAGACGCTAGGCCATGCTCAAGCGACTCAGTGCAAGTACTTTGTAACAGTTCACGCCTGTTTTGAGCTTGTCTCAAAGGCATCAAGAAAGAGGGTATCAGAGGGACAGTTTAGTAAGCTTTTAAAAGTACACAAAAAAAGAAGAAAGAAGTGGTAGGAAGGACCATGTATGCTTAAGCTTGTATATATGACGGCCAAAAGCTCTTAAGTATGTAAACTTAATGTCTATGCGAATAGACCACGGCCGATAAATAGGTAAGTCGGTGATGGAGCGGGTATTTGCTGGAAATTGTTCTTCAAGCAGGTAACAGACCGAGTAAAAGTACGGAGAAAAGAATGAACATCATGATCGCTCGATATCTAATTAGGCTTAAATTTCGGCGAGCGGAAATCTGTACGGTCGCGAAATGACAAAAATACAAGGCAGCACGTAGGTCTTCAACACAACAAAGAAGACTTGCTCCTTTTCGCGGTGGGAGTTACCAAGAAGGCATAAGGAAGCGTTTCGAATGCATCCGCTGCCTCTCTTGACAATCATATATGTCTCAAAGATTTCTCGAGTACATTGCTCCCACTGCCGCCTGCGAGCTTTGTGCGATCGAAGGCTGGCATTCCGAGCAGGCGAGTTAACAATCGTCTTCGAGAACATGCGAAATCGAAAAAGTTTATGGCTGTACATTTGTACTCAGATCACTACAAGGCTGAGCAAATTGCGACACCCTTGTGTGAAGCACTCGAGTAGCACGTCGGGCTCTAAATAAACGAGACCTCTCCGTACCTGCCAGGCTCTTGAGGCAAACTTTGCGGCCAACCCGGGTCGCATAAACTTGCAGACTCGACGGGAATTAGTACTTTAGCCCAAATGCATCGCCTACAGTGTGACTTCAGTTATCATTTATAGGTGCACACTGCTGCACATAACTGACGTATACAATACGTTTCAAGGCTGCTGACGGATATAAATTGTGAACAATATAAAGTACATTACCATAGGATTCGCATTTGGAGTCTAAAGGCTCTGGCCTATATATTCAGTCAAAAATTTGTTTCACCCCTAAATGGGTAAATTTTCTTTGTGCGTATGTTTATGAAGCGAAAATCAAGCGACGCATTGCTATCGCATTTAAATCTTAATCGGCGGACCGAGCCGACGCATTATAAATATAAATGCTCAAAAAGTACGGCTTTCCAAAAAAAAAAGAGAGACCCGCCGCGGTGGCTCAGTGGTTAGGGCGCTCGACTACTGATCCGGAGTTCCCGGGCTCGAACCCGACCGCGGCGGCTGCGTTTTTATGGAGGAAAAACGCTAAGGCGCCCGTGTGCTGTGCGATGTCAGTGCACGTTAAAGATCCCCAGGTGGTCTAAATTATTCCGGAGCCCTCCACTACGGCACCTCTTCTTTCTTTCTTCTTTCACTCCCTCCTTGATCCCTTCCCTTACGGCGCGGTTCAGGTGTCCAACGATATATGAGACAGATACTGCGCCATTTCCTTCGCCTCCAAAAAACTAATTAAAAAACGAAAGTGACGTCGAACTCACTCCAGTGCATGCGGTAGCCGTGACCTGAAAGAGAAGAGACACACTCGTTAGTCACACAGTTATACGCTGCTATTCACTGCTCCTCGAAAACGTGCAAAAGGAGTTCGTCGTAAACGTCCTGACTCATCGGAACCTATTGCCTGCTTCCCGGGACGATTACAGTGCTGCCCAAGCGGGGATCTGCGGATCTACTTATTTTTGTGATGCAGCCTTAAGATATGCGAAAAAATTGCGTTTATACATAACTTCCCGCTGAAAAAAAAAAAAAAGTGAGCTTGTCGCCAAATTCGGTGTATCAAACAACAAGACGACACTCGTTGGTCCTCGTTTTCCTTTATAAATGCATACACGGGCACGTTACACTGTGCGCTTCTAGAATCGATGGTTAAGGGCCACGTGCCTGGACGCGCTATGCGACCAACGCATGTGTTCGACGCCTCTCCGTGCAACCTGAGCCTCATTGGGTGACTGATGACTCTTTGCAGCTCTACGATGTCATCCTAACTTGATATATTGCATCTTGACTACGACGCTTTCAAGGGAGGTTTGCAGAGCTAGTAAGGCATCGGCACTTGTTGACAGCTAATTTCTTAGTCATTTATTAGTCTCTTCTTGTCTTCGTCTGCTCATTTGTATTCTTTTGTACTCATCCCCACATCCACAACTGCACTAGGCCATCGGCATTAGTTGGGCATCTCCAAATAAAGTAAATATTGTAATATAAATGTGTAACAAATCCAAAATAACTGACAACTCATTGTATTCCTTTCAAAAATCCTTCTGTCACCCGCCCGTTATATACAACTCGACACCCAACGAAGTCGTTGTACCGGCATTTCTTTGCCGTCGCTGACTTTGTTCATGTTAATGAGCTTTCACAGTTGTCCTATGTTGCGTGAAAGCAAAAACGAGTGATCACTTCGTTTTCACAGCACATTTATCTAACTTGCAACCTCTGAATTCCCTGCTTCTGTGTTACGAGTACGGCTGTATATAGGAGCACAATTAACCGGTGCCAGGAGTTGTGATGTGAATGTTTCATTCCTTACGGTACAAACTAGTACATTCCGTTTAGCATATATGATCGCCCTGTTCAAGTCACTGGGTTTGAGTGGGAAAAAATAGCACTTACATACGCAGATCAGCGCAGCTAAGGCGATGAAAATGGAGAGCTTCATTTCGGCGTCAGTGATTGAAGGAGCTGTAAAAGAAGTAAGTACACTTTTTAGAAAAACTCACGTCAACCGCATGACCTTGTCATTATGTTAGGGCACTAAGCGAGCTCAGTGAGAGAAATTACGCACATAACATGTGTGCAGAAAAATCTTTTACATCGATAACCGCAGGTGTCTAGAGTAAAAAAATCAATTCAATATAGTAACGGGAACGAAACTAGTTGGCTGAACGGTCAATAAACACTTTTAAATGCTTTATCTAAGGCACGACACATCGACAAGGGGCAGCGAATCAAGATAATTGGCGCACTGCGGGAATAGAAACAACCGAACTTCTTATTCGAGCATTAAGTCCACAGTCGCACTTATTTCTTTGCTCCATTGTAGCCCTGTGTTCATCTAAAACCCCCGTTCAGCACAAAGTACAAGAAAAAAACAGAAATTTGCGGCAGCGTTCATACCAGGTAGTGGCTAAAGACCGGCACGACCGATGTTCACCGAAGCCCTGGCAGCAGTGAGTGTGGTGCGGGGAGCTGTCGGGGTTTTATATTTAAATCTCACGGCCTCGGGCCAGTTCATTACACCCACACATTTTTCTTTTCTTCGTACAAAACTGTACGTAAAGTTCGTTTTCATAAGCCTATTCGTAAGCACTGATGCGTGCGTAACAAGCGCTAACAGATGCAACAACATGAAAAGCCCAAAACAAAACCTGGCAACATGCACGAACTTTGCACGAACTGGTCTCACGTTCGTGACTTCGGCCACGAAAAACTGCTGCGCGGTGGCAATGGCCGTCGTGGAGCAAGCTGGTTGCGCAGGTTGTCAGGTGGTGCCGGCTGCAGGCAACCACATGTGGTTCAATGAACCTTAATACATGACACGCAGCAGTAACACCCAGGCTGGGCTGGTGTGTGCAGCTTTCAACATCGACACTTTTTGTACGTTTGATGTTCGTCGCTAATAAATTTTATTTATTTATATGCACGTACTGCGTTCCCGCTGCGGCTGTGAAATGAATGGTCTTTCAGAACAGCTTTAAATACACTTAAATGTGCATACAATACGGGCTTCACAATGTCCTAGCATTGTAAAATCTTGATCGCATCCATAAAATGCGGATATGGAAGTGGATGAACTTCGCTGAGAAAAAGGTTGAAGATTTCAATTATTCTTACGAAAAATTGCTTATATGTTGCACTGCGTGCATAAATAGGAGAAATGTTTAACCCGTGGAGGCACTTTGTTAATGACGGCTTAGAAAAACAGAATATGCTCAGTGTCGTGTATCGTGCAGAATTAATGAGCATTAATAAGTAAGGGACAATGGGGCGAAACATGACACAAACTAACAAATCGTCGCCTTGTTTTTATTATTGACATACATCAGCGAAACATATATTACTGAATTATTTGCCGCCGACCTGATACGTCAATAAAAAACAGAAAATCGCTAGTTATAAGAACACAGTAAAAGTTAATTATATTAAAGCGTTCAAAGTCTCTTTTTACCCTATCCTGGGGGAAAATGAAACAGTGTACAGGGTAAAATGAGACGCCGTTCTGAAATTAATATGTTAATGCAACAGCGTTAGAAGCATCAGCCGAAAAAAAAAATGTGTCGTAGGTCCTAAAATTCACTGACTGCCTTGAAAACAGAAACGTCATTAGACCTGATAATTCCTACTGGCTGAAGAGAAGTGACGGGACCAGACCGCACTCGATGCTACTTCCGGTAAACGCATCGAGAGTTTCGAATGCATTCGAATTAACAATAGATTAAATAGTTAGGTGTCGCTATGACTCGCCGGGTGTTAACAACGCGTAGGGCCGGCGCTTCTCGCTAATTGTCCCTGTTTTCTCTTTCGATACCAATAGGTGATGCTAAATCACTTTATCCAGAGGTATGTTCGGTGACCATTCACATTAACTAAAACACAGTATTTTTTAGCCGCCGGCCACCAGAGCCTCCCGTTCATTCTATGCGCGTCTTGCGATGTAAGCAACAGTCGATTTTGGTTTGTCGGAGTTTAACGTCAAAAAGCGACTGTAGCTATGAGGGACGCCGTAGTGAAGGGCTACGGAAATTTTAACCACCTGCGGTTCTTTAACGCGCACGGACATCGCACAGTACACGGACCTCTAGAATTTCGCCTCCATCGAAATTCGGCCGCCGCGGCCGGGATCGAACCCGCGCCTTTCGGGGTCAGCAGCCGAGCGCCATAACAACTGAGCCACCGCGGGGTCGATTTCAGGTCACTGCTATCAAAAACACGCTCGATGGTCATTTGCATTCGCTAAAACCTGTGAATTCGCTCTCCTCAACCACAGCATCACACAGAAAATCCTACCGACTCGCCAGGCCTTCGTCGCGGAAGGGGGTCATCGTCGATTAAAATGTAATAATTGACAATCGTTGGCTTGAGAGCCGAGCGCTACCCCTAAACAATGGAGGAGCTTGGTTTGAGGACCTGCCTCGGTGGCTCAGTGGTTAGGGCGCTGGGCTACTGATCCGTAGTTCCCGGGTTCGAACCCAACCGTGGCGGCTGCGTTACGATGGAGGCAAAACGCTAAGGCGCCCGTGTGCTGTGCGATGTCAGTGCACGTTAAAGATCCCCAGATGGTCGGAATTATTCCGGAGCCCTCTACTACGGCACCTCTTTCTTCTTTTACTCCCTCCTATACCCTTCCCTTAAGGCGCGGTTCAGGTGTCCAACGATATTTGAGACAGACACTGCGCCAATTCCTTCCCCCAAGAAACCAATTACAATTAAAATTACATTACCTGAGGCACTCCGCCTACCGGAAAGGCTGTACTACTGGTGATATACCAAACACGTGTTCGGTAACAACCATGCAGCCGCGAATTTATAATTATTACAAATCACCGCTTGGTGGTTGAAGTATTTAAAAATAACTAAAGTGACAAATCTCAGCTGACATACAGTTTAGCACAGTAGCCTTGTTAAAACTTGCAATAACTCCGCACGCCAAAGTCACAGAGACAGGAGAAGGGCCGCCAGAAAATAGACACACGAGATCTGGCCTCACTGTGTGCCCATGGTCACAAGCATTCATTTTTTTTATTTGCCACGCTTCCTTCCACTGTACCGGAAAGCCTTCGCGCAGTTTGCACCACCCTGGAGTGTGTCTTGCGAATTGCGACGCAACCTATTCAAGTACAGTCATGGACAAATGTTTGCGGAATGCAGATTCGCGGAAAAACATGTATTGCGGAGTAGTTAGGCACAACAGGTCAATGAAAAGCATAAAAGCCTGAGGAGGCATGCGTGTTCCATCCAGTATAAGAATACCGTCTTAATAGCTAGCAGGGCAACGCGGAAATTAATTTTTTTTCCACGAATCTCCATCCCGCAAAATTCTGTTCATGACTGCACATTCGAG
Organism: Amblyomma americanum; assembly: GCF_052857255.1. Lineage (NCBI taxonomy): Eukaryota > Metazoa > Arthropoda > Arachnida > Ixodida > Ixodidae > Amblyomma > Amblyomma americanum. Next base: position 23,836,512 of record NC_135504.1, on the reverse strand, counting down.
TAGCAGCAAAAATAAAGTTTATTGAACAGTTTTATATACAGTTGAGCCCGTGAGTGGCGCCCTTAGTCCGGGGCCTCATAGTTGGTGACCACGCATTCAGCACGGTCCACCACGAATTCCTGGACAGCGCCTGTGCTTTTCCCGCATGGTCTGTACCTGGTCAGAAAGTATAGTGCAAGAATGGCCTAGCACCGCCGGACCCTGTGGAGAAGGATGCGTCGGCTGCCGCAGTACAGGCCCCGAAGCTTGCAGAAAATTTCTGCGGGCTGATTCCCACGTGTAGGCCTCAATAGCTCTTCAAGTCACGCACCCGTGTCTGTCTACGCTATTTCCACTGAGCAGTGTTGCGATCAGTGTTTTGATTCTCAACCCAAGTTTATTGCAACATTTTTAGCACTGCCTTTGAAATACCTGCAGCACGAAAAAAAAAAAAGACAACCACGTATGGAAGAAGAAAACACTCAAGACACAGACAAACGCTGCACTCACAGTTCAGCGTTTGTCCGTCATGTTATGAGTGGTTCCTTTGCTATGTAGTTGTTATTTCGCGCTGCAGTTATGTCCAAGCTGAGCAACCAACTTGCCGAAAAGCTCATTTTACTGAAGCGTAAATTTTTGCACTACGAGGATTATTTTTCTAGATCTGCGCCAGCGAAAGTTCATTGCTGCTATTTCGCTCATTACGAACCGCGCCTATTCCTTGCGAGAAAAACGAGGTGATCATGCTGCTTTACCGTTTCCGAAAGGAAAGCCTTCCAAGAACCACTCTCACAACCTCTTATTTGTTTTTCCTGTTCTTGATTTGCGTCCCCATTGGTCGAATCGCCTTGACTCAATGGATTGCTGCTTCAGCGTAATGTCGCCGGAGGGAGATGGACAAGGAGTTGAGGGGTACAGCACCGGGTGACGCAAGCGGCAGAAAAATACGTAAAATCTTTCTCCTGCTCTCCAGAATACCCGCCGCGGTGGCTCAGTGGTTAGAGTGCTCGGCTACTAATCCGGAGTTCCCGGGTTCGAGCCCGACCGCGGCGGCTGCGTTTTCATGGAGGTGAAACCTAAGGCCTCCGTGTGCTTTGCGAAGTCAGTGCACGTTATATATAATAATAATTAATTAATGATTACATTTTTGGGGGAAAGGAAATGGCGCAGTATCTGTCTCAAATATCGTTGGACACCTGAACCGCGCTGTAAGGGAAGAGATAAAGGAGCGAGTGGAAGAAGAAAGGAAGACAGAGGTGCCGTAGTGAAGGGGATGTAATGGTTGTTATTCAGTCCTCGTCAGTGATTGCCGGCGTCGACATGCGGACAGCCATCGACACGGGAGCTGTGTCAGAGTGAAAGGGCTACGGGTTGCGATACAGCAACGACCGCTAAATTCTTCTTAACAGGTAGCGACTTTATTCGGGTGCGTGATCAAGCATGTGGTTGTGTTATTCGTGCCATTTATTTTTATGCATACGTCTACATCAGACATGGGACATTATGGGAGGGGGGTTGCAAACACAATGTGTCATCTATACATACAAGGACCAAATTGATTTTCACCCAAGAATTATATAACGAATAAAAACAATAAAACTCAGAGAAAAAACACATCAATCGATTCCACACATTTATTGTAAACGAGAATAACGAAAGAGCGAAATTATTTGTGCAGCAAGTAATCTCTCGAACTTTATTCCTGAGACCGGTTCAGAGACGAATATAGTGTGCCTCCTTCTAGTAAATACTTTTGTCTATTCCAGTGTCGCCATTAAATACCCTATGAAAAAAATTTTATTTCAGAAATTCCCTCAATTCGTGAGGGGGCTGACTGCAAAGCTCAGTTTTAATGTTGATTGTGCTGTAGCCAAAATTATTATTGTTAGTCACGAAACGTGCAGCGTGATTATGAATGCATTCTTGTTTGCTGATTTGGTTGTGTGTATGTGGGTCCCAGTTTGGACATGCATATTCTGAGAATAGGGCATATATTTGTGAGGTACAGCGTTTATTCGAGTGTCAGTGGAGCACAATTTAAGTTTCGTTTGAAGAAATTTAATACAGCATAAGGCTTTGTTTTGATTAGCTAGTCTATATGTTAGTTTTTTTATTATTCTAAATGTTGGCCATTAGGCACAATGAGAAAGGGAGAGAAAGTTAGATGAAGGAGTGCAAAGAAGCCTCGCTTAGAAAGTGGCAAAAGTTCCGCACAAACCGATTATCAACCGATTATCTCTTGATATGTTAGTTTCATGAACAGTCGAACTGGAAATGTACACCTAAATATTTCAGATTCTCAACATGTTTAAAGAAGTTCCAGTAACACGGTACTGAGACGAACAAGGCTGTCGATTTCGTGTGAATTGCACGTAATAACACTTCTTAATGTTGAGGTGCGTTTTCCACGCATGACACTACGACACCACATAATTCGCATGATGGTTCCACGAATGAACACGACACTGGCTTCCTTCTTGAAGTGCGTGTGCTTCAAGGTCACGTGGTGTGGTAGTGCGTTGAGCCTCAGAGCCTGGCGAAGCGTTCCTGGCGAACCACCATTCCGGCGTGAAGTTCGCTGATTGTTCGGCAGCCTAAAATAAAATAAAGAAGAAGCGGGAACCTTCTCAACCTGCCGATCACTTGTTAGGTATTATATTTTGTAGCGATAGCTATATTACGGTAGCATTTCTAGCCTTCAGCGTGGCGTCGCCGCCACGCTGTCACGTAGTTGGTCACGTGATGCGGAGCAGCTGCCGGCGGCGCGGCACCGTGGCTGATCACGTGGTTCGTCACGTGGTTGGTCACGCAACCAAGTTCCACACGGCCAACTGTAGCTATCGCGTCACTCCAGGTTTAACCAGAGCTAAACCACCACCACTTTTTTTTAGTGGTATGCGAAAAATGGCGCGAGTAAACAGACCGTTGAAAAGAACACAAAAACGCCTGCGCGCCCTCCCATCATCCGATTTTTTTCGCGCCATTATTTATTCGCGAAACCGTGTTCAAACACGCCAGTATCGCCACACCTCTCCCGTGGTATCCAAGCTTCAGTGTCCTTTTCTTTTCCTTTCCCTTTCACCCGTCCATCTGCATCTCAGAGGCAATTTGAACCCCTTCCAAACTCATTTTATAATCCAGATTTTTCTCTTTCTCTTAAATACAGGTGGCAATGCCTGTGTCATTATCCTGATTTATTTCGTTAGAATAAGGAACCCCCTCAACAAACAGTTTATCACACCTCATGTCATTTTGCAACCGCACCGCACTAACACACAGTAGAACAATTAGACCACTTTTCTATAGCTTATATTTAATTCCGATTTGCCGTTTCGCGTGCTCGTCCGCCGCGGTGGCTCAGTGGTTAGGGCGCTCGGCTAATGATCCGGAGTTCCCGGGTTCGAACCCGACCGCGGCGGCTGCGTTTTTATGGAGGCAAAACGCTAAGGCACCTGTGTGCTGTGCGATGTCAGTGCACGTTAAGGATCCCCAGGTGGTCTAAATTATTCCGGAGCCCTCCACTACGGCAGCTCTTCCTTTCACTCACTCCTGTATCCCTTCCTTTACGGCGCGGTTCAGGTGTCCAACGATATATGAGACAGGTACTGCGGCATTTTCTTTCCGCCAAAAACCAATTATTATTATTATTACCCTTCGCGTGCTCTTATCTTTCGATTAACACAGCAATTATTCCAGCGCGCGTTGCCGCCACCCAGGGATTCCTTACACTACTATAACTGGCAGAGTGTACGTGTTAATTAAGCGGAATCGGTATCATCATCATCATCATCATCATTACCCCCATCATCAACCTCTCCACGCCTACTGCAGGACAAAGGACCTTTGCCTGTATCTCTAATTAGCCCGGTTATTCACCTCTAGCGACATCACCACAGAACTTATCGAGGTTTGTGTCGCATTTAAAGGGGTCTCAGCTACGATCAATCCATAATTTTATTTCCTTTGCAAGTTAATGAATACATTATTATATAATTATATATGTGTGCATTTACTTACTTTTCTATTAATATCCGCTGTTCTACGAAACCCGGCTCTTTAAGTGAGGGTTTTTAATTGAGGCCAACATCAGTGCTTAGCGCTGTTTTTCATCATTAATGTCGATGGAGGCGAAATTCTGGAAGCCTGTGTACTGTGCGATGTCAGTGCAAGTTAAAGAACCCCAGGTGGTCGAAATTTCCGGAGCCCTCCACTACGGCGTCCCTCATAGTCTGCGTTGCTTTGGGACGTTAAACCCCCATAAACCAAACCAAACCATCATCACTAATGCTCGAACTGATAAACTACAGCGACATCGTCGGCCCCAAGAAATCGCAGATATATATCTGATTCATCTCATGCACATTGTAAAAGAAACAGAGATAACACGCAGACTTCTCACCCATCAAAGCCATGGCACGGTCCACTTCCGACCTCAGTATCTCGAGCACTTTGGACACCCCGGCGAGGCCCTGTACACAAGACGCGATGGACACAAAATTTTAAAGAGTTGCTTTGTCTTTATCAATTTTCAGAGGAACTAAAGCGATTAGTCTGATTTTATTTGCAAGCACTTGTGCACAGCTACGCATATGAGAAATATAAAAAGTAAGCTGCTCTGACCCAAAATAGATGTGTTGTTCAGTTCGCGGCCCTACAAAATGATAAACGGGAAGGCACTATTTCAGGACTAAAAAGGGGAACAGTGCAAACAAAGGACGAAGTGGAGACATGCTGACGAACAAGTAAAGTTTATTCGAAGTGTGCGCACAATAAGTAGTCTTGAGGCGAGTTACCAGCGCATCAGTCAACGTCAGAGGCGGTATAAAGAGCCAAATAACAGGGATAAAATCGTCATCATCAGCCTTATTACACCCTCTGTAGGGCAATGGCCTCTCCCATGGCTCCCCAATTATCCCTCTCTTTTGCCAGCGTCATCCACCCTTTGCCTGCAAACTTCTTAATCTCATCCGCCCTCCTAACGTTCTGCCGTCCCCTGCTACCCTTGCCTTCTCTTGGAATCCACTCCGTTACCCTTAAGGACCACCGGTTATCTTGCCTTCACATTACATGCACTGCCCAAGCCCATTTCTTCCTCTTGATTTCGACTAGGATGTCTTTAACCCGCGTTTGTTCTCTCACCCACTCTGCCCGCTTCCGGTCTCTTAACGTTAGACCTATCATTTTTCTTTCCATGGCTCGCTGTGTTGTCCTTAACTTATGCTGAACTCTTTTCGTTAGCCCCCACGTTTCTGCCCCGTAGGTGAGTACCGGTAAGATACAGCTGTTGTACACTTTTAAAATTATACAATTCATAAAATCGGTAAAATTTCAACAAAGGGCGATGGTGGTATGAGACTGTGGGCAGAGTGACCATGAAAACATTGAAAACTGAAAAGAACAAGATGGGTGGCGAAAAATGGACCGTGAATCTCAATGTTACACTAACTAGCCCGCAGCAGCACCCTCATGAATACCATTGAACACTATTGCCCCCCCCCCGTTATCAACTTTTAGTTATTATTATTATTAGTTAGCTCGTACACCCGCCGCGGTGGCTCAGTGGATAGGGCGCACGACTACTGATGCGGAGTTCCCAGGTTCGAACCCGACCGCGGCGGCTGCGTTTTTCTGGAGGAGAAACGCCAAGGCGCCTGTGTGCTGTGCGATGTCCGTGCACGTTAAAAGTCCCCAGGTGGTCGAAATTGTTCCGGAGCCCTCCACTACGGCACCTCTTTCTTCCTTTCCTCTTTCACTCCCTCCTTTATTCCTTCCCTTACGGCGCGGTCCTGGTGTTCAACGATATATGAGACAGATACTGTGCCATTTCCTTTCCCCCAAAACCAATTATTATTATTATTATTATTATTATTATTATTATTATTATTATTATTATTATTATTATTATTATTATTATTATTATTATTATTATTATTATTATTATTATTTAGCTCGTAGACATGCTAGACAGTTAAAACGGCAGCACTGACATCGTAGGCCAAACCAAAGATGGCGGGCCTTCCAACGAACACGGCTCGGGCCCCGAGCGCCAGTGCCTTGATGACGTCAGTGCCCAGGCGGATGCCACCGTCCAGGTACACCTCGCATCGATGGCCCACGGCACGAACAATGTCCGGCAGCACGTCGATCTGTGAAAGGCAACGCACAGAGCGGAAGTTATGAACGCCGTGCGTAGCGATAAGAAGGCATGTGGGAAAGGCAATCCTGGCCAGTCATGTTAGCATACATTAGCCACGAATGTACAGTCGGGGCCATAAAAATAAAACGCGACCGCGGCGGTTGCGTTTTTATGGAGGAAAAACGCTAAGGCGCCCATTTGCTGTGCGATGTCAGCGCACGTTAAAGATCCCCAGGTGGTCGAAATTATTCCGGAGCCCTCCACTACGGCACCTCCTTCTCCCTTTCTTCTTTCACTCCCTGCTTTATCCCTTCCCTTACGGCGCGGTTCAGGTGTCCAACGGTATATGAGACATACTGCGCCATTTCCTTTCCCCGAAAACCAATTATTATTATTATTATTATTATTATTATTATTATTATTATTATTATTATTATTATTATTATTATTATTATTATTATTATTATTATTATTATTATTATTATTATAAGGAGCATGCTTGAAAAACCCGTCTTCTATCTTCTTACCGTAGCGAAAATCAGGAGGCCTCTAATGTATACGCTGGAAAATTCTGATGTTCGCACGCATAAAGGCGGGAAACCGTTCGATTCCTTAAAGCAAAGCGTTAGAAGCATGCAAACGTAGAAGCTTGCCCCATATAAGTCTCGCCACGCATGCACATCGATCACATAAATTTGGTGATGCATGTGGGCAAGGTGAAAAAAATTGCAGGACCAACCCCTGAACTCGAGGTGCAAGTGCCACTGAAGTGGGTTCCCGCGAACTGCGCTTCCGGCCTGTAACAGATATCCATGCCTTTCCGAATTGCTACTTCCGGCAGCTCCCACAGAAGCATGCGTATTCTAAATAGCACATATTCTTTGTGGAAATTTACTTCTTTTTCTTCAGTAGTAACCTGCCGCGGTGGCTCAGTGGTTAGGGCACTCGACTACTGATCCGGAGTTCCCGGGCTAGAACCCTTCCGCGGCGGCTGCGTTTTTATGGAGGAAAAACGCTAAGGTGCCCGTTTGCTGTGCGATGTCAGCGCACGTTAAAGATCCCCAGGTGGTCGAAATTATTCTGGAGCCCTCCACTACGGCACCTATTTCTTCCTTTCTTCTTTCACTCCCTCCTTTATCCCTTCCCTTACGGCGCGGTTCAGGTGTCCAACGATATATGAGACAGATACTGCGCCATTTCCTTTCCCCAAAAACCAATCATCGTCGTCAGTAGTATAATAGATTTCCCATCGTCATAGCTATGCGACGTTGTATCTTTAAAAGACAGAATCTTTTTATTGCTATGCGGTTGAGATACTCAATGCGGAAGCACAGTCTTGCCGAAAAAAATGTGGCGCGTAGGGTTTTAAATGCGTCTCTACATCACACAGTCATTTGAGAGGTGCGATCCTAAATTAATTCAGGAAGGACCAAAACATGAAAAAAACAATCTTTTATCTCGGCATTATTTCTCAGGTATGACATGCATCAAACAGGCATGCGCGACCCTCATATAAACATCGCAAATCATCACCGAATACTTCATAGACACCTCCGTTTCTCGAAATGGCATCATCTGGGTCCAACCACACAGCAGAATTACTCCACTGGGTAAATGTCAAAGCCATGTTTCATGCCGCTAGCACGAGCTAAGGGCAGCAAACCTTTTGACACAGCACTTTTCAGCGATTATCTGAATAATAATAATAATAATAATAATAATAATAATAATAATAATAATAATAATAATAATAATAATAATAATAATAATAATAATAATTGCTTTTGGGGGAAAAGAAATGGCGCAGTATCTGTCTCAAACATCGTTGGACACCTGAACCGCGCCGTAAGGGAAGGGATAAAGGAGGGAGTGAAAGAAGAAAGGAAGAAATAGGTGCCGTAGTGGAGGGCTCCGGAATAATTTCAACCACCTGGGGATCTTTAACATGCACTGACATCGCACAGAACACGGGCGCCTTAGCGTTTTGCCTCCATAAAAACGCAGCTGATTACCTGAAGTAAAAACGTGTTTGGTTTTTGGGGAAAGGAAATGACGCAGTATCTGTCTGATATATCGTTGGACACCTGAACCGCGCCGTAAGGGAAGGGATAAAGGAGGGAGTGAAAGAAGAATGGAAGATAGGTACAGTAGTGGAGGGCTCCGGAATAATTTCGACCACCTGGGGATCTTTAACATGTGCTGTGCGATGTCAGTGCACGTTAAAGATCCCCAGGTGGTCGAAATTATTCCGGAGCCCTCCACTACGGTACCTATTCTTCCTTTCTTCTTTCACTCCCTCCTTTATCCCTTCCCTTACGGCGCGGTTCAGGTGTCCAACGATATATGAGACAGATACTGCGCCATTTCCTTTCCCCAAAAACCAATTATTATTATTATTATTATTGCCAGCACATCAGATAAGAACACTTCATAAATCCCGAAAACAAACACAATAGCATAAGAATTCGCGACTGAACTGATTTTGTATCGCGAAACTAAAAGAAACGTTGACTAAGTGAACGAATCGAGGTGGAGTTTTTTCATCTAGGGATAATCTGATAGAACGCGTGTCCTTGGGCATAGAAGCCTTGTCAAGATGTCAACATTTGACTGCCCTCTCTCGCGAACTACGGGGAATGTCGGCGAGTTGTCGAGTGTCGTAACTCACTGTAGCTGGGACGCCGTCCAGCTGCCGGCCGCCATGATTGGACACGAGGATGGCAGACGCCCCGTGCTCGACGGCTTGGATAGCTGCCTCCGCTGCCAAATAAGAGAGAGCGTTAGAGACCAAGAACTGCACAAGAAATATGCTGGCGTTTACAGAAAGAAAAGGAGCCTTTCGAAGATACGGTTTGGTTTGTGGTTTATGGGTGTTTAACGTCCCAAAGCGACTCAGGCTATGAGGGACGTCGTAGTGGACGGCTCCGAAAATCTCGACCACGTGGGGTTTCTTAACGTGCACAGTACATCGCACAGTACACGGGCCTCTAGAATTTCGCCTCCATCGAAATTCGACCGCCGCGGCCGGGATCGAACCCACCCCTATTGAAAAATGTGTACAGGTTTGAATAAGAGACAAATAGGATTATGGCACATTTCGTTTAACATTATAGGATGAAGCTTCCAAAGCGATTCAACCTTTGGGTGACTTCTTAGTGGAGGGCTCCGTATAACTACCATTACCCGTGGATAATTACCGTGCACTTACATCACACAGTGCATGCAAGTCGTGGGTTCGAACCCGCCCACTACTGTATCACTTCGATGGAGGAAAAGTGTTAAAATTCAGTTTACTGTGCATTGTTAGTGCCCGTTAAGAACCCCAGGTGGTCGAAATTATCCGGAGCCCTCCACTACGGCGTCCCTCATAGACTGAGCCGCTTTAAGACGTCAATCCTATAAAGCCAAACCAAATGTGCCATAATCCTATTTGCTGACCCGTTCAAACCTATATACATTTTTCAGCTGGGACGTCTTTCGGGTCAGCAGCCGAGAGCCATGACCATTGAACAACCGCGGCGGAGTCTCCAAGATACCAGACGCATGCAAATCTCTTGGGTAGCTGGTACACCCTCGTCAAAAGTCATCAGGCCACAGCGCTCACCTGTCCTTAAATGAATGTCCCTAGAGTGCTTCGTGTAGAGGATCCTTCAAAGCATAAGTCAAGCAGGAAGCTTCTCTACCGTAAGAAGAAACCTTCTGCTATCATTTCAAGGTCCCTCGATCCTTAATAGTGCCGTAATGGCTCTGTTATGCAGCTGAAGAGAAAAACATTTGACCTTAAGACTTTTAACCAAGACAGTACTTATTGCCTTATGACGGAACTACTTTTATGCATGCTTATACAATAAGAATAACCAAGGATTCCGGCAAGTGATGTTTTGCATCCCTAAATGCAATAAAAGTATCCAAGGTGAATTAAAGAGAAATTGTTTTGACCCTCACACTACATTGTAGAATTGAAACCTGAGCAGGCTTGCTGTGTCTTCTATCTTCAAACGGCAGCAGCAGTCACACGAGCCTAACTGTGCGAGCATAGCATTTGTAGCGTCTTTTAGGTCGTATTAAGCGAGTGTCACGTGAACGGTCGCCCATGTGAAAAATAGCTTCTGAGCAAGCCTGCAATGGTGCACGCATTAAGTGCCATGTTCACACGAACCGGTCACTGCTTATCATCATCATCATCATCATCATCAGCCTGACTACACCCACTGCAGGGCAAAGGCCTCTCCCATGTCTCTCCAATTAACCCTGTCCTTTGCCAACTGCGCCCACCCTATGCCTGCAAACTTCTTAATCTCATCCACCCACCTAGCTTTCAGCCGTCCCCTGCTACACTTGCCTTCTCTTGGAATCCACTCCGTTACCCTTAAGGACCAGCGGTTATCTTGCCTTCGCATCACATGCCCTGCCCAAGCCCATTTCTTCCTCTCGGTTTCGACTAGGACGTCACTGACCCGCGTTTGTTCCCTCACCCACTCTGCCCGCTTCCTGTCTCTTAACGTTACGCCTATCGTCTTTCTTTCCATGACTCGCTGCGTTGTCCTTAACTTGAACTGAACCCTTTTCGTTAACCTCCGCGGTTCTGCTCAGCATTGTACAGGAAACCAGCTGAAACGACTGCTATCAGCAAAGTCGATTGTCAGGGTTATGACTGGCTATCCGTGTCATTTGGTAAATATTTCATTGACACAGCGCCGTTTCCTAAATAATAATTGAACTCTGAGAAAACAGCCCACGGCTGCTGCATTCCTACCGGTCACGACTCCTTTCACTACGATGGGCACAGTCGAGATGCTCTTGAGCCAAGCAATGTCCTCCCAGGTCATTCCCGGATCCAGAAACTGTTGGGCCAGAGACTTGCCTCCTGACTGGACCTCATTGTCGCTAAAGTTGGCCGCCCTTATCGGAAATAGGGGTGGTGCACACAAAAGAAAATTATACCTAGGGCGCTCTGTTTCAAAGTTTTATTTTTTTTTCTAAATTCGGGGAGGTAAAAATTAGACGCTATACATCGAGTTCAAAAGTGGTACAAATCGGGTTATTTAACAAAATAATTCATATTTTGGTGCATTTTTTGTTTATATTTTCCACCAAAAATTATTCACTATTAGAAGTCATTTTTGTGCGGTAGATGCACTGGTCTCTTTTTTCTGCATACTTTTCTTAAAATATATATAGAGATGGCAGTTACCATGTGTCTTGACTCGCTAAGAAGCTGCTCACCAAATCAAGTATTTCTTGTTGATGCGATGAAATTATAATCTTCATGCAGCCGAAAGTATATCGTCGGTCATAAAACTCGCCCAATGACCGGAAGAAAGCCATGTTACCAGACCGAAAGTGACTTCGCTTCTGGCAAAGACATCCACCGCTGCTGATACTACTGTACTGCCAAACATACTGGAATTAGGTGTCCCTGAATTTTTTTCCTCATTTATTGCAGTTATTACTCCATTGCCGCACCTTCGCGGCGGTGCTTGACCTCCCCTCAGGCTTTATATGTGCCCTTCAAAAACTATAATTCAGCAGCAAAGCGGCTGTTTTCAACGCACAGAAACATTGGAAAACTAGTTGCCTCCTATCTTTCTGCTTGACTCCATCTCACAGCAATGGAGCAGGACGTCGTAAGCGTTGATAGTGCTCATACATTGCTGTTAGTAACACCCCAGGGCACTACCTTTGTTCTGCTCTCTCCCGTCTGAAACGTACTTTTCAAGCATGTGTTCCTATTAGTCTAATCATGGATAACAATATAAAGCTTTAAGATAAGTTCTAAAATAACAATGATCTGAAAACAACGCTGTACAATAAGCACAAGCTAGCCGCTCGTTTCCGTGTTGTATCTTCAGATTTATGCATTGACAAGCCATTTTCTCTAGAAGGCGCATTTTTGGGTCGAAATCGGGTTGAACTAGATTTTTCAGAAACCTCCTCTGGATGCAAGAAGCGGGTGAAACCGGGTTTTATCCGACAACTGATCTTCATTATTATCATCGCCATCAGTCTGACTACGCCCACTGCAGTGCAAAGGCCTCCCCCTGTCTCTCCAATTAACCGTGCCCTTTGCCAGTTGCCCCTACGCTTGCCTTACCTTGGAAAATTAAATGCCCTAAAATATGCACCCATTACTACGCCACAATGCAATGCTAGACTGCATGCTAAACGACGGGTGATGAAACGCTGCAGAGCAACACTATTTAGTAACCAATAACTGAGAGTACAGCTGAAGCCCAAATCATTTTAGTAGGTTTCAAAAGCCTCTCAGTGCAAATTTAAATTACATACATGCTCTATTCTTACCGTTCCAGTTACAGTAACGGCGTTAGACTTTACATTGTGAGAAGAGATGGACTCCAGCAGAGGCAAGACTGGCATTGGTAGTCGATATGTGAAATTTGCTTCCATATCCTCGGCTGTACTTCATTTTCAAATGCATAGTTTTGCTCATTGCACGTACCTAATATTTTGTACAGTTGCTTCCCTTGTAAAGTGGTCGCTCTGCCAGTGCTTTTCACAACAAAGAACACAGGAGAAGACCGGTAAGGCTAAACGCCGTAATCCTTTACAACCGCGGCACTGTACCTAGCTAGGCCATTTTTAGCCGTCGTCTATAATGAACTAGCGTCCCTGCAAACGCTTGGAGCTATACGCGGTCTCACAAGTTTTGCTGAAAATCTGGAGTGACAGAAAGCTGTATGCGCGACGAGAAAGGGTAGCGCTCCATAATTTTTTTTAGGGCACCTACAAATGGCTCATCAGGAAGTCATCTGTAAATACACGTTAACAAGAGCGACACTTTCCTTCTCCGAATTCATATTGCAGTACCTCTTGTTGAGAATGTTCAGGAATGCTTTACCTGAGTTTGTCGGAGTACTCCTTCAGAAACTCCCCGAATGTACCGGATTTGGTGCCGCCCACGGGAGCATCGACCGTGCAGACCAAGGCCCGGTAACCAGCGTTCTGCGCTCGAAGCACCAGCTTCTGTGTAGCCGACCTATTCGGATGAATGAAAACCTGCAGGCGGTATAGAAGGGCACACGTTGCGTTAGAAACCCGGACCACGTCGGTGTGTAGATGTCCTGAAGTCGCGGTACAGCCGCGATCAATATGAGAGGGAACAAAATTTCAGCATTCAATAATTTGTTATTTAACAATTATGTGGGACAAACACAGTTTTTTTCTGTTCGCTAACTAGCTTTCCTCTTGGCGTAGAACTAACGAGAAAATTCGCAATATTGCGCAACAAGTTTCTTAGCTCTCACAATGCTCACGACTGTTCATAGCTTATACACACAGCCCTTAGCATCAGACTAATTACCATAACCAATCCTTTTATTTGATTTGATACCGGGTTTTGGCCACTTAATGCCTCTTCAGTTCTCTCCTTCCAATATCCTTACCGAGAAATAGCATCCGGGGGAAGTTCCGCAAAATAGTGCTCGATACGTGTGATTAATTTTCCTTCCGATACAAAAACAAAAACAACGAAATCTCAATAAAGACAATAAGAAGTCAGGCTACAACTCTGCCAGCGTCGGGGAAAAAGCCCCACACGCCTCTCATTTAGATGCGTTCGTTTATACTATTTTTTTTCGGAGATCGTAGTTATCTTCTTTTATCATAACGTTGGCGATTCTTGTGCATTTATATGTGTGTACTAACCTTTCGGACAACTGCGGAGGCGCTCAAGAGCAGAACTTGAGCACAGTGCAAGGACAGGCGCTCTATCGAACGCTCTTAAACGCATTTTGAAATATTATTAACTGGAGATACCAAAAATAACAACACGCTAATGTGTCCTCACTGTTAGCGATGCCTCCCTATGTGGTCGATTTAATTTGCAGGAAATATGACAAACAGCGAACTATTGGCAGCGAAAAGTTCTAATAATGTAGAAAAAGTTTTTGTTTTCTGCAATTCGGGGTTGAGTATGTTTCTCTGCAGGACTTGAGTGTCCTTCTTCCGTTTAATTATGTTTCATCCTGAGCGCCCCCACCAGCTCTATCTATGTTACACATGATTTCAATCATCACCCACGTATGACATTACCTCGAGTGCTTTACTAACCTGGAACCAGAGCAAAGCTTTGGGTGCGGCGTCCCGGACGTCTTCCAGGGAAGTGGTGCTGAACATACTTAGAATCATCACAGTACCGGCGGCTTCCACAGCTGACCCGTGCATGCAAAAATGCAGAACCCATGTAGAGGTGCGGCCAAATGTCGCGTACTACGCATCATCGTATTAAATTTTCTCACACGTTCCATACAGCAGATATGATGGTTTATTGGGTTCATACGCAATCGCACCAGCGGTAGGTGTAACATATGTACAAAGTACTTGTAACATATGTACAAGGTACAGCTTGGTATGAGGACATTTGAGTTAATCATACTAATATGCATGTTGAGAAACTGACGTCCTCCTCTGATAGGAGCACCTGATGTCAGTGGAAAGAGACTGCTAGAACATTCTTGCCGGTTAGGTGATGCATGCTTAGCTGGAACGGTTAGCGAGTCGTTAGTAGCGGTGTGTTGCGTCCGCAATGTTCTACGGTCTGTTTGTTTATTTTTTTTTGCGCTAACCATTCCAGGGAAGCAAACTGACTCAGCCGGGACCCATTTAGTTGAGAAGAGATAACTAATGAAGCCTAAGAGTAACAGAGTAAGCATCAAAAATATGAAAACATGTCAAGGATGACAGAGTCCAGTGGGGAGAAGTGATTAGGATATTTAATGAGATGAGGTAGCCAGGGCTGGTGCAGGGTAGGTATAATCGGAGACCAATGGAAGACAGCGAACTCAACGATGAAGGCTGTAACGCCGAGAACATTCCCTTGTGCCCCAGTCCTCTTCTGACTCTCTCGAGCAAAGAACCAACTTGTCTAGAACAATGTCATCTTGTTCCCATGCTTTTATCGAATGGTATAGAGCATGCGACCTTCGATGTATGAAAAGGGAGTTGAAACCACGCGGAATTTCACGTTGTATACGGAGCACTGCTTTAACGCCTAGTCCAAGACGTCACCAGCGTGACCAGAGCAACATCTGAACAGAACAACGAGTGCGCATGCGTGGCGCGCTACCTCTGGCCGTAGCAAGTTCACCATCGGGGTGGGCCATCCGGTGAAAGGGCGCCGGAGATATTCCCACCGGCATGGTGATGGGCTCGCCCAGAACCGTGGTCTCCAGGCTACGACAAGCAACGCCTCTCAGCAGTCGAGGCAGAAGACGCAGCCTGCGTGAATGTGCACAATTAAAAGCGTTATATTAATTAAATCTCATCATCGTCCTAAGAAGTGGAAACTCCAACCGTTACGTTATTCTTTGAGCTCAGCAGCCGACCGCCATTGACACATTGCCGCCACAACGGGTAGAGTGAAATAATGTGCCTCAAAAATAAGTTTCAAGATGCTGCCCTACGGATGTAGCAGGGAGAGGCAGGGAGGATATAATTCTTCATGGAACAAACTAAACATGCGGTGGAACGGAAGCCTCAGGCTAATAATAATAATAATTGGTTCTAGGGCAAAGGAAATGGCGCAGTATCTGTCTCATATATCGTTGGACACCTGAACCGCGCCGTAAGGGAAGGATTAAGGAGAGAGTGAAAAAAGAAAGGAAGAGAGAGGGGGGCTGTAGTGGAGGGCTCCGGAATAATTTCGACCACCTGGGAATCTTTAACTCACTGACATCGCACAGCACACGGGCGCCTTAGCGTTTTTCCTCCATAAAAACGCAGCCGCCGCGGTCGGGTTCGAACCCAAGAACTCCGAATCAGTAGTCGAGCGCCCTAACCACTGAGCCGCCGCGGCGGGCTGAAGCCTCAGGCTGCTAATCAACTTTTCGTCAGGAGGACTCCTCTCCTTCCAGACAAGTCCTCTAGTAGTAGCTTTGGTTAGCGGACCAAGGCTTTTTCCCAGCCCCTTTTTCATTTTATGCTCCCCCGCACCTGTACTACGCACGCTTGTCAACGCTGTAAATCCAAGACGTTTAAGCTACGAGGGCGAAATATGGAGAGTTCTCCTTACTGCAGCTTATCAGTGTCGATTGCCATAGGACAAGTTCATAACACATTTCCGCTAAGCCTTTCAGAGCGCACCCCACATCAAATACGAGTGAGTCGAATGTGAGAAGGGCAAACGTGGTAGTAACCTCGTGAAGGCGAGCTTGTTCTCCGACGCCGTCTGCTCCCGGTCCTCGCCCATCGTGAAGTACACGCGCGGCACAGGCTCCAGCCTGGCCAACCCCATTCGTTCAACGTCCTCCACGGTTCGGGCGAGGGCCTCGGGTACTTTCGTGGCGGTGGTCGAGGTGCTGCGGCCGCTCATGATTGAAGTGGTTTCCAGCTGAACTTGTTGACAGCGTATACGGTATCTCTGCACCTAAGACTACTTTGACCTCGCGCATGCGCTTTGCAACTTGCAAGCCTCTAGCTTTTCTTTTTTTTTAGCCGGTAGATGACCGATTAATCTTGCCTTTAGCGTCCAAGTTCCGGATCACACTTCGACTGTAAGCCTCTCGCTTGTCTTGGTGGAAATTTCTTGGAGTCTCTCTTCCTTGGATACAACGACAGACAAGAGGAGTCAGTCAGTCAGTCTGAAGCGATATTCCGCCGACGAGCCCGCTGTTACTCGCGTTCCCAGCTGCTCGCGTTTAACAAAGTTTCGTCCTCTTGTGAGACCACTTCATGAAGCTTGATAAAGCGTCTTAACACTCGGTTATTTCAGAATCTTCTTCAGTGTGCAATGTTTTCACGGTAAAGCAAAGTTTGGTTAAAACAGCTGCAGCACGTTTTAGCCACCGTGTTTGGAACCAGCGTTTGTGTTGAATCTGCCGCGCTATTTTGCAGCCCGCAACAAAGCGCAGTCGCAACACCGCCTTTATTTTTATTTTTAATTCTGTCATGCGCCTCCGCCTTCCTCGCTCCAGCACGCGCGCGTCTGCGACGCGCTAATTGCTATTTCGTTCCAATCGCTTTATCAATGGCGGGTGATTATGTATTTGCACTACACCTGCACGCGTACACAGATGCCACACGGTACCAGGTGGAGCGAACAGATTAAATGCGTTCAACGACCCGCATGCTTTGTGCATGCGTAGAATACGGACGTATACGCGCTTTTTCTCTGCATATACAGATGCGCTGCTGCTGTGGAAGGTATAGCGGCCGTCTATTTATTAGGAGCAGAATCCACGTATCTTCACACCTCACAATGATATGCTATTGCCCTGAGCGCCTGTATGCTACGAGCAACAGCAATGTTCACTACTCTTAAAAAGCCTTGATAACGAAATGGATTTCATCTTGGCAGACAGTATACGGAACAAAATAGTTTGATATAGTTTATGGGGGGGTTCGTCCCAAAGCGACTCAGGCTGTGAGGGATGTCGCAGTGAAAGGCTCCAGAAATTTCGTCTACCTGGGGTTCTTTAACAAGCACTGACATCGCACAGTACAAGGGCCTCTAGAATTTCGCCTCCACCGAAATTGGACCGCCGCGGCCGGGATCGAACCCGCGTCTTTCGGGTCAGTATAGCCGAGCGCCATAACCATTGGGCCGCCGCGGATAATGCTTAACGAAATAGAATTTAGGTTCAAACTTAGCTTAGTGGATTTTGCTATAGATGCAATGCAACAACTATTTCGACGTAGTGACTTAACCGATCTTTGGACTCCATCGTATCGAAGCTTAACTCATAGTAAAGTGGAACTATCTGCGGTGGCAGGCAAGGTACTCGCCACTGTACTTTTCCTTATGCCGGCATCGACGGTCGTAATCAAGGATAATAAGAATTTTAGCCAATGCTGTGTTTTCTTTTCTTTTTCAGAGGCACCAAGTCAGCATGTACATACAGTAATTAGAGGTATGCGGACATTGGGCAATTCGAATACCGAATCAGATCTTCTACTATTCGATTATTCGGACGAATCACACGCTCATCGAGCAAAGCCTGTCCAGTTGGCTCCTCAGACTGCAAAGCACGGACCGCCCGAAAGCGTTCTGCATCGATCGTTTGAAGGTGACACTTTACTGCTGCAATGCTCTGAACGAGTTCTCTTGAAAACGCGCGCCCAGTACACGGAATTCGTGGTCGCGTATAGCATACGCTTATAAGAACGAGGATTATCTTTATTTCTATACAAGTGAGCTTGGACCCGGATTTCGACCAAGCTAAGCTTTGGACTGCGCATGCAAAAATGTTGCCGCGAATTATAGAAGTCTTCCCTCTGCTGCTTAATTTCCTCTTCGTTCAAGATCACCTTTTAAAAGCTCACCTAAGCTCACTTAAGCTATCCTATCAACAGTCCTTGCACGTGGTGCACGCAATATGTGCTGATGTACTCGGCGTACGGTGGGCGCAGCTGGCAAAGGACAGGGTTAATTGGAGAGACATGGGAGTGGCCTTTGTCCCGCAGTAGGCGTAGTCAAGCTGATGATGATGACTCGGCGTATATGCTTATAAATACATGAGGCCGTACTGATTTCTGCTTTAAAAAGCTCGCCTTGTCTCCGCTCTACATCTGGGCGAAGACAGCCGTTGTTCCATTAGCAGCACGTCAGGGGCATCACATACGTGATGATCATTTTTTTTGTGCGATAAACTAGCTGTCCGAAAAGATGCGACACAGCAACATCCTCAACTTGTACAAAACAATATACGAAGCCGGCACAGGGCTTCTCGCTAGATCCCAACTCATGCGTTCTTCTCTTTAAAAAAGATAAGAACAGTGCAGGTACGGGTTTAAACGAGATGACAACATGGCCGTTGCAGTATTGATTCGGTGCTGTCCCTTCAGCAGTATGTCCACTAACCAGGTACACATCAAGCTGTTATCAAGTTTTACTGCTTAAAAATGAGCTGAGGCTCATTTATGTAATCACTGATGGGTGTCTAAACTGGATTGAATTGCGGCAAATCTGTTTTTTTATTTTTCTCGAGTTCGTCATTACTGTTCTTTGTTCAGGAACAGGAACCCCGATGACGCCATCGCTGTAGTTCACAAACGGCCACTGCAAAGATCAAAAGAGGCGAAAAGAACGCGCAAACAGTTAAGAGCAATGAAACGCTGCCAGTAGCTATATTCCTTGAGCAGAGCATGTACAACAAGCGCGATATTCCTCGCTCTCGATGCTAGATGAACACAAGCTATACGCGTCTAAAAATATGGGTGTTCGATACTGTTTTCTAGGTCAGCTCGCTCCTGTATTGGTGTTCAGCAGAGCTCCTAGACAGTAACAATTGGGAAAGTGACTACTTGGGAAAAATTGAGGGTACACTTAAGCTCCCCCTTCAGGGCATGACGCGACAGGGTTAATGGTTTAATGCTGATATAAGCGGAATCTATCATTCTCGACAGTACAATCATAGATCACTGGCAGTCCCCATACCCCTCCTGGTGCAGTAATGCAGAGGTTAAGCGATGCACCACTGCCCTGCGATCAGGTGCTGCCACCGGTGGGGCTTGCGAGACCCAGGTTGCTCTTCCGGAGCGACCTCTCGTGACCGATCATCAATGGAACTGACACCTGCCGCGTTGGGCACTTTGCTCATAATCCGATTGGCAGATTGTGGCGACGTTACGAGGTCACGTGACTTACGTGGCCCACCTGCCACCTATGATGACCACCTAGGTTGCTTCAAGGTCAAGCAGGGAGCTGTTCGCTGGAGCCAGACAGACAGTGGCGGAATCAGTGAAGGGGGGGGGGGGGGGGTCTTAGCGAACCCTACGGAAAATTCTGCAGTTGGTAAAATTAATAGCTCTGGTATCCAGGTAAGCTTTGCAGTGGGGACAGATGGCTGGGCTCGCAAAAGTTTAGTGTAAAGTAGTAGTAGTGGTTAATTAAAATAATAATAAAAAGGAAGGATAAGATTTTTGCTACCCCCGCCATCTGCCATTGATACCGAAGCAGCGGAAATAAAGGATAGCAGGCCGAATGGAGAAATGAAATGAAAGAGGTGAGGGGACAGGAATAGAGGATACGGGGAGATGTAACATACACAAACCATTTACACAATAAGAAATGTGTACAGGTTGCGCGCGTGATTAGTTCATGATGGGGCAATGTGTGCTAAAGCCCCCAAAATACATTTCTGTCGAAAATAAGGGGACGTGTCTACGAGAACAAGCTGTCGGCGCTCGACTCACGCGCTGTGTATGGAATTCGGTGCACTCACGCTTTCTTGATCGGAGTCGAGTTGTCAACGGACAGACGGCGCACCGGATGCTTAGTGCGGATCACTTCCCCCATGGACACGCGCCGGTCAATCGCGGCTCGTCCGGGAAGCGGCTCACGGGGGTCCGGGTACGGCTCGTCGGCGTCCTTCACCGCCTCCGTAGAGTCCACTGGAGTCCCTGCGGCATCCACCTGCGAGAGAGGGTACAGCGCGGGTACGTTGCCCGACCATGGCCGTTCAAGCGCTTCAGCGTATTTTCACTCCGTCGTTTCTTCCCTTCGTCCCGCGTTCCCGTTTTAGTGTGTAAAGGCGCGCTCACACTAGCGGGAAGCTTCCCGCGCCGGCACAGCGTCAACGTCGACGCTGCCTCGCAGCTCCTCAGAATGACGCTCACACTGCGCGCGTTTTCTCGGTGCGGTTGTCTTGGAATGTGGAGAGAGGAGGCGCTGAGGGAGGACCCGAACGAGCAGAGAGAGAAGGGGATAGTCACATGACACTAGAGAAGACTGGAAAGCGCACCCTGCTAGCTCCCCTCCCGTCGCCCTGTCAAAGCAGCCGCCGAGTGCCCGGCCGGCCGGCCTTGTCGGCCGGCCGGACGCGCGCAGCCTCCGCCTCCGCCGACGGGGTCACTGAACTGGGACCGACGTCACGGTTCACGGTCGGCGCCCATTGGCTGTTCTGTCACCGGCACGGGAAAAATAGGTACCGAACCCATCGCTCCGCGGGACGGCAGAGCAGGCTGTCCGCGGGAGAAAAACCGGCTTGGGCGGGAAGCGGCACGCGGGAAACGCCCGGCGTTGCGCGTTTTCCCGCTAATGTGAGCGCGCCTTAAGGGAAGTCGAGGGTATGACGAAATCCCGTCTGGCCTGTGGAATATACGAAAAAAAAAACTCGCAGGGCTCTTAAGACTATGTAACGCGAGATTCATCGACAGCTGGTGTAGTGGTGAAGTGATGCACCCCTGCACTGGCAGGCGGCTGTTCCAAACAGATGACCGTGATAAAAGGTGAGTGCATTAAAGACCGGTGGGTGCGTTAATAAAAATTGCCAGTGGCTTAGCTCGGCTATGCCTGGATATACGTAGCGAAAGCACGTAGCATACGCATATACGTAGCATATACGTAGCATTGCTCGGTTAGCCTTGGTTAATACTGATTGCAAGTCCAGGTTAGTCAGGTTAGTTACTGTCACGTGGTTCGTCACGTGATTGGTCACGCGACCAGTCCCGTGACCGGTCACGTGGCGCGGTGCGACCATGGTGGGACTGCGAGCACGGCGAAACTGTGAGTTCGTGGCCAGTGTAGCTTTCGCACTAATATCCACCCGGTGGGCGGATGTCATTAACGCGCCCGCCGGTTAAGGCGCGCTCACACTAGCGGGAAGCTTCCCGCGCCGGCACAGCGTCAACGTCGACGCTGCCTCGCAGCTCCTCGGAATGACGCTCACACTACGCGCGTTTTCTCGCTGCGGTTGTCTTGGAATGTGGAGAGAGGAGGCGCTGAGGGAGGACCCGAACGAGCAGAAAGAGAAGGGGATAGTCACGTGACACTAGAGAAGACTGGAAAGCGCACCCTGCTAGCTCCCCTCCCGTCGCCCTGGCAAAGCAGCCGCCGAGTGCCCCGGCCGGCCGGGGCCGGCCGGCCGGCCCCCGACGGGGTCACTGAACTGGGACCGACGTCACGGTTCACGGTCGGCGCCCATTGGCTGTTCTGTCACCGGCACGGGAAAAATAGGTACCGAACCCATCGCTCCGCGGGACGGGAGAGCAGGCTGTCCGCGGGAGAAAAACCGGCTTGGGCGGGAAGCGGCACGCGGGAAACGCCCGGCGTTGCGCGTTTTCCCGCTAATGTGAGCGCGCCTTTACGCCGACGGTGACGACGGCGGTTGACGACGACGCGCAAACCAGGGACGGGCCACCTAACAGCTGTCGCTGTAAAGTTACAGGGCAGTCGGACATCTGATGTGACAATACTGCGAGATCAGTTGGATTTACCGTGTATGATTACTTTGATGCTTTTTCTGTAGTGAATGCTTTTAATCCAAGCCGAGGTTTCATAAGCGTAGCAGAGCTTTTCTGGAGGGTGCAGTTGGGCGGAGGTTTGTCGAGGGTGATGGTAGGGGGTGCTTAAACTATTTAAATCACCTGCAAACTCATACCTGAAGCTGCTCAGAACGCGTCTCATGGGACGTCCTTATGGCAAATAATTAATCCTATGCAATGACTGGATAAATGCGTTTATTGTGAACGAAGAGCAAGCTGGCATTGCTTTTCTTCCCTCGCAGTGGCGTTGTACCTCTCCATTCGAAAATACAAAAATTTTGTTGAATTATTATAACCACGTATTCTCACCTGCAACTGAAGATGACAGCCGCACACACCCCAAATTAACAAGCACCGCCGAATCCATTGAATTAACTGAAACCTCACCATCGAATACTAATTTGTGTTAATGAGGATGCCTTGATTAATTTCTTTCTGCTATGTTTTAAGGTCTCTGGATCGAATCTAGGCTATACGGTGTCCATACTTCGGTGGGGGCGAAATGTAACATACGCCCGCGGGCGATGCGATGTCAGCACATGCTGAACAAAGGCGGTCGACTTTAGTGCGGAGACCTACACTACAGCGGCGCTGTGTACAACGTCGGGGAGTTAAATGATGCAAAACTAAATCATACACCTTAATTTTGTAATGCCAGCGTTATCTTTCTTATTCTGTCTTGTTTGTGCCCATGCGGGGGGTCTTCAGTATATTTTGAAGAAATAAATGGCCTAACGGCACCGAGCAAGCGTCCACATAAAATTTGCAGATAATCACGAAATAATAGGGGATGTGCGCTTGTTAGGTCCAAGCGTGAAAAATCCAGAACGGGCACGTGGTGGAATGGGCCCCTGCTTGGACCGACGACCAATCATTAAATTCAAAATGGCAGCCACTGGACAGAGGGGTGTGTGGGTGCTCGGTACGGCGTAAACACAAGAAGTGCCGGAGGACGAATTGGAACAGTTCACTGGAAGACATGAAATACAGGGTGAATAAAGCTTCGTCGTCACGATAGTCGTGTCTTTGCCGTATGTTTGAACTTTTCCCGGACATGAGATATAATCGCATGGGCGCTTGTTCTGTTTTTGTTTTTTTTAAGGAAAATTCAAATCCATAACAGGAACGGGTGCGGGCGCTTATTCAAGCATGAGCGGTTGGCCAGTATTTTGCGGCATATATTGCTTGGCAAATATGAAGTCGGTATACTTGTTTTCTTCTTTCAAGAGGATTGACCGGTGGATACTTTCGTCAAGAAAAGCGCACTGAAAGTGCAACAGGACGGAAGAAACAGATGACCGCACGACACCCTGAGTGACTCCCTGCGATGTCCCTGACCGCACCTACCTGATCTGACAGGTCATGCTCTTCGGCCGTCGGCTGCAACGGTTGTCCTGCGGGGGTTGCCTGGCCCGAGGCTACGTCAGGTTCTTCTAATGTGACAGGAAGGTGGGTGTGGCGGGCGGCGCCTTTGGCCCTAGACGCGTGCCTCCTCGTGGAGCTCCTGGAGCGCTCCTTGGAGCTAACGCGGCTGTCCGCCAGTGAGCTTTCCGACGAGCGGTTCGACTTCTGGTCCGGGCTGCCTTTCTTCATCCCTTGATCGAATCAGGATCTCGGGAGGCCTACCAGTTAGATATCAGTAGGTTGCCCGGCGGGCCTTCGGTGTGTCTGCGCCCAAAAATAAAGTGAGATCATTGCGAGGGATCGGGAGTATTATAGGCCCAAACCCAAGTGCACGAATAGCTTGGAGGGAGAGCATCGGCCTCGCGTGCAATAGGACTGAGGTTCAAATCCCAGTGCCGCGCAATTCTCCACCTGGTTAAAAAAAAAAAAAACTTCGCGCGTCGATGGAATTGCACAACCAGGCCTGGGGTGCGGCCTGATCACGGTGACTAGAACCGACAACGCACTCTTTCACCAGAGCAGGTTTTGGCCACCCTGGTGTAGCACTTGGCCACAACCTTCTATGATCCAACCGATTAACCCCCAGCTCTCAATCCCCAGAGGCTGCGAAGCAACTGACCAAGGCGGCGGTCAGACCTGTGACGCAGCGGAGGATGCTAAGAATGCTAAGTTTGCGGGCATACGGTGGGCGCAGCTGGCAAAGGACAGGGTTAATTGGAGAGACATGGGAGAGGCCTTTGCCCTGCAGTGGGTGTAGTCAGGCTGATGATGGTGAGTCCAAACCCCAGACTAGCTCAAACTGCCCACTCTCTCTTAGCGTTGTAGATCTTCTACGAAGAAAGAAAAGGCGCAGTAAATTTCGCACTTCCGGGGGACACCCAAGCAGCGCCATGAGAGAAGGGATGAAGGAGAGAGTTGAAGGGGGGGGGGCGGTTGGGTTATGGCTTATGGGGGGTTTAAAGTCCCAAAGCGACTCAGGCTATGAGAGACGACGTAGTGAAGGGCTCCGGGAACTTCGACCACCTGGTGTTCTTTAACGTGCACTGACATCGCACAGCACACGGGCCTCTAGAATTGAAATGGGGGGTGGGGAGGGGGGAGCTAGGCCGTAAGTGGCATCATAGGTAGTGGCAATGCCTGGATTAAATATGATCAAGCATTTGGTGTGTTTTAACGTGCGCGGGAATCGCACGCAGGTGGGTTTGCGCTTGCCGTCAACCAAAATGCAGCCCAATTCGAGACACCTCTCAGCCAGGGACGCTAAGCCTAACAGCCCTTCACACGTCTCTTCAGCAGCTACTCGGTCGTTCTCTTTCTTTCTTAAGTAACGTGTGACGTCAGCGCGCTATTTTTTTTAGTTTCAAAGCCAAGCGACAAGTAGCGGGAGCCAAGAGAACCAAAAGCGCTTATCCTTAATTCACGTTAATGGCAACCGATTAACTCCATCGAACTCGATCGTACCAGCGGAACGTCGCGACCGCTTTTGCGACAAGGAAGGGAAATTTATATAGTACAAGCTCTCAAGGGCAAATGCTTCTAGAGAAAACACGGTAGTATTTGTCGACAAAAAGTGTCACCGATCACGTGACTACCCCATGAATATAGCCCGTGCCTCGCGGCTTGTGCTGTCTTTGTCGTCATCAGGTGAAGAGCGCGGTCGCAAAGAAATGGAGTCAAACGCCTTGAAACGCCGTTCAAGACAACATCCCGAAATGACAGCATGGCACTGCGTCCTACGTACCATCGCAGTAGGACGCTGCACGTACGCGGACGAACGCCTTCGGGATGCTGCCCGCAAGCACGCGGCACGATAAGATGCTCAGGCCCGCGGCAACACATTTCACATGCCACAAAGCGCTCTTTGCCACACTTCCAAAGCGAGAACACCGTCGTCACCAACTCGTGCGTGGCAGGAAATGCAACAATTAAAAAAGCGCAACGTAGACCACCTAGCGCTCATAATCCGCTTCACACCAGTGTAATAGTTATTAAATATTTTTGTCGACCTCGAAATGCTCAGATATTACAGGACATAGCATTTGCTGTACTTCACCCCAAACCCAGAAGCACGAAAGAAAAAGCCAATGCGCTGTAAGATGGGGTAAAAGTCACCCCCGTTGTGCCTGTTCCAAAGTTGACGCGATCAACCATGCAACTATACATACCGCATCGTGAAAGAGAGACGTCCACTTCGGAGATTTGACCCCTCATCATTTTATCATCGCATCTTGTCTCACACGCTAGGGCCCTGCTGGGCAAAGAGTCAGGTGCCGTGTGTTGGTAATACTCAGTGTAAGTGAGATATTTCCTCCCTTTCTAGTCGGTTGCTGCGTGGTACGATCCGTCGTGAATGTTAGCCACCAAAAAAAATCTTTGCACTAGATTGGCTGTTGCGTACCAGCATCCTGCACAGTAATACACATAACTGTCATGATGAAGGTTTATGAATAATTAGGTACGCCGACCTAAATGGGCCTCACCCCCTTCCCTGTTTTCTTTTCGTGAGTGATCCTATTGCGAGATCGGTAGTGCTGCAACGGTTGGGATCGCAACGTCACAAAATATGAGAGATGACACCACAGCATTGTTTCGTCTATCCTCTCCGCTGTCCTCTCTCGTCGCGGGTGTCAAGTTTTAACGCGATAGCGTTAGATCTCCTGTTCAGCGGCAACCTCTAGAAAAGCAGGTGGCCCACCTACCACCTAGGTCACGTGACCTTGTGACGTCACCACAACCTGACCACCATGGCAGGTGGCAGTTCAGTTAATCACTGGAAGTGAGAGGTTGCTCGCAACGAACAACAGCTGGGTCTCACAAGCCCCATCCGTGGCTATGCTCTGCCGTACGTAACAGTAGTGCACCGCTTAACCGCTGCACCAGCGTGTCCGAAGTGGTAGGAGTACTCGCCTCTAGTGATCTCCAAATGTAAAGCAGCGAATAACCAAATCCGCATATGTGTGCATAAAAGCAGAAGAACCAAGGCGTCATAGAAGGTGTACACGCGTGGGGTGGATCTCCATTGCTATCGCACTCTGCTCCTACGGGTAGGTTAAGCGTTATATAGGATTGTGAAAGAAAGAACAGTGTCCTTGTCTCCGAAATGATACGAAGAGGACCCCAGGCACTCGACGGGACCCATTAACGCTACCGTGACGTAACCTTAAGGCGCAACTTAGGTGTCCCCTTCATTTTAAAAGCAGTTGCTAAGCTCCTGGTCGCCTTAAATACCTTTGTTGCGTCTTCCAAGGACGACGACTGCCATGTTTGTCCGCGGGGCCGTTGGCCCAGCGGGGCAGTCACGGTATCTGTGGCTGAACTCGAAGCTGGGTCATCTCCTTAGCGGCACTGCATCAGCCTGGGCCCTTGTTTCTGTCGACGTCCTGTGGCGGGCAACAGCGCTGAGCCGTTCGTCTTTGTCGTTCACTCCCCTAACGTGTTGCGTCACGTGCCCAGGATTGCTTCAGCCACTGTGAATGTAGGATACCTTAACGCGACAGAACAGGTATAACTGAAAACTTGAAATGCAGTGAAAATCTGGAAAATGGCTCATTTCCATACCTCGTGACCAAGGCTTTCTGCAGTGGTTCTACATTTAATGCAGGGTTTTTCCGTTTTTCGAGTTTTTAATTAGCAAGCACTTGTAGTAGCCATTCCCCGCATTTGGCCGTTGTGTGTTTGTCTCTTTACCTGTGTTTGTCTGAACAAGATTTCGTGTCAGGCTGCTCACCTGCCCACCAGATGGTGGGCCACATGCCCCGTTATATATGTGTCAGGTGGCAGCCCATTTATTTGTGAGAGTCTTCTCGGGAAGAGCAACCCACCCAAGTCCCACTCATGGCAGCACCTGCCAAAGAAGGGCAGTGGCGCATCTCTTTACCGCTGCACCACTGCGCCAGGAGTGGTAGGAAGACTCGCAGGTGTCTATGAATGTGGAGAAGGACCAATTCCGCATGTATGGACATTAACCTATTATCGCTATCCAAACAACTTCCAACCGTGAACACTGGATCAGAACACAGGAACCGAAGGGAAAACCGAACTGTTCGCACACCTAATTCGCATTTGGCCTAACTACTCATACTGACCATAATGTTTTTTTTTAATCCAGTACCCGTGCCTCTGTCTAACCTTTCCTGCATATTGCACGGAAATTGACGGGAAAAACTTTCAATACCTAAAGGTATTTTTTATTTATGTTTTCTTACATTACAAGCGCTATATTAACACCAATTATTTATCTCGTTTAGCATGACGCTTCTTTGTTTGCATGCTTTGTTTTCCTGGAGCCCCCCATGCGCGTTGTTTTCCCCCGTGCCCAGAAACTAGTTAATCAAAGAAGTAATCATCTTTGGGCGCGAAGTTGCCTAATTTCAAATCTCATCCGTGAACATTGGGGCATTTACAGTTCCGATAACGAGGAAATAACTTTCGCGGACGTCGAAAAATGCGCATAGGTTTTACTGGCCGACAAAGAAGACGACCGATCGTCAAGGTTAAAGAAGAAGATGCCCAGCCTGCGCTGCTTGTGATTTCTGGTGCGGCATAGCTTCAAGTATCGTTCTCTGCGCGGATCCCGCTCGAGAGGCCGAGCAGTATCCCAAGAAAACCTTGCGTTGACGTCGCAGCGGGGCCAGTGGTGCAATTTAGTCCGCGAGGGACACATATCGGTGAGTGAGTGCCGCTGCTCGCGCACAACTCAGACAAGTATTGGATTGCCTCTTCTAATAGCTTTCCTTTCTGATAACTTGTGCCGCATCTAAGTGGCCGTTCGCAGCTGAGAGTGGCTCACAACCAGTGGTAACTGTCGTGTCCGGGCAGTAAGGACAAGGCGGGCTTAGACATAACTCGGTTTATTTCATCGCAGCTACCGGGACGCACGCCTTCTGCGTATCGGTGTCGGCCATTGAGTCCCCTCACCCCCGAAGAGACTGGTGGCTCAAACCAGTGCAGCAGCTGAACACGTCTTGGCTTCGTTGAGACTTACGAACGCTCAGAAGCAGGACTACGACGCCATCTCAGTCCCTTGGGCGGTTCGGCTGCTCGCGCATGTGGCGCCATCTGTCGGCCCTGCCGCTCACCACAATAACAGCCCGCGAACAGAAAGCTTGTACATGACGTCGCAGGCGTCATGGTGATCGACTCGCGTCTCTTATACAGTGCAGACTGGAGCAGGTTTCAACAATTATATTGCAAGAATGCACAGTCTTTGTCAATAATATACAGCTCAAGGGGTTTGCTTCTGAGCCGTGTAGCCGGGCTGTTAAGCACATTTGACAGTCCTAAGCTTTGGAGGGTTGAGGACTTAAGTTCCCCCCGCCTTCGTGAGATTAGGGTCCCTGAGTATGCAAGAGGAGCCGCGCTGCAGGGCTCAGAAGCAGGCACCTTGGTCTGTATACTTTTGACAAACACTGTACAGCTTTTTGAAGCGAAAGCTCCACTACGCTGGGTAAAGTCAATTTCGCCGTGCGTTGCCGGTTGACCATCAAGTGAGCTAGAGGTCAAGTGTGGCTATAGGCCTTACCATATGTGGTCCACCATGGCGTCGCACCATTTGGCCTTTGACTTTGAACTTTGACCTCGACCTCTGACCTTTCGATTCGTCGGTAGAGGGTGGTAGAATAGTCGCGTGAATATCGCGTGATGTCGTGAGATGGAAACTGCCGTTGTGACGTCAGTCTGGGGGGAATATAAGCCGGAGCCGTGCGCTTGACAGATGCCATGGAATAGTGCGGCGAGGAGCGCACGTGTAGCGTTCACCGGGTGAGCAACCTCTCACGATCAACCTTTAATTTAACTGCCATCTGCCAGGGTGGCAGGGTGGGCACGCTGCCTATCCAGTGTGCGGAACGCAATCAACGTTACAGACGCCTAGCCGCGTCTACTTGCCCGATACACCACAGCTTTCGCTCTTTAACCAAGTTCATTAGTAGTTAAACCGCAGCAGATTTTTGCTATTGTGCTCGTTCGCAGTCGTGGCTAACGTGACTTCGGTGGAAGCGTAACATTTATTTTACTGCGTCATCGAGAAAAGACTTCGACTTATGACAGACTGAACTGCTCTCCTCAGCACAAGACCAAGCAGGCGAGCAACATGAACAACGCCAGCCGACGGTCACCCGTGGCAGCGAGTACTCTGTCATCAGTCTCGGAGTCCTCGCAAGACCTGACTGAGATGGCCAAAGACGAAGCCCCCATTGGACCTGAGTCGCGAAGCCCGCAGAGACGCGACGCGCCGGTCGGCCGGGACCATGCAGCCCTCAAGACGGCCCGGAAGGGCCCCGCTCATGGCAGAGGCATACTCAAACCCAATCTATTACCAGGCGCTGGCTCTGCATACGGGGCTCATGAACAGCGTCGGAGGCTTCCTGTCGACAAGGACAATCCCAAGGACAGCCAGCAGTCCATACATCAGGAGCCACTGGAAGCCGCAAAGCAGGTAGGCGTGTTCACACACCACATTGAAGCGAAAGCTTCACTACGCTAGGTATAAAATCGATTTCGCCGTGCGTTGCCGGTTGACCTTCAAGTGATCCAGAGGTCAAGTGTGGCTCTAGGCCTTACCATATGTAGTCCACCATGGCGCCGCACCACTTGACCCTTCGATTCGCCGGTAGAAGGCGGTAAAATGGTCACGTGACAATCGCATGATGTCGCGCGATGCAAACTGCAGTCTTGACGTCAGTCTGGGGCGAATATATAGGCCGCGGCGCTAATTAGGTGACCAACCTCTCGCGATCAACGGTTAATTTAGATGCCACGTGCCAGGGTGGCAGGGTGGACGCGCTGCCTATACAGCGTGCTGAACGCACTCAACGTTACAGGCGGCAAGCCGCGTCTAGTTGCCCGATACACCACAGCTTTCGCTCTCTAACCAGGTTCAGCAGTAATTAAACCGCAGCTAATTTTTGCTCGAAGAGGTCCGGCTGGTTTTGAGCGAGAAGTCTTAGCAATCTCAAAAGGTGTCTGCACTTTAAACCTAGGTCATCAATGACAAAAGATGCGCTTATGAGGTAGTAATTTGTTTATGAGTAGAGTTACACTTTATAGCTATCTAACGATGTAATTGCACCATTAATTACTATTGCAGTTGTGATGAGATGGGGGTGCCGTACTTGTACGTATTGAGCTCCTTCAGACAATCACTCAGAAGTCATGATCATACCATCCACCATCATCATTAATATTATTTATCATCGTAATCTCAGTCAGTTCGTCAAAAACAATGCTCTCGACACAGCGTGATGCAAGTTACAGCCGCTTCGTGGCGGCACACTTGTTTTCTCCTCCTTCTGTCCATCTTTCCTCACACGTTCGCTCACGACGCAGCCATAAGGGGCGCTAGGGGAATGTGCCGTGCAATAGGTCGAACAATAGCGTTTGTCCGTGCTTCCGCCTGAACGAAATGCATTCCCCACCGGGCAGATGCAGCGGAAGCCTGTCCGACTGCTACCTTTTTGTTGCTGCTTCCATGCGTGCAAACAGTAATTAACTAAACGTCTTCACAGCTGCGAAGCGATGGAGGTCCTCCGGCTCCAATGGCCAAAGCGCTGTTCACTGCCTTGCCCGCTGATGAGAGCGCGCTGCCGCTTGCCAAGCGCAAGAGAGTGTCCATCGACCCACATCCAACCGTCGATATCGTCACACCGGACATGACGTCATCACCTCCGCCACAGGTTCCACTTCGGACGGTGCCGCAGCGCCGTTTTCCTGCAGATGATGGCTGTTCCGCATCCCGGGCTGCGCAACTGTACAAGCACCTCAGTGAGGCGGCCGCCATTTTGGGCTGTTTGTTGACTTAGTTTCGAATGGTCCCTGAGAATGGGAAGCAAAACTATGATGGACATTATCTAGCCACGACTTATCACATATTGATAAATATACACTTGCTTTTCTGTAAGCCTTTGGTTTTCAGCTTTAATCTGCATTGTATATCTGAACCTAGCGTGTGAATTCATGTACGAGGCAAGACATTATCGGCGTTTCATAATTTTATGCATGCTCCTATTTTGACGGGAGAGGGTGGATGTCTGAATGATAACCGTCAAACTGCAAACTGGAAACAAAAAATATCTCTGGAGAGGGGCTGGTGATCAACGTTTGCGCACATTCCTCACCAGCAGCCTTTCTTCATAGAAGCTGCGTTTTTATCCTCTCGACCAACTGACCGCTGACTCTTAGCGGCTGATGTGAAAATATTGTGACTTATGCAGTCTTTCGCGATCGATGTAATATGTAGCTGTGCATGCCTAATTTCATACTGTGTTATTTTTCGACTTCAGTGCAATACTGGCCGCAATAAAATTGGTTTTTTCGTGCCTCTAAATTTCTGCACTTCTGTTGAGCCTTCAGTCTTCTCTATGAAAATCCGCAGAAAATAGATGATGTGATAAAAATAAGCCTCGCATTGCTAAGAAAACACCGGTGAAATTCCCGGTATTAATGTGAAAAAATCCTCAGTAATATACACTCGACAAATGCAGCAAGTGAAGTCCGGGCTGCCAAAAACTGCCTTCAGTATTGTCCCTTTCTCCAACAAATTATAACCGAATTGTTAGAACGCAAATCTGCGGCTCATACCAGAACTGCCCTGACAGCAATAAGTGCTGCTTTTCAAGGAATAACCTTCGTCCTGAACTGGCACGAATGAAATCAGACGTCTCGATTGCTTTCTTTACAGCGTGAAATTATGTTGCAAAAATTGCTCTTATTACTCCCCTAGACGTCTCACAATTCCTTCATTTAAATTTACATATATTCGCGGAACCAAAATAATTGCCTATTATTTACTAATTATCTTCTTATTCAATGTAATAATAAATTCTACACACTGT
Source organism: Amblyomma americanum (assembly GCF_052857255.1). Lineage (NCBI taxonomy): Eukaryota > Metazoa > Arthropoda > Arachnida > Ixodida > Ixodidae > Amblyomma > Amblyomma americanum. The sequence continues at coordinate 23,803,941 of NC_135504.1, read as the reverse complement.
CTCCCCAAAACTGAGCAGCACTGCGTAGGCCAAACACTACGGCTGTCAATACGCCGCGATGTTCAAAGTGTAAATAAAACGTAGAAACGATTCGGCGTATAGGCCGGCACCTCGACTGTTGCGTGATTGGATGCTGTGACAGGTCATAGCCCAAGCACTGACCAACTAGAAGCGGTTTCTGCATGTTACCTCTTTGTAGAAAAGGAGTAGCCAGAAGCCACTCCCCCTTACTCACTACAGCGTTAACATTTAAGAGATCCCCGTATGCGTAAAATCTTAGGTCACTACAGAATGACCTTAGGAAGTTGTTTGGTTTGTGGTTTACAGGGGTTTAACATCCCAAATCGACACACGCTATACGGATGCCGTGCACTGACATCGCACAGTACACGGGCCTCTAGAATTTCGCCTGCATCGAGATTCGACCGCTCCGGCCTGGAACGAACCCGCATCTTTCGGGTCAGCAGCCGAGTGCCATAACCACTGAGCCACCGCGGCGGCCCTTACGAAGTTGTTTCTTGAGGAATGTATTGGAGGGCTAGTTGGGAAGAAGACACAGGCAGCGTAGTGTCCTTTATCGTTGTAGCCGTGTCTGTAAATGCTGCTGATATTCTTATTGTCCTTGTCTCTAAGTGCTGATCATATCCTGATTACCTTTGTCATGCTAAAGTGCCCTTAGAACCCTGGTTATTTAACAAAAGTCCCGATAAACTGATGCGACCTCTGCAGGTTCTGTGAGCCACCGGGCCTTCAGCAGTTGTATCATTGTCTTTGATAAATGCAGGACAAATAACTCTTTTGTCAGGAGACAACTGTAGTTCGGAGTGTCTCCGCCCAAGTGAATAGACGTCGTGCTTACGTAGGCAACGTTTGATGCATAATTTGGTGTTGTTCGCCCGCAGGTCATCGGCCGCCTGTGTACAGGATGATAGACGCGTCGACGTCTCGCTACGCCGTAACAGTTCTTAATCCGACGCCCGACGAACGTGCCGCAAGCGAACGACCATCTTACCTCGAGAGGTAATAGTTTCTCCCCAGACACTAACGTTAGGCGTCTAGCGACACCAATTGTGACTCAGCCTTCCCAACTCAGGATATTTCGTGGTGTGATTTGGCTTAGACTATTGAACACTGAATATTTAGTTTCTAGAGATACAGCGTGTCAGGTATGCCCTTGTTTTTTTGCGGAGTTTGCGCCGTCACCGTAGCACTGTGCACTTCGTAGGAAGAGGTGCGTCCTGTACGGGCACATCTTCATCTCTCTTATTCCCGAATTTTTCTTTCCCTTTAGCCCTGTTCTGACGGCGTGTTTAGCATGTCCACATAGTACAGTTATCCCACTCCTCCCTCCACGATAACTACGACATCTTCCAACTCCTGACAGAAAAACTCAGACATCGCCACTCCATCATCGCAAATCACCTTCTTCCTATCGCTGACACCATGGGCACCAAGACCTACTGAACTAGAGACCTGCGCACTTGGCGGGGTCCTATGGGACTGCATGCGCCAACTTTAGTGAACGTTTTGGCCGTTGAGGGCGCTCGGTTGACCTGTTTGTTTCTCATGATCATCATCATCGTTTGCTATTCACAAATGATTTCTCTCCTCTCACTGCCTTCCTGTGCATTTGTCCTGTCTTATTATTTTGAGACCTAGTAATTAACGATGCAAACATGACATTTCTTGACATCCTAGCGGGGAATATTTTGTTTGCGCGCATGCATGCGTGAGACTTTCCGACTTCTTTGCTAAGGCAATGGACGAATGATGAATACTCAAAACGTAGACAAATGACAGGACTATTACATCCTTGAAGTAAAATAACCGACGCCATCTTGCTCAACAGGTTAATTGTAGCGCCACGCCGCCCGTAGCTGCTCTTCTCTAGCGGCAAAAGGCATGAACTAGAAGATGCGCGCTGGAGCAGTGCCAAGTGTGCAGGTCTCTAGTTCAGTAGGTGTTGATGGGCACAGCGGGTCGCAACTGCAGTCTACCAAGCCCAGCACTGGGCAATGGAGATATTGCTATGTGGTTTCGGCTAGCAGGATCATACGGACTAGAACGGCTGCTATCGATAGTCGGAGGTCGACATTGCCTTCTTGCGAGCCGTGCGGCACTGGCATACTTGTCGATTCTTCGTCATAGGTTACTGCGTCGGTCAGTTTGGTCGTTTTCGAGCGATATTTCGCAGGACGTGTCGTTATCTAGGCCTATAGAGTGTCTGAGGGCAGCTTGACCGGAAAATGATGGGATGAGTAAGTTTGGCACAAAGCGTTTGAGCGTCCAAGGTGGCGTGTTTTAAAAGAGAAATATTTACAATGAGCTTGAAATTGTCGAAAGAAACAAACATCATCACTGCTTCTACCTCCTTTCAGTACGTACATGCTTTGCCGCGTCATAACTGTCCCAGTTTACCAAATTCTTGAAGGTCTAGCGTTCTTAATTTGTTGCTATTATGGCACTGTTTTTTAAATTAAATAGCTATATGCGAGTAATAAACAACTCTGCTCCAAAGACACACTCACTGCTTTCAGAAGCCGAAAGACATCGGAGGTGCCGGATGGTGTGGCCAGCATCCTTCACTCGGACTCGAGCGAGCGCCAGTGCAAGACCCCGTTCGGACAAAAGGTCAGTTATCTTTACAATGCATTCTAGGCATTACGTGATTCACTTGCTCGAGTCCACGTGTCCCTTAATGCCTCTAAAGTGTGTAGTTAGCGGTCGCATGGCTTCAGTTGTACTCATGCATGCCTGGCACTAGCGCTGCTGACAAAATTACACAAATTTAGCACACCGTGTACTCTGTTACCTTTGCCGTTACCGGAGTACATGGACTCAGCCCACTGTCGCCGGTGAACACGGGCTGATTGGTCGCGATGCTGTAGGCGCGCGCTCAGCTGCTGGGTACCTCGCGCCATCTGGCGTCATCAAAGCGATTTGCGCATGCTCATTCAAGGCCGGTCTTGAGGGGCGCTTTCGCGCGCTCCCCTCGAGACCGACCGTGGCTCATTGCGCGCGGGCTCCCGGTACTCCGGTACCGGTAAAGGCAACACGGTACAGGGTATGCTAAATGTGTCTATTGCTGCTGCTTCGTGTCCGTGAACACGTCGACGAGGAAGGATAGACCATGCCACTTTTCAGAACATGACAGCCCTGGATCATGCAGATAAAGGCGACAGTTGCGTTCACATGTGCACTGCGCGGTTTGCGAATTTTCAGTAAAACATACATATGATGGTGAAGTAGAACGTTGTCGTCTGCGCCTGTGTTGTGTTTGTTCCTGTTCTCCTGTCGTGTCTAATTCACGCTGTACTAACCTTTTTTCTGTTATGACGGTGACTGAGCAGAAGCTATATATGTTGCCCAGATCACTTCAAAATGGTGATCTTCCGTTAGCTTCGCCATTTTCCGCTATTGCGCGAATGAAGACCATTTCACACGTCCTGAAAACTCTTCCTCAGGGCGAGTCTGCCTCAACAACACACATTTCACAAAACTTGGGTATTGTATGTACGATGTTATGAAGACATTTCGATAGGTGCCAAACTTGAAGTTATGCAAAGAGCGTGTACCGAAACTGCTCTTCGTTGCTTAGTGGTTGGGTCCGCGAGGACTTACCCCTCGGCGATGAGCAGTGTGTTATGCAGCAGTCTTCCACTTTTGTGCAAGACATGGACGACCTCCAGCGACCAGGACGTTCCCTCTCACCGAATGGCACCCTCTGCTACCGAACACCACTCCGTAATTGCTTCCGGAAACAGAATGCCGCCCGGGCAGCTAGACCACCCGGACCGGAGAGATCGGCCCCAGAAGACTGTTGCCCAAAAGCTGTTAGCTTCCATGGACCAGCTGCCGAGCGCCGCTGCAGACTACCGCTCCAGCCGAAGTCACGCAGTGCCGCCACCTGGAGGACAACGGCTGAGTTACGGTGGGCGGAACCGTATAGTCTAGTGCGTGTCGAAACAATGTAAAGAGCCTGTTTGAACCAAATTTTCAAGCGAAAAGCTTCACTACGCTAGGTAAAGCAGTCGTCGCGTAGGCCTGAGAATGGCCTTGAACGACCTTCAGCCCAACCATTTTAGCTGTGTATGTGGTATAGTTATGGTGTCGAATCCTTGACCTCTGACCTTCACTCATGATCTTTAGTTGACCTTTGACATTGGCGGACCTTTGGGTTGACCGTTGACCTTAAGAGCATCCGATGGCGTTATGTGAGGCCACGTGATGACATGTTATGGCGGTGTCGTAAGACCATGTCATAGACATAGACCACGTCATAGATATAGAACGGCTGCCGCGAGCGTGTAGCGAAGCTGCCATGGACGAGCCTCAGACGCTTAGCAAGCGTCCTTGCTTTTCGCTCCATTCCAAGCTTAGCCAAGTTAAGCCACTAGCAATTATTTTAAAAGTGCTGCATTTAAAATCGCGTGCTTCACCTGCTGCTCGCGCCTGATGCAGGGGGCTCGGACCAGGCGAAGCACTCGGCCCTGTTGTACCCTTCTCCGCATGAAACCCGCTGCATTCAGTCGCCGGAGGACCTGGAGGCGCCAGCGACGGCCAACGGACCGCGGACCAAGCGACAGGCGCTAGCGGTGCGCTTGGCGTTGATGGAGCAGTCCTCCGGGGCGTCGCTGAGCCATTACGACTTCCAGGAGTCTGTGAGTGCGACCTCTGTGCAGACTGCCTCACAGTTTGCTGAATATGGTGTTTAATGCTTATACAGGTTGTTTCACTTAAGAGTGCACACAGTTTTTAAAAAGAAGCTTTTTGAGTTATAAGAGCGCTTTTTTCTGCATAGCATTGTCAGTGACGTAGTAAATCAGAATACCGCTAAGGCGTGCTACCTACTAGTTAATAACACCCTAGTCGAAATCAAGAGGAAGAAATTGGCTTGGGCAGGGCACGTAATGCGAAGGCAGGATAACCGCTGGTCCTTAAGGGTAAAAGTGGATTCCAAGAGAAGGCAAGCATAGCAGGTGGTGACAGAAGGTTAGGTGGGCGGATGAGATTAAGAAGTTAGCAAGTGTAGGGTGGACGCAGCTGGCACAGGACAGGGTTAATTGGAGAGACTTGGGAGAGGCATTTGCCCTGCAGTGGGCGTAGTCAGGCTGATGATGGTGATGATGATGATGATGATTATGATGTATCCTGTAACCATTTAAGCAGTGCTCACATGGTTAACACTCCCGCTTGGAGTAGGACTGGGATCTAAATGAGTTCTACAAACAGGGAAATATGTGCTGCCGAGAAGTAGCAAAAGTCTGTGAAAGTCTGCTGTGTCCTATTAACACTTATATATGGCAAAGGACAGGGTTAATTGGAGAGACATTGGCGGTGGCGGTGGTGGTGAAAAGCATTTATTTATCTATATACACAAGGAGGTGCTCGGAGAGAGGCCCCTAGTGGGTCTCGCCCCTTACAATACAAGGCGGAGTCCCTCATTCCGGGACCCCGTTGGTCCTGACCGCTGCGCTGGTCCGAAGAAACAGTGCCTTTTGGGCGGATAGTTCCTGGCAGCCGAGCAGAGCCGCCTTCCAGACATGGGAGAGGCCTTCGCCCTGCAGTGGGTGTAGTCAGGCTGATGATGATGATGATGATGATGTGCTAACTAATAGGACGGTTATCTAATATTGAGCAGTTAACTTCTTAACCATTACTGTTAGGCAACTTAATTATTGAGAGGCGTGTAGACCACCGTAAGTCATATTCATATCAGTTTTTTACTTTCGAAAACGCGGTTACCCTCGGCGCTATGTCCCAACAAATTCTGGCTATTTCATCGAGTTGCGTGCAGTGGATAGATTGCTTTGCCTGCAAGCTTCTCGCAAGCGCATGTATTTTGGCGCGATGTAGGCAAAATTTGCTGGGCTATAGCGCCGAGTATAATAATAATAATAATAATAATAATAATAATAATAATAATAATAATAATAATAATAATAATAATAATAATAATAATAATAATAATAATTGGGGAAAAGGAAATGGCGCAGTATCTGTCTCATATATCGTTGGACACCTGAACCGCGCCGTAAGGGAAGGGGTAAAGGAGGGAGTGAAAGAAGAAAGGAAGAGAGAGGTGCCGTAGTGGAGGGCTCCGGAATAATTTCGACCACCTGGGGATCTTTAACGTGCACTGACATCGCACAGCACACGGGCGTCTTAGCGTTTTTCCTCCATCGAAACGCAGCCGCCGCGGTCGGGTTCGAACCCGGGAACTCCGTATCAGTAGTCGAGCGCCCTAACCACGGAGCCACCGCGGCGGGGCACAGCGCCGAGACTAACCGGTTTTTCGCAATCCTAAAAACATGCAGGACGACATGGGACGCACGACGCCTCGGCGGCGTCACGCGTCTCTGCCATCGACGGCCCTGAGTCTGGAGAAGTCGAGCCTTCCATGTGCTAAGTTCGCCGGCGTGCTGCTGGCCTCACTGATCATCGCTGCCCTCGTGGCTGTGCTCGCGCTAGCAGTTGCCGGCATCCGCACCTCCATGGTGACGGAGCGTGCCGTGTGCGACACCCAAGATTGCGTGGTGCACGCGCGTCGACTCTTGGCGCGGCTCAACACCGCCGCGGACCCTTGCAGGGGTGAGTGCGAATACCTGCTACCGTCCCTTACATCGGTTTCTTTAGATGGTCTAGAGACTGTCCCATAATACAATATTTTGGGGGAGTTGGTTATGTACTTCCATATTAATAGCGCAACGACGGCACAAAAGACCAAACAGCGCTGTATTGTCCTCCAGTCTTTTGTGCCGCGTTGCGCTGTTAATATTGAACTAAGACTGCGCATACATTTCTGTCCATAAAGTACATAGACTCTATATAGACAAAGCCTAGAGAACAGTCTATAGGCAATACAAATCCTATAGACAGTCTATAGACAGTCTGAAGATTTATGGCCATACACTTTTAGTAGACTTTCGTCCTATAGACTATGTATAGACAAAAAGAAATATCTACAGGAAGGCAACAGAGCCTATAAGAAGTATATAGACTGCCTATAGACCATTTTTGTAAGAGATCACACAACAGCGCTGTTGTGTCCTCCCCTTCTTTTGTGCCGCCGTTGCGCTGTTAATACGGAACTATGGCTGTCCATCGATTTCTGTCCATAAAGTATATAGACTCTATAACAAACCCTAGAGAGCAGTCTATAGGCAATGCAAATCCTATAGACAATCTATAGACAGTCTATAGATTTATGGCCATACACTTTTAGTACACATTTGTCCTATAGACCATGTATAGACAAAAAGAAAAATCTACAGGAAGGCAACAGAGCCTATAAGAAGTATATAGACTGCCTATAGACCATTTTTGTAACAGAGGACACAACAGCGCTGTTGTGTCCTCCCCTTATTTTGTGCCGCCGTTGCGCTGTTAATACGGAACTATGACTGTCCATCGATTTCTGTCCATAAAGTATATAGACTCTCTATAACAAACCCTAGAGAGCAGTCTATAGACAATATAAATCCTATAGACAGTATATAGAAAATCTGAAGATTTATGGCCATACACTTTTAGTACACTTTTGTCCTATAGACTATGTATAGACAAAATTAAATATCTACAGGAAGGCAACAGAGCCTATAAGAAGTATATAGACTGCCTATAGACCATTTTTGTAAGAGATCACACAACAGCGCTGTTGTGTCCTCCCCTTCTTTTGTGCCGCCGTTGCGCTGTTAATACGGAACTATGACTGTCCATAGATTTCTGTCCATAAAGTATATAGACTCTAACAAAACCTAGAGAGCAGTCTGTAGGAAATGCAATTCCTATAGACAGTCTATAGACAACCTAAAGATTTATGGCCATACACTTTTAGTAGACTTACGTCCTATAGACTACGTATAGACAAAAATAAATATCTACAGGAAGGCAATAGAGCCGATAAGAAGTACATAGACTGTCTATAGACCATTCTTGTAAGGGATGACCACCGCGATGTTTACATATTTGAACCTTTCAAAGCAAATTTATTTCAGTTTTAGCGAACTTTCGTTGAAGACTTTGCTTGTTCCCTCAGAAGTTTGTCCACTTAATCAACAACTTTTCAAAATGCGATGATTTTGGCATTTTTCGGCACTTTCAAAGCCGTCTTACAAGTTATCATTGAGACTTACTCTCGCTGAGGGCAGACCAAGTAAACAAGGACCTGATGGTCGATGGCAACCGACATTCGGTGCATTTCTGTGTTTCCTCACGGTCAGCGTGCCTTGTTACTCTGAAACTATAGAAATAGGATGTGCCGCTTTGAAAGAGCCATGCATTGACTTAACTCAGCCTATACGTTGAGGGGGCTGCCGCGTACCCACTAGTTATGCAATCGGCTGTTGCAAAGCTCTCGCCAGGCCCGGTGCTTTGATCCTGTGGGGTGGAGTGACAGGGAAAGTGAGCGTAGGACCGCACCTCGTCAAGAACTATGAGATACACCGTGGTTATCTTCGAGCAAGCTGTTGTTGCGTCCCTGAAATTAAATGATCATTATCAGAGTGTGGGTGACCAGTCTGCGGCTTACGTCAGCAATACGCGACGCAGACTTCCACACCTACGTGTGCGGCGGTGATCACCGCGGTGCCTCGGCCACTGCGGAAGGTCCGCAACCCGTGAGGGCTGCCCGCCGACAGGGCCTCGAACTGCTGCTGGCATTGGGAAACCCGGCCTCCGTGCTTTCTTCGAACTACACGTCGACGGCCGCCTTCAAGGCACTCAAGGCGCTAGATGCGTGCGAAGCTAAGCGTACGAACCAATCCGCCGGGCCTTTGGTGAACTTCATGAGGGAGCGTGGACTGCCCTGGCCGGCATCGCTCGTGAGACCACCAACGGTGTGTACCGAGTGTCCTGCCTCATAGATGAACGTTCGAGGATTATGCCAGCCGATTGTAGTGTCGCTTCTCCGAAAAAAAGAAAATGTTTGCAAAGTATTGGTAACATTTCGCTGTCCTTCCTGTCACTGTCTTTTCTGCATAAGGTAAAATATGTCCCACAGCAAATATCAGTCCGACTATGAGAACCTGCATAGCATTTTTGAGCTTACCGGGTAGGTTTTTCTGCGCAGAAGAAAGTGCGAAGAGCTTCTTACGAAATCTTTCCACCACTGGAAAACAAGCGAGAAATCCCCTACTTGCAAGTATTTAATAAACCACCCGCGCAAAGGCAACCGTGTGCCCGCAACCACTTTTAGTCCCTGAAGCGAAGCAAGTGTGCTTGAGGCTGATTAATGGATTTCCGACCACTGTGTTGTGTTACCACTACTGACAATAACCGCTTGCAGGAACGGGCTTGCCCATTTAAAACTGCTAGATGCCTCAGGTTGTAGACATGACATCGTCGCGAGGCCTTTTCTATAGTTGCATATAGTTGCATTCTAAGACACAAAGTGCTTACTTGACAGGCATAGCTGCACGCACTCTAGATCAAATTTTTCTATAGTTGCATATAGTTGCATTCTAAGACACAAAGTGCTTACGTGACAGGCATAGCTACACGCACTCTAGGTCAAATTTTTGGCACTGATGCTGACGTTGCACAAAGCCTGCTCTCGCTGAACGGCCCGCTGAGTGGCACCAAGGCATGATTGCTGTTGAAACATGCACACCATCGGGCGTGAGACTGCACGAACAGCTTCAAGAGTACCGTCACCTTACATTCTGTCTTTTTTCTCGTAGCTGTTGAAAGTGCTGGACATCCTGCTGGATCTGGCCATCAATTGGCGTGTCGCGCTCTGGTTCGACGTACGCCTAGCTGTCTACGGACCGGACGGAAAACCCGTAGTCGCATTTGGCGAGCCCTCGCACCTGCCGCTTTACCGCATGGAACAGCTCTCAGAACTGAACGCCGAAAGCTATGCCGAGGCGGTGTGGTTAGTGGCGTCATTCATCGCAGGAGGTACGGAGAAGTTGTGTGAGGAATGTGAGAGGCATGGTTTATGTGAGAGGCAGGTCCTCCCATACGAGCAGGCTCACGTTGACAAACAGTGGCCGCAACTCAGGGCGCAAAACACCTCTTTGATCAAACAAGTAGCGAAACTCCCAATGCGGTCCATGCATCGAAATCCGGAACTGCGGTTCAGTATTTGGAGTGTGGCAGGGCAGAAAGTTTGAGAATGACACTAGAAAGTTTTTTTTTTTTTTCAAATAGCTTGGCTGCGGGTGGCGAAAGATAAGAATTATTCCACATAGATGTAAGAAGCCTTAACCTTCCAGTGTATACTTCACCCGGCTAATGACGATGTAAGCGGCCCTAGATGATGACGACGGTCTACCTTAATTAAAAGGCTTTCAAAAGCCTTTCTGCGGTGCCCGCAAATACCCCACATGCATTTTCTTTGATATAAATCACAGATCAGCGCTCATTTTAAAGCGATAAAAGCATTGGGTAGCGCTGCTGCTGACATAAAACCAGCACATAACTAGAATTGGGATAATTATGTCTTTAGGAAACCAGCAGTCCTTAAACTTGATCAGGCATACTCCAGGTAGGAGACTTATTCAAAATTATGCGACAACAAAACAGTCATTTTTCTAAGGCAGGAGTGAATTTACGGGCAAATAACCCTGTAGGTGGAGGGCATCCCATTTCCTCAGTAGTTCCCGGCAATTTCTTCGTCGAAAAGAGGAGGTCAGAGCTTTTTGCGAGCGGAAAATTTTGACTCAGGTAACTCGTCGGACGCCCTCCCGCTCTCTTTGTTGTCATACCCCCCCCCCCCCCAACACCCATTTTCTTTGAATCCGCCCCCGAAGATAAGCGTGCTTGCTCCGGCTGGCCACGATTGCTTAGTAGCGCAGACTGTTGGAGCAGTTTCAGTGCGTTAGCATTAGAACCTCCATTAGCGGAAAAATTGTCCGGCGTTGGCGTCCGATGTGTGAAGCCTCGAGGAAGAAGTGGCGAAGTTGAGAGAGGGAACGGCGATAGGAGGCGGGACGAATAGAGGGACCGCGGTCACCAAGCGGAGTTGTGGGGTGTGAAGAGGGGCAAGGGGGTACGGCATGGCGCACTGCGATTGATGGACTGTATCATGCCACCGGCCACCATCAGCTGGATCACCAAGGCTCTAAGGATAACGCATACTCCTCCGCGTAAATCGCATTGATATTCTGCGACATTTTTTTTTAATGCGAAAGCATTACTAGGCTACGTCCCGTGTTTCGTGTCCGCGAAATTCGTCCGTACGATTATGTCGTTCTGTGACTAAATGTGCACAAATTTGATTGTTTAGATAGTGCGTGATGAGATCTTGCTGGGGAAGAAATTTGGTTGATGAGTTATAATTAGTTCAATAATTAAACATGAAAACTACACATAGATGTCACAATAGCCACGGACGTCGACATAACATCAGGACGTCACAACAGCCACTGACGTCGACATAACACCTGGACGTCCACCGATGACGTCATGGAACTCGTACTGGCTTGGAAAAAAAACGCGTTCTAGAAAATTCCATGACGTCACATCCGCTTACTTCACTACATGTCTATACGCAGAAGCAACGCAATGCATTCGCATTTCTCCAATGCGGGTCGCCGCAGTGATTTCATTTTTTTTTCTTTTGTAGGTACTGTCAAGTTTGCGAAGACAGCCGTCCATCAGCTGCGCTCAGATGAGACGAGTGTCAGGGTTGCCGTGTTGTCGGGCGAAGTTCCAGACGAGCACGATGCTCTTCTGCCTGCGTCCTTTATATTCCAGAACAGCAGAGGCGCCCTGGGCAACATAAGCAGCGACGAGTGGGCGACGCTTCTGAATAAGCACATCGGCGCTGGTGGCCCGTCGTTCCAGACCCCGGACACTATGGTGCTCGTGGTCCACAAGCAGTGGCTCGTAAAGCTGGCGGGCGTTTTTAGCGCCTTACCTCCTCCCAGGCTCCTCGATGTCGTCGGTTGGACGTTGGCCTACACGTATGCGTGGACCATTAACTCCAACCTGGACGTTTTCGCCGTTGGAACGAAGAGTGACGCGATGGCTGCCCACGACCTCACTGCTCGCATCTTGTGCTTCTTGACCGTGCACGAGTCCTACGGTATCGCCCAGGTACGCGCTGTGGTAGCGGACAATGGAAAATTAGACTGGGAATACACATTTTAACGCGATAGCGTTAATGCTTCCATTCTGCGAAAACTCTGGCGTTGTCGGTGTTGTCGCCGTTGTGAGCCACCTAGGTCACGTGACCTTGTGATGTCATAAAAATCTGCCCTGTCAGCAGACTACCAATCATGGCAGGTGGCGGTAAGGTTAATAATTTATTAAGCAATATTCATTGCCTCAGGGCATAATATGTAATAACGGGGATTGAAGGAGAAATGTGGTTAGATGACTGAAAAAACGTTGGCCCGTCTAATGAGGTCGAGGAGTGAGCGATGATGCGGGCCCTACGCTTAAGCGGTATATGAGGATCGATGGACTGTGTTGTGTTGTGAAGGGTATACCCTTCAGATCACGACCCCCAACACCTCTCTCTATGATTAATAAATGTTTTCACCACCACCACCAGGTACAGGATTCTCGTCGGTGGATTGGCGGGTTGAATTAGCATAATCCCATACGATCCAGAAGGTGATCACTCATCCATTCTATATAAAATCAATGGAACCGGTTACAACCATAGTTTTGGCAGGAAAATCGCTAGATGATCAGCGCTCCATCATTTTGTTCTTAAGATTGTGGTTAAGAAAGCATCCAAGTTTTTCTTCTCTTCGACAAAATGACTGGAAAAGATGGCCCTGTTCTCTTTTTTAATTTCCTTTCACTCGAGGATCAACACGATATTGACATTAAAATAGAATTTTTATCTTTTGTAATTTACGAACGATTCCCATCTTTTACTGGCAGGAGACATGGGTTTATACCTCCGCTTAAGGGATATGTGTAAACTGCTCTTCGTATCTTGGAGTAGATTTCAAATTACCTCCAAGCCTATATACTCTTGCTGTTTGGTCTTAAGGTCCGGATCTGCCACCAACACTAGCTCTAGATGAACTCCCTGACTACTTACAGCACTCTACTTCATAGCGAAAATTGTTATTCCTTCGCCTGACCAGTCATCTTAGTTTCGTATTAATTTTTGGGTGTGCCTTTGTTTCTGTCCTGTTTAGGCATACGCCACGCCATGTTGTGCTCTGGTTCATCCTTTGAGTTACTGAGCAGCAAATTTCCATCAGTAATAATAATTGGTTTTTGGGGAAAGGAAATGGCGCAGTATCTGTCTCATATATCGTTGGACACCTGAACCGCGCTGTAAGGGAAGGGATAAAGGAGGGAGGGAAAGAAGAAAGGAAGAAGAGGTGCCGTAGTGGAGGGCTCCGGGATAATTTCGACCACCTGGGGATCTTTAGCGTGCACTGACATCGCACAGCACACGGGCGCCTTAGCGTTTTTCCTCCATAAAAACGCAGCCGCAGCGGTCGGGTTCGATCCCGGGAACTCCGGATCAGTAGTCGAGCACTCTAACCACTGAGCCACCGCGGCGGGGCGAATTTCCATCAGTAAATATGAGGTTTATGAGATGTTCCCATTTAGCTCTCATGCTTATCTATACTACAACCCGACCTTCCTCATACTTTTTTTGGCCAAGCAGTGAATAACAATTGGCACCTCGTTTAAATGACATTTTCTCACTGCTTGAGTGTAGGAATTGTGGAGCGCTCATTGATACCGCTCTGAACACTATGAGGCATGTTTCCAGCGCAAAAACCACACGAACAAAGGGAGTGTTGACACCAGTAACGCCGGTGTCCTCGGAATCTGCTGTCCCTCGGTCCGTGGACATTATTTTTAGCTTTAATCAAGAACACCTCCCACTAGCCTAGCTGTCATAGCTCAGTGATCGCCCTTAAATGTGGCGCGTTTGCTTTTTTGTATATTTTCGCGGCAGCGTCTCTCCTTGCGTACTTCTGTTGTGGAGCGACATTTGTCAGCACTAATTTTTAACTGCTGGATATGCCCACTCGTGGTGTAAAAATTCAACGGGCACACAAGCTCCGCCTGAAGGGTATAGCTCGATAGCGTTGTCATTCCTTCGGCGGCCCTGGGTCCTCTTTGCATATTACTGTGCAGACACGAACGCTGTCCTTCACTTCATTTATTTATTTATAGTCTTTGCTTCTTTTTTTACCACAAGACACAAGGCATCCTTTTCACCAAGCTTGACAAACGTTCCTCACTGGTCGAGGTTTAGCGCACCCGGCTCACGACCTAAGGGACATCGTTTCGTGTCGCGGCCCGACCATTTTTCGTTTCGGTGCAATTGCTTTTTCTTCTGCAGAGGAAACAACGTAATGGTTGTGTAATGACGTCACGACCATGTAGACCAATTAGGAATTGAGCAGTGACTTCATCACAGTTGTGCTGCGGGATCGCTGTTGGTGTTTGAATTAACCGCGCAAGGCCATGTGGTTGTGACGTCACGGGACTCTCGACCAATCCGAATTTTCTCGTCGCAACGCCCACGCCGGACTTTCCGCTGAACGGGACCCTTAACGCTTTTGCGTTGACATCTTGTATTATGTATACCGCTTCTACGCTGCACTCCTTTTCCGGACGCTTTCCGAAGGCAACGCGGAGTGCAGCTAGGCCATAGCTGGTTACTGTTTCAACTTCCGCAGTCGGCGCCGCTCTTCCATGACGCGTTTCCGGTGGAGGAGCGGGAGCGGGTGGAGGCCGTGCTCAACCAAACGACCCAGACGATCGCTGGCCTGCTGCGCGCTTCGAGCGTTATCTCCGATGGCACAAAGGCGGAGGCAATGACCAAGTTGACGGCACACAGGAGTTTGCGCCTCTGGCCGGATGAGCCCTTTCTGCACCTCGAGGTACCGGTTTTGTAGCGAAACCTACATTGGCCACGAACTCTCAGTTTCGAGGTGCTCCCACCATGGTCGCACCGCACCGCGTGACCAACCACGTGACTTGTCACGTGACCAACCGCGTGACGAACCACGTGACAACAACTAATCAGACTAACCTGGACTTGCAATCAAAATTAACCAAGCTATGCCTTAGCTTTCGCTACGGATATCCTGGCATAGCCGAGCTAAGCCACTGCAAATTTTTTGACAGGCTGCGGATGAATTCGTGTTCTGGGAGCGCGTTAGGGTTTTCGAGGACGCACGGAATAATGTAACGTCACAGACGTAGCAGACGGTAGAATGAAGCTGGACGGTAATGTCGACTGCAGAACACCGCAAGAAGCTGCATTTTCGCTGGCCATGGACTGACCGGAATCGAACATCCGTATTAAAAAATTCCGGCACCTGCATAAACTTATCTGATGCGTCTTTAGTCGTATAATAGAGCGCACAGTAAAACGGGACACTAAGAAAGGTGTGGATGAACAGGAGCTCTCGTGTTATTCCCATTCTTGTCCTGTTCTTTCTTGTTAGTGTCCCATCTTGTGCGCTCTATTACAGCCTTCAGTCATCCTATAACCCCCATGGTCCAACACTCTAAACATAAAGGAGTAAGAAAAGAGTAAGCTGTCATCTAGCGCACTTCCTCTTATAAGAGGGAACACGCTAAAGGAGAGTTTACTCTTTTTTTACACCTATATAGGCGTATTCGTGTTTTTAGTGCAGGATATACACCTCTCGTACTCCACCTCTCCCGAACCCGACGAGAGATTCCTGCCTATGTCCTTGCCCATTTGTACGTTTGACAAGATGCAGTGGTAAATCTATTGAATTCATGGGTATCGGGTAAGAGTGGCAAGCGCTAGAGATAGTACAGGAGCATTGGTATGGGAATTCCTCCAATGGCCTTCACGCAGCAGATGATGATGGTAATAATGGCCAAAATGGACCTGTGGCTGAAACGTACGAAAGCAGTGTTTCAAGTGCACACCACCAAGCGCCAGCAGTTTTCAGGCTCAGTTGAGGCCGCTGAAATGCAGCGCAGTAATTAAACCCGAACTCGAACTCCACTTGTGTACTTTGTCGTAAGGCTCTGCAGTGGAATTCCCAGAACCGAGGTCGACTCAAACGCGACCATTACGAGGACATGGGCAGAATGTCGCCCACATCCGCCTTTCAAATGTTACCGCCGCTACCGGTGCGCCATCTACCGACTGCTAAGAGCATTTCGTGTTCATCTTCTGCGCAGGTTTTCGACCTTCTGTACAGCGATTTCCCACTGGACAGCGAGTCCTTCTTTGCCGCTTGGCTGAACTCGCGCAAGGCGCTCAAGGCGGCGCTCAGCAACCGATACCACGAAAGCCTCATGTTGGCCAGGTACGGGGCTTCTGCGAAAAAATAGACATCCGTAGCATACCATGTACCGTGTTAGCGTTACCGTTACCGAAGTACCGAGAACCCGCCCAGAGCCAGGGAGAATGCGTAGATCGCCTCGAAGACGTCAGATGGCGCCAGGTACCAGGCAGCTGCACGCGCGCCTACCGAATCAGGACCAATCAGCGCGGTCTCACTGGCTGTGTGCGGGATCCGTGAGGGATCCCGGTACTCCCAAAACGGTAACGGTAACACGGTATGCTAAGGATGCCTAATTTCACCCTGACGGTTCTCTCAAAATGAATGAACAGTTTGTAAAAAATCCAATCAGCAAAAGTTATGTTCTTCTTGATATCTTTTGGATCCTCTCTTGCCGCGTTTTGATGAGAGGTCCCGTCTCTTTACTTCGCTTCTCGGTTTCCCAATCGCTCCACAATCACATTACCGATCACGGTCATCGATTATAATCACAATTACCGATCACTTTACCGACTAGCAATCACCAGTCATTATCTGAGTTACACTGCACGACATATATACTACTGCACTACATCCTCATACACATATACACAATTTGTTTCAGTACAATGATTTCTATTCGATTCACTGAACGAATCAAATAAGGAATATTCAAAACTATTCGGAACGATTCGAATTTCGAATAGTTTTCAAATAACTGCCGCGTGGTTAGTATAGGACATGCCGTAGTTTCCTTCAAAGACTGTTTAAACTACAGGGCCCACTCCGACGCCGCAGAGCAACAATAACTCCAAGACTTGAGCAGTGCTTATCTACCTCTACAGTTTCACTTGAATATTCGTTATGTACTCATATTCGCACAAGTAGCGAATATTCACGTCAATATTCGATTCGTGTAGGGTTCGGTTCTTTCCTTCGTTGATTCGTGTTCGACTCGGTTTCTAACTACACTGTTCGTGTTTTAGTAAGTACGCAAAGCTATCCTACTCGTACTCGATCCAGTTTCGGAAAAGTACTATTCGTGCGGCCCTACTAAAATTTACTGCGAGTTAAGTGGCATGCCTTGCAGTGTATGTGGTGTCGTTTAGACACGGTGCTCGAGGGCGAAAATCGGGGTTTTAAAGATGCCCTTACAAAAATTTCTTTTTTTGTAAGGGCAGTCTATAGACATTGTAGACGTCTGTCTGCAATGCCTATAGACTGCCTATGGACAATTGCTAGAGAAATGTCTGTAGGCAATACTAATCCTATATTCAGTCGATACACAATCTATAAATTTATACACTTTTAGTTGACTTTTGTCTGTAGACAGTCTATAGACTATGAATAGACAAAATTAAATATCTATAGGAAGGCAATAGAGTCTATAAGAAGTTTATAGAATATCTATAGACCATTTTTGTAAGCGTGTTGGCAGCGCATGCTCTTCCTTAAATTGTTATTGATATTTAAAGTTGGTTATGTTGATCACTTATATGCTCAGAACAGGCCACGGGCTTGAAGCTAAATAATAGGTAGAGCGAGCCCGTCGCCTTTACACAAACCGCAAGGAAAAAAAGAATAAATAGATGGCCCAGAGGCAGCAAGCGTATGAATACAGAATTCAGGCAGTGAGTATCCCACAGGGGGTGGAAAATTGTTGGCAAAAATACGGTTTGAAATCGTGTCACGGTACGTTATACAGGCTGCGCTGATTAGAATCGTCATCATCAACATCATCATCAGCCTGACTACGCCCGCTGCAGGGCAAGGGCCTCTCCCATGTCTCTCCGGTTAACCCTGTCCTTTGCCAGCTGCGGCCACCGTATCCTCGCAAACTTATTCTCATCCGCTCACCTAACTTTCTGCCGCTACGCTTGCTTTCTCTTGGATTTAGCATTGCGATATTAAACAAACATTAGGTATCAGTAGTAAAGAAAACTTTTGGGAATGCAATACATAGTACCTAAAAAATATTGACACGAATTATCTTTTAAAGGATAACGAAATGAGCCGATTTGCTTTGTTTTGAAAATTTTCTGCGGATTTGCTGTAGATTTAATGGTTCAAACTATGTGGCAATAGATTATGCAATATAGTTGGTGTTAGTAATTGACCTTGATGCGCTGATGGAAAATTCTATTCTAATTCAGTTATATGCATTTGTAATTGGTGCAGTTGTAAGTATTAGTACGGACTGTTACTCGCTAACATTTCGTATTTTCCCCCCGCGTTTGATTACGCCACACCGTTTCGACCAGTCGCGAGTTTAGTAACGCCGCCACTTTTTGGGCAACGTTGGGATATTTGTGTCGATCAGCCATCTAACGCAGTCGCATTAAATCGCAAGCAGTGTGATTCTCTTCCGGTTTTATTCCGATTCCATTCTCATTCTATTTCAAGTCTATTCTTATTCTATTCAATTTGTTTCTTGTTGGTGCTGTTGTGAGTACTGTAGTCCGTTACAATTTAAGTCTGCGGTGAAGCTCCGCCCACATTCAGGACCCCCGTGCAGAATTTCTCCAGGACAAAGTACTCGCGAACCAGGCAACTTTTCTTGTTGCCTAAAAAAGAAGCTGGTCATAAGAGAAAAATTATAAGGCCTAGAATTATAATACTTGGATTATTTAATATAGTCAAACATGCCTTTGCTTACTCCGTTTACTTTTTTGATTACCATCGAAGTAGCACAGGACGCTGAGGACTGGCTCAGTGTTACCAACTGCTGTTTTTTTAAGCTGTGTCCTACTATAGCGCTGACTATTATTGGTCAGCATTTCGTCATATGCAACAATTCTGGACAAAAGCATTCTTGAACGGGAAGGAGTTCATGAACGCACTATTTTCATATATTGTAAGATTTCACTATAACAGTCAATACATCTGCAGATCTCCCGTCGACAGGCTTGCATTTTTTTTTTTGGTAATAACGTTTTAGCTGTCGTCAAAAAGCGTTCACATTGGTTTTCTATGGAAAAGCGATGGAAAATCTTTAAAATTTTTTTTGCTGCACATCGGAACATCACCTACAATATCTCCATAAGAGTACCTTACAATTTTCCAATATTTAATGTTTTTGCCCAACAATGTTGGACATGTGTAACGCCAGCATTTTTGGGCGACTCCGGGTTTTCGTGTCGATGAGCCATCTAATGCTTTCGCATTAAAAAGGCAGAAACCTGCGCGGCAAACTTTATTCGGTTGCAACGGCCACGTCCAGGTACCGGTGGCGGCACAGTCGCGTGTCCTATCTGTACTCGCTGAACCTGATGCGCCTCGGTCTGGCCGCCATGTTCCCGCACTCGTACTGGCGTCGCGGGTCGCAAGCCATGACATACGCTGGACTGGGCTTCCAGCTGGCCCGCCAGCTGGTGCGAGTCATGGACGATCGTGGACGCACGCTGGACTACGCCGGTCGACCGCTCTCCTGGTGGCAACAGAACTCATCTGTGGGTGTAAGGCGCGCGAAGTTGCGAGACTGTCGTCTCTCCGTTCATCACCGTATTTCCTGTCACCGCCGACGCATTCAGACAGGCCGTGTTCGTATCAAAGCCTAGCTGGTGCTTGTCACCAGGGTACGCGTCCCATCAGTGCTCGCTGGATAAGGATGACTTTGAATATGGAGTTCTGTGAGGATAGTTTGCAAAAATGGCTCATGCCTATATCTTGTGTAACGTACAAAGTAGTATGTTTTCAAGCAATGTTTTGGTTTGGGCTATAGGCGGCTCGTAACTGTAAGGGATTCTGAATACGGCGCAGAAGGGAATAAGGAACAGGACCACCGTTTTCAAGTTAATCGCAGAGTTGCGTAGCCTCTGTGATCCGAGCCGAAAAACCAACGTCGACGCATGCGTTTTAGTTGCGAAATCGCTAGGTGAAGGCGGCAACCGTAATTAGTTTTTTTTTCGTATTTTCTGGTGTATAAAAGCTTTATTTTCAGCGAGAATGGTCCCTCTGCGATTAAAACGCGGTTGTCTATACCGATACAAACAAACATCTATATCCTCAGTGTATATATATATATCCTCAGTGTATATACTTTCAGACTATAGCTTGCACCACGTACAGCCTTTGCCAAAAATATGCAGCCCAAGGGAACAGCTTCTATGTCGTTTAGTGCGGTCCTGTAGCACGGCTTCAAGTCCAAAGATTCACAGGAGGTGATAACGAGAGTTCATCTCCCTTCCTTGTGATTTGGAACGCTGGCGATGAACAACGAGCGACACAGCACAGCCCAGAATGAAACCCTTCGGGCTGTATATTTTTGACAAAGACCTTACTTTTGTACTCCCGAAGCCTTGCGTTTCCGCTGACAAGAAAACAACATACAATTGCATTTGATGCGGAAAATTAGTACGGCTGGTGAATTTACGGGGTAACTGCATAGAAAACACGCAAAGGAACGAAGTGACAGTTGCTTTACCATAATTTTAATAAAAAGTGCTAAAATACCCCCTACTTGGGTTGCAAAGAGGCCCTATCGCCCTTGGATAAAATCAACCAGGGCAAAGAAGCTAATGGCTGAGCATGAGTACGAGGGTTGTGCATAATCAGAAGAAGCGACGTCGCACCAATTTCTCTCGTGCGATGCCCGTCTCACTCAAATTAGCATTCAGTCCACAACTACAGCTAGCTAGCAATGCCAGCTACACAGCTGACATTGTTAGCAAAGAAAATCTGTTCGAACGAAACAACTTCGTTTGTGTCGAAGGCAAGCGTAACAGGGGAGGCAGAAAGTTAGCTGGGAGGATGAGATAAAGAAATTTGCGGGCATACGGTGGGCGCAGCTGGCAAAGGACAGGGTTGATTGGAGACATGGGCGAGACCTTTGCCCTCCAGTGGGCGTAGTCAGGCTGCTGCTGCTGCTGATGATGATGATGATGGAACCCTTGCCAGGAAGCAGGTTGGAAACTTAGGTAACATGACCTTGCGGCGTCATCAGAACCTGGCCCCCATGCAGTTAAATTGGTCACCCTGGAAGAGCAACCTGGGTACACAAGGCTGGGTGCACCTGTTATCGCAGGACACTGCCGTGTCGCTTAACCGCTGCACCATTGCTACAGGAAGGGTACGAGGACTTCCAGGGGCCTATGAATGTAAGGTAGAGAATGGTCTCGTGCATACATAGAAATTAACCCAGTAAGCTATCGCGTCATACGCTTAAGACGGAGATTAAGTTTCCCCTCCATTTTTTTTTCTGCACAATTCTGCTCTGGCAAACCTCACCTGAAACTCGTCCCGCAGTTCTAACACGTACGCCTCATAGCCGATGTGTTTTCCACGAGTTTCGGTGGTGCCATATAAGAGTTTCAAAACAGTTCACAACGGTTTGTGGATTGCCTAGACATTTGTGTAGGGGCTTGCAATTGTCAGTACGCAAAGGCTTACCACGTAGGAGAGGAGGAAAATCTTTATTTCATGCAAGAGAATTGGGTGGGGGAGAGACGAGCAGTTTGGTCGGCTCCCTTAGTCTAGGGCACCGCTGGATTTGGCTGCTTCGCAGACCTGGAATACGATCTGTTGCTGGTCGCTCAGGCCTCAGTGCACAGCGCCGCCTCCCACTGTTCGTATGTGTGTGGTAGGTTTGGTGGCTTGGCTGTGCAACCCCATGGTACTTGGAAAAGGTTCGGGCAGGCACCACACCACGGGCACTTGGAGTTATGCTGGGTTGGGTATATCACGGGTTTCGCTGTTTTCAGCGTTCTATATGTAGGTGCATACAACTGCACCCGTGTTGACGTCAATTTTTTTGCTCCGCGCTTGGGCCAACCACTGTCCACAGGACCTCGAATGCCGCCTGACATCCGCTCGGGACCCGCACGAGCGTCGTGCTGTAGCCGACCTGTTCGCCCTGGACGTGGCGTTGGCCGCCATGCAGAGAGCCGCCCTCACTGACACGTCACCGCTGCGGCTCAAGTCCCTGCAGGGCATGAACGGCGTGCAGACTTTCTACGTCAGCTACTGCAGCCACTTCTGCGACGACGAGCAGGCGACGCCGCGATCCATGTGCAACCTGGCTATGAACGGCTCTGGATTCGGCAGCGCCTTCGGCTGCGACGTGCCGCCCGCCGGTGGCGCCACCCCGCAGTGCCTGTTCGTCTGAGCCGCCGTCCACGTTGCTAAGCGCCACGGATCTAAACTGTCGCTGCCGAATTTTATTTCCACACTTTATAATTGGTACACAACGGTTGCGCACAGTTATGCTACGGTCAATTACCGACGTGTGTTGATTGCATAGAATGATTTCAAGGACAGTACTCGTGTGGTTAGGGCTATCATCCACTGGAAAATATCGAAAATGTGTGACGTGCTGGACGTCACGACGTATGAACTGATAATGTGCTAGTTTCGAACTATGTTTAATAACAACGTATCAGGTAGCAAGGGCAATATCGAAATGTAGGACAGCAGTATGAGGGGGAAAATATATTTCCCGAAGTTCATTTTCTTAGCCCTGGTCTTTATACAACACTCAACGCATAATTGTTTAAGCGCCAACCTCCTATTCATGTGGTCACTGGGTGGTTCATTTAGACAAAGGTGTAATCTCTATTTGCTGTATACATCTATGACTTTTCTCCAACTGCGTCCTTGCATTGTTTGCTTTGCCAATAGCTCTCTCCTAGACTACAATTTTGCCGCTGTCGTCTTTGTGGTGTGTGCAGGGGCCTACCGACTTTTTCCTAACTCGGAAACTCCAGAAAAGATGGCTTTCCCTCGTGGCTGGAAGCAAAGCTTGACAGTTTGATCACACTGGAGAGTACATTACGCACCCTCCAGTTCACGACTGCGTGCTTAGACTACTAAACAATACACTTCTTTGTAGCATCCGTGTTTCGTGCCATAGAGATTTGTACGTGAACGTGGTACCTCATAAGTTCCTTCACCGAATGAATGACGTCAGAGCAGCCGCCACGCTGACAAAGCATGCAGGAGCATAGCGAGAACCTGCGCTTTTCTATAAACTGCTTATCCTCGCCTACTCCAGCCTGCATCGTGAATTGCATCATGTCACCCGTACAAGCCATGTGTAGGTGTCGTTTCCCTGGATACGAAAATGACCTTCGCTACCTTTATCCTTTTATATAACGCTATTTTGTATCGCGCTATCACACTTGTCTAAAGTACGCAAACAGCGCACTGCAGTGGGTGGTTTGCGCCTCAGATTTCGAAAAAAGTCCCGCGAGGCAGCGGAAAATGTCGCCGCCAACGAACACTAGACGGTAGCGTTGAAGCGGCCTGTGAAGTACAGTGTCAACTGTGGAGCGCTGTACATACGGTAGTGCATAACGCAGGGAGTGAAAGAAGAAAGGAAAAAGAGGTGCCGTAGTGGAGGGCTCCGGAATAATTCCGACCACCTGCGGATCTTTAACGTGCACTGACATCGCACAGCACGCGGGCGCCTTAGCGTTTCGCCTCCATCGTAACGCAGCCGCCGCGGTCGGGTTTGAACCCGGGAACTCTGATCAGTAGCCAAGCACCCTACCCGCTGAGCCACCACTGCGTAATAATAATTGGTTTTGGGGGAAAGGAAATGGCGCAGTATCTGTCTGATATATCGTTGGACACCTGAACCACGCCGCAAGGGAAGGAATAAAGGAGAGAGTGAAAGAAGAAAGGAAGAAGAGGTGCCGTAGTGGAGGGCTCCGGAATAATTTTGACCACCTGGGGATCTTTAACGTGCACTGACATCGCACAGCACACGGGCGCCTTAGCGTTTCGCCTCCATCGTAACGCAGCCGCCGCGGTCGGGTTTGAACCCGGGAACTCTGATCAGTAGCCAAGCACCCTACCCGCTGAGCCACCACTGCGTAATAATAATTGGTTTTGGGGGAAAGGAAATGGCGCAGTATCTGTCTGATATATCGTTGGACACCTGAACCACGCCGCAAGGGAAGGAATAAAGGAGAGAGTGAAAGAAGAAAGGAAGAAGAGGTGCCGTAGTGGAGGGCTCCGGAATAATTTCGACCACCTGGGGATCTTTAACGTGCACTGACATCGCACAGCACGCGGGCGCCTTAGCGTTTCGCCTCCATCGTAACGCAGCCGCCGTGGTCGGGTTTGAACCCGGGAACTCTGATCAGTAGCCAAGCACCCTACCCGCTGAGCCACCACTGCGTAATAATAATTGGTTTTGGGGGAAAGGAAATGGCGCAGTATCTGTCTGATATATCGTTGGACACCTGAACCACGCCGCAAGGGAAGGAATAAAGGAGAGAGTGAAAGAAGAAAGGAAGAAGAGGTGCCGTAGTGGAGGGCTCCGGAATAATTTCGACCACCTGGGGATCTTTAACGTGCACTGACATCACACAACACACGGGCGCCTTAGCATTTTTCCTCCATAAAAACGCAGCCGCCGCGGTCGGGCTGCGGGTAAAATTGAAAAACTGAAAATTGGTTTTTTTTTTTACTGATCCGGAGTTCCCGGGTTCGAACCCGACCGCGGCGGCTGCGTTTTTATGGAGGAAAAACGGTAAGGCGCCCGTGTGTTGTGTGATGTCAGTGCACGTTAAAGATCTCCAGGTGGTCGAAATTATTCCGGAGCCCTCCACTACGGAACCTATTATCCTTTCTTCTTTCACTCCCTCCTTTATCCCTTCCCTAACGGCGCGGTTCAGGTGTCCAACGATATATGACAGATACTGCGCCATTTCCTTTCCCCAAAACCCAATTATTATTATTAAATTGGTTTTTGACGAAAGGAAATGGCGCAGTATCTCTCACATATCAGCGGACACCTGAACCGCGCCGTAAGGGAGAGATGAGGGAGTGAAAGAAATGAAGAAAAAGGAGCTGTAGTGGAACGCTCCGGAATAATTTCGACCACCAAAAGAATAGATTAACGGTCTTTGAGTAAATGGCACAGTAACTGCCTTCCCCTTTTGGTGGACATCAACCACACTGTGAGAGGAGGAAGGTGGGAGCGAAAGAAGTGGAAAAGAGATGACGTCTAAGAGGGCCCGGGAATGATTTCGACCGCCTGGGGATGTTCATCGTCCATTGACGTCTTTAATGTGTGCTGACATCATGCAGCACACAGCCGCCTAGCTCTTGCGTAAAATAGAACCCCACCGCGGCGGCCGCGTTTCGATGGAGGCGAAACGCAAAAATGCGTCCGTGGGCTGGGCGATGTCAGCGCATGTTAAAGATCCCCAGGTGGCGGAAATCATACCGCAGCCCTTTACTACGGTACCTATTTCTTCCTTTCTTCTTTCACTCCCTCCTTTATTCCTTCCCTTACGGCGCGGCTCAGGTGTCCAAAGATATATGAGACAGATACTGCGCCATTTCCTTTCCCCCAATAAAACCAACCATTTATTATTCCACAAAAAAACAATTTTGTTATTAAGAATATTTTAATCTCAGTGCTTAATGTCTTCAGTGGCATAGCTTGGGGCTCACTACCTTCAGCTGAGATAAAACGGAGCGCCGTGGTGAAGGTTCTCTAGACAATGGCTGCATTTCAAATTGAACCTACTGTTGCAAGGCGCAGTGATTCTCCCGTGACGACGCTAAGAACATTACGGCTACTCACAGACAGGTATCAACTTGACACCACCCTCGCCCTCTCATGTGACTAAATCATCGTCAAGACCCGCCGCGGTACCCCAGTGGTTCTGGCGCTCGGCTGCTGACGTGAAAGACGCGGGTTTGAACACGGCCGCGGCGGCCGAATTTCGATGGAGGCGAAATTCTAGAGGCCCGTGTACAGTGCGATGTCAGTGCACGTTAAAGAACCAAAGGTGGTCGAAATTGCCGGAGCCCTTCCCTACGGCGTCTCTCATAGCCTGATTCGCTTTGGGACGTCAAACCCCAGGTAACCATAAACAAT
Organism: Amblyomma americanum; assembly: GCF_052857255.1. Classification (NCBI taxonomy): domain Eukaryota; kingdom Metazoa; phylum Arthropoda; class Arachnida; order Ixodida; family Ixodidae; genus Amblyomma; species Amblyomma americanum. The sequence goes on along the minus strand of NC_135504.1, from coordinate 23,777,925 downwards.
TTTTTTTGCCACTAGATCAGAAGAGAATCGGTGAGCCTTAGAATTATTAAGCTCGAACCGATCCGGACTTAATTTATTTTCTTCATTTTATTTCACATTTATGAAAGCAGAATACGAACAATATGAATGAATGAATGAATGAACTCTATTTCCGTCATCATGGGGCATCACGGTCGAGGTGCACCAATTATTAGGGGGTGCCTCCCGGCCAGCTCTCAGCACCGGAGCACGCGGAGAGAGTCTTGTAGTAAGCTGTCTCCGCCTGACGGATGTGTCACTTGATTTGGGAGTGTCAGGATTCTCCTGGGGCTAGATCTTGCCGCCTGGGAAGACCTGATCCGGAGCCACTACCCGGATCAACAAAGACGAACAAGATGCGAACCTTTTTTTTTAAATTCACACTTGATGCTGAGACCCGCCACGGTGGCTGAGTGGTTATAGCGCTCGGCTATACTGGTCCGGAGTTCCCGGTGCGAACCCGACCGTGGCGTCTGCGTTTTTATGGAGGCAAAACGCTAAGGCGCCCATGTGCTGTGCGATGTCAGTGCACGTCAAATATCCCCAGGCGGTCGAAATTATTCCGGAGACCTTCACTACGGCACCTCTACCTTTCTTCTTTCACTCCCTCCATTATTCCTTCTCTTACGACGCGGTCCAGGTGTCCAACGATATATGAGACAGATACTGCGCCATTTCCTTTCCCCAAAAACCAGTTATTATTATTATTATTATTATTATTATTATTATTATTATTATTATTATTATTATTATTATTATTATTATTATTATTATTGGTGCTAAAGCTTTGTCTTAATCCCCTATGGAAATTGCCTTTTTTATGCCACTGCACCTTGGCATATACCCCATGTGGGTATGTGCCACGTTTTGAGGAAGAAATAGAAGAAGGCGTTCAAGAGGAGCAAGCGGCGATTTTCGCTTTTGTGCCATGCTTACCAAGAATAATAAGAAGAACAAGAACAAGAAGGACAACAAGAAGAAGAACAACAGGAAGAACAAGAACAAGAAGAACAAGAAGAAGAAGAAGCGGACAGTGTGGAATTCATCTTATTTTTCCAATTTTTTTATCTTGATTCAGTCTTCTGACGTTTCCTTCCCCGCGCAAATGCTTCATTGGCATTCTACTCTATACCTTGGCCAATCCCCCCCCCCCCCGTGGGTATGTGCCATATTACTTGAGGAGAAGAAGAAGAAGAAGAAGAAGAACACAAGACAGTGTTGAGCCATTGTGTGAGGTCAAAAACAACATCATCAACAGTGTTGAAACAATAGATCATTTTCTCCTCGTGCCGGCGGTTCGCAATTGAGAGAAAACAGTATTTGGAGGTCCCACTTTCGAGGTTAGGACTCCCACTGTCTGTTCCAGTTATCTTTCATTCGGTGCGAGCGCAAAGGGATTCCCGTTGAGCAGTGTCTGCGGCTATATTCATGATTACATAAGTGCACCTGATCGATTACCTTGTTAGATATATACAAAATTTTGTCGCATGTCCAAAAATGCTCGATTCTATTCCTGGTAATTCATATTTCTTTAATTCATTTGACTGTTCCAATTTTTATATTCCTTTAGTCTTCTCACGCCTATTTTTCCCTGCGCAAATACCTCATTGGGATTATCTATTGAACCTTGGCCGCTCCCCCTGCGTGGGTATGTTTCATGCTTACTAAGTAGAAGAAGGAGAAGAAGAAGTGTAGATAGCTTGAAACTGTAAAAGGAAAGTCACAATCAGCTCTAACGCCCCGTCCCCCTTTCCATGCACAGAAACACATAGTCAAAATATACGTCCAGAATCGCAGTGGGATCTATTTTTTTTCAATTGTGGGAGGGCGGAAGCTGGCCCTGCGTTCGCGTGCTTCAGACGGTAATACCGACTGCGGGCGCCCATCTTTTCCCGACTTATCCACCTATGGCTACTGAAAAAAAAAAACTTCACAAAAGGCACAGAGTCCGTAGAGGACAAAAGGCGTAGAGTGTGTGTATAAGAAGCGACGCAGTGGAGGACTCCGGATTATTCGACCACCAGCGGTTCTTTAAAAGCATTTCCATCCTCCATGTTTTAAACGTGCACTTATCGCACAGCACACGGCACTGTCTGCATTCGCCTGCATCAGAAACCGGCCGCCGCAGCCGGAATGCCGGTAGTTGATCCCTCGTCGCTCAGCAGCCCAGCGCATAACCACCAGAAGCCCTACGAGGTTCAACGCCACAGCGTTAAGGAGCTCGTGTCGCAGAAAAGCCGGTGTCGGCGTCGTTGGCCATGAGCGAAAAATGCGCATCTCGGTGGACACCTGAACCGCACCGTAAGAGACGGGAATTTTGCTTCCTTATGACGCGGTACGGGTGTCCAGCGTGTATAGCGAGACAGGTGTCATTTCTTTTCCTTAAAACCAATTTTCATTTCACTTTCCATCTCTGACGGACCGGTTCGGGTGTCCACCGAGATTTGTGAGAAAGGCGTCCTTTCCTCAAACTGTCTAACGGTCCGCGCGTCACGCCGAACGGGCGATGGCGTTCCGTGCACCCCTTGGCAGCGCTGCAACACGCTGTCACGTCCCACTCTTAAAGACGAAGCTTGAGCGTCCTCCAAACGTTTTTATCTCTGCCTTTGAGACGCGCGATCGAGTGCGTCGCAAATTCGTGTCAACCGTTTTGGAAATATAGACGCGGGGCCTCTGATTTGAAAATGGGCGGCTATGTATGCGAACGTTCGCCACAACTCAGTTAATCATGCGAGATATTTCCCACAGATGCCACGTTTTTAGGGTTCAAGAAACGCAGTAGCAATGTCAAGATTTGCAGATTTTCGTGCCACCACGGGCTTTAAAATAAACTATTCTACGCTGGTCAGTTTTGTCTGAAAAGCGATGAGCAGCCGCCGCGGGCGGGCTCGAACCCGCGACGGCTGCGTTTTTATGGAGGAAAAACGCTCAGGCCCCCGTGTGCTGTGCGACGTCAGTGCACGTTAAAGATCCCCAGGTTATTATTGCAGAACCTTCTTCTTCTTCTTCTTCTTCTTCTTCTTCTTCTTCTTCTTCTTCTTCTTCTTCTTCTTCTTCTTCTTCTTCTTCTTCTTCTTCTTCTTCTTCTTCTTCTTCTTCTTCTTCTTCTTCTTCTTCTTCTTCTTCTTCTTCTCTTCTTCTTCTTCTTCTTCTTCTTCTTCACCCCAGGTATATGGCACATACCCACGCGGGGGGATTGGCCAAGGTGTAAATGAATAAACAAAGAAGTTTCCATGGAAGATGATATATGAGACAGATACTGCGCCATTTCCTTTCCCCCAAAACCAATTATTATTATTATTTTATTTGCGCATAGGGGGCGCCACTTTACGTTAGTTTTGAAGATTGGTCGCCATTGATGGACGGGTTTTGAAATGTGGTTTAGGAAGTGGTGTACACACACACAGACGCATGCAACAGTGCACACGCGCATATGCACGCACACGCACATGCACACAACAACGCACGCACTCTTCTCTGTCTACGTGGCAGTGGCAGAACGCGGTGAAAGGAGGTGTCTCTGCCCCGGTGGTATGAGCCAGTGGCGTTGCGACACAAGTAGGTCACGAGAACGCGGCGCCACGCCACCAGTAGCGGACGGGACAAGCAGTCCTTTCGACGTAGTCATTCTGTCCTCGCTCAGCTGCAGAGAGGTTCGTTTGACAGCGGTTATAGCTTCCGACTCGTTCGAACTTGTTCCATCTCGCGCAGGTGGCCGTTCGAACACTGCAGGGCTAAGACGTTCAGGTCAGCGCCTGGCTCCCAGTCCATCCCGGCTCCTGGTATCGACGACTGAGGCAGCGGCTGCGCGTGCCTGACATCAACGTCTCTTCGTACAGCACGGTGCCACCTGTGCTGGTCGTGGGCCAGGCAGCGTCGCCACTAAAGGATTAGGTGTTCTTCGCTCATACACTCGGACACGACAGGATGTCGAAAGTCGACGTAATTCGAGTCCGCAGTAAGTAGCTTCCGTTATTTTTTCATTTCCGGCGCGTTTTTCCCTTTTAGCTCACCATGATAGGTAATCCGAGGAGCAGGTTAAGAACATGGTAATGTGTTCAAAATGTGGGGGCGTGCCCTGGAGCAGAGCGGTTTCGTTTATGAGGGTTTAAAGTCCCAAAGCGACTCAGGTAATCCTCGCATTACATAATGCTCGTGCTTTTTCAAAGCCAGGAATCACGGGGGTGAGGTTGAGAATAAATTGCTTACTTTGCTACCTCATTTTCACTTAGTCGCTGCAGCGAGTCATTCAACTTGACCGCTCCTTTGGCCGGGTTTTCCGACCCATTAGTGCGGCGAGCTAAACTGTGCATCGCATATGTTGTGCTAGCTCCGCGTCACGGCTGTTTTGACGTTTTCGCGGTGTGTATGTCGTTATGTTTGATAGTCTTTGAACGTCGTCTGCTGACGTGGCGACACTGGGGTGTTTCACCGGTGGCACAGCCGCTCGTGGCTCGAGCCTTTGCTTTCGCGCCCCGGAACAAGCACAGCTGTGGCTTTCCACAGGAAGGTCCCGACGCTGGTCCGGGCTCGACCGCTTACTGTTTGCAGTTATTGAAAGGAATTTTTTTCCCAGTGAGTAGAAGCGCTGACGGTATCGTTATTGAGATTTACTTAAGCTGACTTTCATGGGGAAATTGCTACTGCTGTGAGTAAGACGCGGCACACTTTGCATTTATTCGTGTCGTGCGAACATACGGTGCTGGGTTACTGCTGTTCACGCCATGGAGGTGAACAGAGCGAATTTGCCTATGCTTCGTTAGTACGCGATATCTCTGATGTGGCCTACTGTTTCTCGAGGGTATTTCACTCATATTGTTGTCTGTTATTTATCTCTACTCACTATGAAAATGTTTACTCGCGTGTTTGATTCACCCTGTAGTGATTTTGGTGAGCACGAACTTGTGCCGCGAGTCACCTCGTTCTTTCGTCGATGAATGGGCTATTAATTGCTAATCGTTTCGGTTATCTTTTTCTAAATTTGTTTGCTTTCACTTGTGGGGAATTATTTAACAAATGTGTGTTCGATTGATGATTAGATTCAAATCTAGCCTCGCCCTTGCCTCTGTCCAGACATGCTCACGCCACTCAGACAGGTTCTTTCACTTCAGGTCCTGTCTATTTGGTGGAAGCCTATTTGCACTGTGCTGTGTATTGCTTTTGTTGGTTTCATGGCAGCATATTTAGTTTAGTATTTCAAAATTTCATGGCTTTTCGCGTCTCTTAGACTATAGTCCTATTACAGGGAAGACGAGTCTGCGGCAATTTCATGGTTCTATTTCATGTACGCAGCCCAACATGCGAGCTGCGGGCCCTGCAGCAGTTAGATTTTTTTTGTGCGTGTGTGTTGTGGTAGGCACATGCCCGCGGACTTGTCACTGGTACGCCTGTCAGGAGATACTGTGCCTTTTTAAGCGAAAGCTCTACTCAATGCAAAACTCGATTCTTTGTTATTATTATTATGACTGAAATAACCTTGTGATGCCTACCATAGATATAGTGCTACTGCATGTAAGCTACAAAACGTGTACAATGTCTACTAGGTTCACCATCACCCCCTGGTCCACCATGGTGGCATGGTCTTTGACCTTGGTCTCAGGCCACCCTTAAAATTTGGCCCACCCACCCCCGAACCCCGCCGCGGTGGCTCAGTGGTTAGCGCGCTCGGCCATTGATCCAGAGTTCCGGGGTTCGAACCCGACCACGGCGGCTGCGTTTTTATGGAGGCAAAACGCTAAAGCGCCCGTGTGCTGTGCGATGTCAGTGCACGTTAAAGATCCCCAGGTGGTCGAATTATTCCGGAGCCCTCCACTACGGCCCCTCTTTCTCCCTTTCTTCTTTCACTCCCTCCTTTATTCCTTCCCTTACGGCGCGGTTCAGGTGTCCAACGATATATGTCACAGATAATGCGCCATTTCCTTTCCCCAAACACCTATTATTATTATTATTATTATTATTATTATTATTATTATTATTCACCCTCGAAATTTCACCGTGGCAGAATTGGAACAAAATCGGTGTCTAGCCATAACTGGTTTGGTTTTATTTATGGGGGTTCAACATCCCAAAGCGACTCAGACTATGAGAGACGCCGTAGTGAAGGGCTCCGGAAATTTCGACCAACTGTGGTTCTTTTACGTGCACTGACATCGCACAGCACACGGGCCTCTAGAATTTCGCCTCCATCGAAATGCAACCGGGATCGAACCGGCGTCTTTCGGGTCAGCAGCCAAGAGCCATAACCACTGAGCCACCGCGGCGGCTCCTGGCCATAACTGACCGCGCCAAGCATGATGGCGACCTCCAAATTTGGCCCGGGCCAACCCTAAAACTTGGGTCATCAACCCCAAAATTTGACCTTAACAAATTTGGACCAAAATCTATGTATATCCATAACTGACCACGCTGAACACGACGGCGACCTCCAAATTTGCCCGGGCCACCCCTAAATTTTGCCCCACCCATGGCATAGTTACTTATGGTAGAAACTTTGGATACGTGTAATCTACCAGGCTGTAGAACGGTGCCTCAGGGACCATGCTCTCATAGAATCCCTAAAGGACAAACTTACAAGTTAAACTCGCTTATTCCCCTTGGTTATAAGCTTTTAAGTGCAGCCAAGGAAGTCCTTTCTCTTGTCCACCGGCCGTGACGCCATAAGCGAAGGTGCGAAGCCGCACGTGATCGCGGCGGCCACGTCGTTTGGAAGGGCTGTTAACCGCGGTCTGGGCGCTAACCGCTCCAGTCCAGCTTCTTGACCAAATTATAGCTCCGCAAAGACGACGGCGAAGAAGCGCATACCACGTGCCGATGGCATGACTGCGCTCGCTCGCCCGGCCCCGCCCATTTCCCTCGTCTGTGACGTCACAGCGCGGGTTCAACAATGCCTCGCTCCCCCATTGGCCCAGCCCGGGGGCCGCACCCATCCGGGCCGGAGGCTAGGCGCGAGGCACGTTCCCCCAGCTCGCTCCAGAAGGAGCTCGTTCATCGGCCGTGCGGTCGCTGTGTCCGCCATGCAGACCGTCCCGCTAGCGCGGCCGCGAGGCCGTGGAAGAGGTGAGCGCTTTCCATGGGCCGCCGTGGCGTCCGTTGTAGAGCGCGCCCGGCACCGGAGCCTATCGCGGAGCGCTTTCCATGGGCCGCCGTGGCGTCCGTGATAGAGCGCGCCCGGCACCGGAGCCTATCGCAGAGCGCTTTCCATGGGCCGCCGTGGCGTCCGTGATAGAGCGCGCCCGGCACCGGAGCCTATCGCGGAACGCTTTCCATGGGCCGCCGTGGCGTCCATGATAGAGCGCGCCCGGCACCGGAGCCTATCGCGGAACGCTTTCCATGGGCCGCCGTGGCGTCCGTGATAGAGCGCACCCGGCACCGGAGCCTATCGCGGAGCGCTTTCCATGGGCCGCCGTGGCGTCCGTGATAGAGCGCGCCCGGCACCGGAGCCTATCGCGGAACGCTTTCCATGGCCCGCAGTGGCCTCCGTGAGAGAGCGTACAGTTATTCCGGAGCCTATCGCGGAGGCCATGGGACGCCATCCGAATCGCTGCCTTTCGGGCAACCCCGTCTGACTAGATGGCTTGGAATGACGTCACGACCGGAGGCTGTCCCCGCGCCGCCCTCTCCGTTTGGTATAGCACGGCGAAATCGCGATGTCCCGCGCGCTATGCTGCTTTTGGCTTGAGTGGCGATTCGCTTTTGACCCGAAGCTGATTTCGTCATCGGTTATCGCGATGCTTGACGTTCTTCCGCGAGATTTCTTTAGCGGACATGAAAATTGCAGGTGGCGTTTTTTTGCCACTATTTTTTAGGTCTGCTTGCAAGAACGCGCTAGGCCTAATGCGTAGGTTAGTGCAACTGGCCTGTCTCGCGACGCGTACGAGATTGCATCTTGCCTAGAGGCGCGCGATTCTTGTTTTTGGTTGCAGTGAAGCGGCTAGGTTTGCCGTGCGCTGTTTCATTTAAATTTGCGCCTTTGACGCTGCTCCTGTGCGAGGCCGCAACAATAAGTGTAAAGGGAGTAACCAGTCTTGTTTTTCGCGCTCGAATATAGGCGGGAGGTAGTCATTCCGACGCGTTGGATGGAGTTACATATTTTTTTTCCTCCGGTGCGTCTCCAAATCTTTAGTGGTTAGGATCACAATGGCCTTGTCGACTAGTCTTCTTGCCATACATTAACAACTACGCGGCATGTCGCCTGCTGCTTCCGATTAGGCCCCTGCTACTTTTATCTGAAAGGCATACTTTGTTCGATAGGCTTACCTCATGAATTAGCTTAACCAGCTTCAACAACCTTCCCTCGCCTTTGCACGATTTTTATTTGATTTTCAGAAAAAATTTTTCAGCTGAAGCCCAAGTGCGCTTTGACCGAATGAGAGATTTTATTTCCGGTGTGCCTCTTCAAGCCCAATGACGGGATTTGAAGGCTTGCGCTCCATTGTCAAGCCATGGAACCCTATAGCAAGCCGGGCAGCAGGCCGGGACTTAGCTTCTGCCCATTTTGAGGAAACCGGCGGGTAACCGGCCGGGAGCAGGAGTCGTGCCCACCACGTCCCTACTTCGAGGCGGGTGCTCTACAGAAGGCGGGGTTATGTCTTCAGCGGCTTAACATATACATGGCCGATTCTTTCAGGTGCGCAATAGTGAAACACCCGTTAGTGCTCGGAGCTGTTTGGTCATGCCATGTTAGAAAAACTGGTCACCCATCGGTAAGCTTTTTCGATATCGGTGATGCTAACTCCTTGCCTTTGGTCCAGGAGGATCCACCAGATGCTCCCAGGTGGCCCAATCGCCGCCCACTTTGAATGGCGCCCCCCACAGTTCGTTCGTGAATGCCATGCAGCAGCGGATGGTCACAGCGCACCCGCCCCAGCTTCACTCCCGCAATGACGTCATCACCAGCGGCGGGGGCACCGCCAACAGCAACGGGGCTCACAGTGCGGCGCCCACCGAAGGTTCGCCGACGGCCGCGCCCGTGCGGGCCTGCAACGGCGTCGGCCAGACGAAGTCGCAGAATGACGAGCTCAAGATTCGGGTGAGTGGCGGCTGCTGCTGCTTCCGCGTGCCCCCACGGACGTGTCTGCAGCCGAGGGTGTGGGCGCTAAAGCCGTCGTAGCATGTCGGTAGTTAGTCGTACCGCTACCGCGCATGAGCAGTTCACCCTGAGGGCGCCAGGTAGCGCCACGTTCCCGTCAACAGAGCGCCTGCCTGCCACGTAGTCACCAATCAGCGCGTGCGCAGTGGCGGGGCACGTTGCCCGGCTCTCGATAGTTGCCAGACTGCAAGCCATGGCTTGGTTGGTGGCGTTTTTAGTGACCGTGCATGCACCTTACCGTACCGAGGTGCTACCAGGTTCCATATATGGCTTCCAAGGCGCGTCTCAGGAAAATTTCAAGTGCAGGCGTTACGCTGCGCAGCAAGCGAAACGTTGCCAAGAGCAACCGCAGCGTTTTCACGTGAGGGCCTCTTTTCGATGATTTTGCCATTATACATTTTATGACTAGACGTTAGAAATGTCACGAGATGGGAACTCCACTAACGTCCCTCAACGGACAAAGGTAGCGCGCAATCTCTTCTCTCCTGCTTCGCTGCTCCTTTTCCCTTGTCGACTGTGGCTCCCCCTACGTGATGCTGAACCTGAGCAGTCTCCGGAATGATCGTGCTACGTACGACGTCGGTGCTTCCATACGCCACTCGCGTTTTTTGGCACCGCGTGGGAAGGGGAAAGGAGAAGGCGCGTGAAAAGCACGGGATGGCGTCCGACCAATGGGAGGGCCCGATGTCGAAAGTATGGGCAGTATAAGAGGTGAGCGGCATCCGTCCGGACCCCGTAGAGTATCTGTTACGGGTCCAACTTATTTTTGTAAATGTGACGGAGACTTTGAAGGTTGCTTCACTCCCGCCACCGGTTGGCCTGGTATTGCACTACCTCCTGCATCGACCTAGTCTTTAGCGCGTCTTTACTATCCTGTCTTTCTATCCCATCTTTCAACTCTCCTACTATCTGCACGTGGTAGCGATTGTGGCTCGGCGTGAGCCAGTGAGCAGGCCTGTGCACTTTCCTTTTCTTTCTTCCTGGCAACAACAGACAGACAGAAATTAATGGTGGAAATTATTGCGGAGACCTCCACTGTACGGTACCTCTTTCTTCTTTCACTCCCACCTTCCTCCCTTCCGTTACGGTTCGGTTCCGGTGTGCACCTACCTATATGATTCAGCAAAGGTGTTCATCGTAGCGCAAAGATGGGTAGCGCAGAAGCGACATTCACACGAAAGAAGACGGGACAAGTGCAGTCCCGGGTTCTTTCAAGTGAATGCCCCTTTTGCGCCACCCATCTTTACGCGACATAGGAGAGGCGCGTCTTCTGCGCCAGTTCATTTCCTCAAAAAACGAATTATCAACACTTTTCTTCGTAGGTTTTATTTTCACTTCGTTAAGGGGATTCGATACCACATCAAGAATGATCACAGACGCGTGTTTGCATTGCTTGCTCAGGTACTCTGGAACGCTCAGCGCCTAATTTATAAATGAATTTATTTTTCCGTGCAGTTTCAGTTTCGCTTTCAGAAGTCAAAAGACTGTCGTGATGTCACAAGTGAGCACCAGTTCTTATGAACCATACAAAAACTAATTGTAGCTCTTTGTTCATTTACTGCCATCCTGACTTCTGCAACATTTCAGTGTAAGAGTTTCAATTAATTAAAACGACAAAATAAAGTTCATATTGAAGTTTTTCTTTACATTGCCAAAAATTTGGAGTCTTCACTCCCTCGAACAATGCTTGGTCCTCTTGCTGGCCTGTGTTACAGCGCTGCGACTGACGCTGCAAACTTCAGGTTGCCCACAGGTGTCACTTCGCCCCACAGGAATCTACGAAATTTAAATTTTTCGCGTTTGTCTCGAAACTCGCCGTACTTAACAAGCAAAAGATAAGAAAGACTACTGCGGTCGATTAAGAGCTCACAGGAGCAGATTCCATGCTAGTAATCCACAGGCGAAAAAGTGTCTCACCGAAACAAAATCACGAGTTCTCATCCGCAGTGTAGAGACGTGACAGTCTGACCAATGCATTCCATTCACTTTTGTTTCTCGCCTTACTTTGCCGAGATCATTTTGACTTCTCGATATCAACAGCGTGACGCGCAATTCAGTATATCTTGACTCATGTCGATGGAGGAATTTACATTTAGGAAGCTAACGCAGAGGGCATGGCGTAATTCACGCGCGGAATCAGTGCGTAATTCAACTGACTACCCGACAATTCTGGACAAAAGATCTGCAAATCTCCCGTCGGCAGGCTTGCATTTTTTATTAACGTTTTTGCCATCGTCAAAAGCGTTCCCCATTCTTTTAATATGGCAGTCTTAACTGCTTGATGCCAGCTAGTAAACTAAAAAAAACATTCGCACTATGATCATTACCTCCAATATCTCCACAGCAATACCTTACCATTTTCCAATATTTAAAATTTTTGTCCAAGAATGCCGAACACTAGTTGTGCGCTGTGGGAATTTTAACCTTAGCCGCGGAGTGCCCCGGCGTGGTCTGCAGGAAATCGAGCGGACCCTGCCGTCCCATTTCCCGCGCCGACCCTCGCAAGGAAAACTGGGCCGGCCGATCCAGTTGACCGCCAACCACTTCAGCGTTGACATTCCTTCCGGAAACGTTTTCCACTACGATGTGGAGATCTGCTCCGAGACGCGGAAGGAGGCCAAAATTCCCGAGAAGCGCAAGTACCGCTGCATCAGCACCAAGATCAACCGCCTGGTCATCGAGCTGCTCGTAAAGAAGTACCGGGTCGACCTGAACGGCTGCATGCCCGCCTTCGACGGCCGCAAAAATCTGTACACGCGCCGTGAGCTCAAGTTCCGTGAGCGCACCTTCACGGTCGACTTCGAGGAGGACAAGCGGATTCAGAAGTTCATCGTCAAGATCCAGTACGCGGCCACCGTGAATCTGGACACGCTGCACGCAGTCTTCGAGAACCGTGTCAGCCAGGTTCCCCAGGAGGTCCTCCAAGCCGTGGACATCGTGCTGCGGCACGGACCGTCGCTCAAACTCGTGCCCGTTGGGCGGTCCTTCTTCAAGCCGCCGCTCCCGAACGACAACAACACCCTCGGAGGTGGCCGCGAAGTCTGGTTCGGCTACTACACGAGCGTGCGGCCCGCTCAGTGGAAGCCCATGCTCAACGTCGACATGTCGGCCACCGCCTTCTACGAGCCTCTGCCGGTGACCAGCTTCATGTGCAAGCTGTTCAGCGAGGGCCGGCGCGAGATGTCGGCAGGAGACTTCAGAGAACTGCGGGACCTCCAGAACGTCCGTCTCAACAAGGAGCTCAAGGGTTTGCGCGTCAAGGTCACCCACCTTCCCTACCAGCGCAAGTACAAGGTGGTTCGCGTCACCAAGGAACCAGCAAAGAAGCTCTTTTTCAACATGGAAGACGGCTCCAGTTGCTCGGTGGCCGACTACTTCCAGAACCGCTACCGCCGCCTCTCGTACCCGAACCTGCCCTGCATCCAGACCGGCAGCGAGACCCACCCGGTCTACCTCCCTCTGGAGGTATGCGAGATCGTCGCAGGGCAGCACTGCAAGAAGAAACTGGACGAGAGCCAGACGTCCGAGATGATCAAGCGCACGGCCCAGCCCCCGGCCAAGCGTTTCAACGAGATCCGCCAGTCGGTGCGGGACCTGGTCAGGAGCAGCGACCAGTGTCTGCTCGAATTCGGCATCAAGATCAACACCGAGCCGACGCAACTCAAGGGCCGGGTGCTGGACCCGCCGTCGCTGGTCTTCGAGAACAACTCCGTCGGCAAGCCCCGCGACGGCACTTGGGAACTGCGGGGCCGTCACTTCTACAAGCCGGCCACGCTGGCCCGTTGGACGCTGCTCAACCTGAGCCGGTTCGCACAACGAGACAGCCTCGACAACTTCGTCAAGATGCTAATTCGCGTCGGCCAGGAACTGGGCATGAGCATCGAGCAGCCGCTGGACGTGACCACGACAGACGCGAACCGCAAGCCCATGCGGAACATCCTGCTCGAGGAGCAGCGCAAGACGGCGAACGTCGAGATGGTCATCATCGTGCTCGCCAAGAACACGAACTACGCCGAGATCAAGCAGGTAGCCGAGACCGAGATCGGGCTGCGCACCCAGTGCGTGATGGACAACAACGTGATCAAGAAGTGCAACGCCGCGCTCATCACCAACCTATGCCAGAAGATCAACGCCAAGCTGGGCGGTACCAACAACAGCCTTCTGGCCCAGGAGAAGCCGGACATCTTCTTGAAGCCGGTGATCATCATCGGCGCGGACGTGACTCACCCGGCGCCCGGGGACAAGCTGAGGCCGTCCATCGCGGCGTGCGTTGGCAGCTTGGACGCCATCCCGTACAAGTTCCATGCCTCCGTTCGCGTCCAGATGGAGGACTCCGCCGCCACTTCTCGCCTGGAGATCATCAAGGACCTCAAGGACATGATGAAAGACATGCTGAAGGCCTTTTACCGTGCTACCAAGCACAAGCCGGAGCGCATCATCTTCTACCGGGACGGAGTGAGCGAAGGGCAGTTCATGGAGGTTCGAAACCGCGAGGTAAGTTTCGAACGCAATAAGTTATGTCCCCACATCTTTTTGTGGGTTGTTTATAATTGGAAGAGGCAGCAGCATATTGTCTCGTGGATTCAACTACGAACATAATCAACTGCTGTAACTGGCGGATCTTAAAGAAATGCAACACGCCACAGCGCTGGGGTTCATCGCACCTGTCTTGCACAGAGTTTCATTTTTAGCTGACACGAGTTCTCTGCTAGCCCGATCAGAAACGCTTTCAAATTAATTTGGATTCTACCAGTTCTCAAAATACGATACTAATTTACTCACAGCGCCATAAGTTTCTCCTAACTTGAAGCGAAGACGACGTTTCTTAGCATTTCTGCACGCCTTGGTGTCGTCCTGTCCACCCCTTTTGTCCAACTCAAGAAACTGTGTTTTAACAAATTAGCAGACCACTTCAGGACTACAACTGGGCCCTGATCTTGTTTCTAGGTGAGCGCCATCCGACTGGCGTGTAAGGAGCTTTCCCCGAACGAGACGTACGAGCCGGCGCTGACCTTCATCGTGGTCCAGAAGCGTCACCACACGCGTTTCATGCCCGCCAGCGACCGGGACGGGGTTGGCAAGTGCCGCAACGTGCCGCCCGGCACCATCGTGGACTCCGTGGTCACGCACCCTCTCGACTTCGACTTCTACCTCTGCAGCCACTTCGGCATTCAGGTGCGCAGTAATACAATGCTGTGTGGGGCAGTCTCAGTAGTCGGTACAAATAGCCGTAGAAGATCACAGGGTCGCTGAAACTCCCCAATGACGCAGAAACGAACTCAACGTGCTCACATCTTGTCAGTGCAGCACTATAGATGCAGTGACAGGGAGTCTAGGATCTTCTTACGCACTATAGAGGACAGGATGACTGTTAGCTTAGGGCCCAGATAGCAACTGCGCATGCGCCAAGTTTGATGTTTCATTGTGTAACAGCCAGTAAAGTGCTCCCGCAAAGTGTAATGTGTTCCAAAAAGGGGACCACAAGAAAACTAACAAATTTTGGAGGCACTCAGTTCATCATCATCATCAGTAGTATAATCGGCCTGACTATGCCTCTGGGCATAAAGGCGTCTCCTATGACCCCTTTCCTTTGCCAGCTCCGGCCACCATATCCCCGTCAACTTTTTAAATCTCATCCGCCCACATAAACTTCCTGCCACCCCTTGCTACGCCTCCCTTTTCTTGGAATCCACTCCGTTACCCTTAAGAACCATCGGTTGTCTTCCCTTCGCATTACATAACCTGCCCAAGCCCATTTCTTCCTCTTGGTTCCCTAGTTAAGACTGCGCAAGTCTTGGCGGGAATGTGACGCGAGGTCTGTCGTCCAAAATTCCTGCGGTGCCGCGTGTTTAACCGTCTCCGTGGCGTCTGGTGCAGGGCACGAGCAAGCCGTCGCACTACTACGTCGTGTGGGACGACTCAAACTTTACGGCGGACGAGCTGGAGAAGCTTAGCTACTACCTCTGCCATACGTACGCCCGCTGCGCGCGGAGCGTGAGCATCCCGGCTCCAGTCTACTACGCGCACCTGGCCGCGTACCGGGCCAAGAACCACGTGGCGAGCAAGGTAGACGTGTCTAGCTCGAGCAGCGACTCTTCGGAGGGCAGCGCCGACTCGCTCACCACCAGACAGTACGTCGAGGCCGTCAAGGTGCTCGACTCCCTCCAGGGTGCCATGTACTTCGTCTGACGAGGACCGCTGCCGGGTGAGCGATGCACAAGAGTTCACTGAGCTGTCGTGACGTCACCGCGCCATACCTAGGTATGTCGTGGTGAATGCGTTTAACATACCAAAGCGGCTCATGGGCTATGAGAGGTATTGTTGTGGAGGGCTCCGCATTAATCTTGGAACACCTGAGGGTTCCTTAGCGTGCACTGCCTCTGCATGGCTCACGGGAGTTTTCCCATAGCCATTGTGCCGTCACGGCGGGTCAGTTGTGGGAGCAATGTAGGCATGTGCATAAGAACTAACGTCTCGACACGAGGGCTTATTAGCAAAAAGTTGCGCTAGGCAGTGCCGTTAATTAAGGAACTTGAGTCTTCTTGGCAAACAAAACATGAAAACGCCGGACCTAAGACATGGACAAGCTTGTTGCCCAGAGTTAATGCTATCAAAGCTCGTACGTAATGTAATTATGCGATGTATCGGCGAAATTTCGAACAAAAGTGACGTCTCTTTGAAGAGGCGTAGCAATCCCTATGGCGGCCGTTTTGAAACAGTCTACGCTCTTATACCGCGGCAGCAATTACTTTAGCTTCGTCCTTCTCCAAAACGACGGCCACGTAGCTGGTTTCTGCTTAGTTTTATTGCACCAAACGACGAAGCAAAAGAAAGTACCTGGGGCAGTGCAATAGCGCAGATGGTTCGAACAGAGCGCCGTACATTGTATCTCCTCGGCCAGCTGACACTGAACTTCCTATGCACATCATGTGCTGTTGCGGTTTAGTGGGAAATATTCTTCACTCCGCAGGGCATCTTCTCTTGCCCTTCGCTAGCAACTCGCCGTTGGTTGTAACCAACAGATCAAGAAACATTTATTAGCTAGAAAACTGATTTTGAGACTTATGCCACGGCTGAGTTTTTTCTGGTTAACACCTAGTTTAACGAAATCTTTCCTGCAGTTTCTGTCCTCAGTTAAACTTTCAGTTTATCAATTCACAATGAACGTCACGTAACGGTCACGATATGAATTTGGTTTTTATAATCATATAAAGATAGTCAACTAAATTTCGCGAAGACCTAATTTTTCAAGTTTTTATATTTTTTAAAAATTAGGCCAAAATTTCGACTTAAAATTTGTGAAATTATCTTCAAAGATGCATGTTGTTCCTATCTTCATTTAATGAATTCCTAAGAAACAGATTTAACGCCCTTTCAATTCAGCGTTACTCTGATTTTGTTTTCGAAATACCTGGCCTAAGTAATGTATGAATGTCTTTTCACCCCTTGAATTCATGGTAAATTTCAGCGAGTCATGCCACGTGTATGGGCTTCATCCGTTTTGCAATGTCTAGCATCACGTTCACTAGAGTATGCCCTGCTACACTGCTTGGTGTGCGGACGCATCATGCAAGCATGAAACTATCTCGTGGAAGAGGTAAGGGCCTGCCTCTTGCTCTTCGCGAAAGGTTGTGCATATTAACGCGATAGCGTAAAAAGGCCCCGCTCTCAAGATCTGGTATTTGCGTGGTTGGCATCGCGCCATGAACGATAAGTCACGGGCATGGCTATGGTAGGTTTTCTCCAGCC
This sequence comes from Amblyomma americanum, assembly GCF_052857255.1. Taxonomy (NCBI): domain Eukaryota; kingdom Metazoa; phylum Arthropoda; class Arachnida; order Ixodida; family Ixodidae; genus Amblyomma; species Amblyomma americanum. The sequence continues at coordinate 23,761,070 of NC_135504.1, read as the reverse complement.
AGCAACCTGTAGGAGGCAGGTGAGCCACCTAGATGACGTTGAGGGTTACGCTATCGCGTCATACCCTTAAGGCGGACCTTGTGTCCTCTTTAATTTTTCTTACCGATGACTGCATAAAATCCGAGATTATTTGAACATGCAAAATCTTTCCTCGACAAATTTGATCATGTACAAATGAGGAGAGTGTCTTTCGATGTAGTCGTGTGCAGCCTTCGTGTGCATGTCTTGTTATTTTTGTCTTCGCCCTAATATTTTGTTAACGCTTTAGTGTGCGATGCTCCCGGGCGCGGGAAGCTTCCCTTACAAAAATGGTCTATAGACAGTCTGTAGACTTCTTATAGACTGTACTGCCTTCCTATTGATATTTCGTTTTGCAAATTTGTAGTATATAGACTGACTATAGACAAGTCTATTAAAAGTGTATGGCCATTAATCTATAGATTGTCTGTAGACTGTCTATAGGTTTTGTGTTGCCTACAGACTGTTCTCTAGTTTTTGTCTATGGAGAGTCTATAGATATATGGACTGTCTAAAGAAACTTCTGTAAGGGAGCTGTGCTGTCAGCATGCAAGCTGACAGCACAGCTCCCTTACAGGAGCAAGATGGCAGTTTGAATCAGTGGCATGACTCTTGTGCTTGCGCGTTTTGTTTGTTTCAGGTCTTCAGCAACAGGGCAGAGTCCGACCACCCTTTTTTCTTTTTCATTTTTGGGTGCAGTGACATTGAAGTGACTTGTTTTGTTTAACTTTGAAATAAAGTGACTTGTTTTCGTTGCCTAACTGCGTCGCTTTATTCACAACTGGCCGACAGTAAACGAAATTACACCAGTTCTGGTGAGCAATATGGGCAGCGATTAACAGTAGGTAATTAACCGAGTGCTGTGCCATATGATCGCTCATGTGTGGATGCTGGTAGGCAGTTACTACCTAGTGCGCAGTTTGATTTCCTCAAAACCAAACCCACATTAACAGTTTCCAGAGTTCTCCCCCCCCCTACCCCTCTCTGCTTTCCTGCTAGTAATCCTGGTTAGCTCAGAACCCCGGTAAGTGGTCTGCATGCAAAATATATTAGTGCTTCTGTGGGACCCGAAATATTTTAGGCAACTTTTTGATCTTTCCACGCACTGTTCCAGTATGGCGTTCGGGCCTGCAGAGACTGCTGAGTCGTGTTGGAGTAAGCACCTTGTTTTATAGCAAAATCCCCGCACTGGGTGCTAAGCTGCAGGTAGAAAAATCTGAGGGCGCACTTAACCGACGCCTTAGAGTATGGTGTGATAACTAACGCCTTTACAATTAACGTTCATTGATCTCTGGTTGGAATCCTATTACTCCTGGCACACTTGTGCAGCGGTTAAGCGTGATGAGCCACTGCCAATGACAGCTGCTGCCACCAGTGGGACTTGTGCGACACAGGTTGCTTTTCCCAGCAACCTCCAGCGACCAATCATTAATTTAACTGCCACCTGCCAAGATGCGGTTTGTCACAACCCGGTTGGCAGGTCACGTGATACGCAGCCCACCTACCTCTTAGGAGGCTGCTCTGGAGATTTCTCTGGCTGCTTCTTTTCGCTCAGTCAACGACGACACCGACGCCTCGTTTTACAGCGACACGAGCTCCTTAACGCTGTCGCGTTAGACTGAATCTATTTCTAGGAAACTCTGTAACCCATCAAACTGTCTTCAGTTGACTCACAGTAGCATATACGTTTCAGTGCAATGTTTACAATTTTCCAAGGGTTGTGTAGATTTGTAATCGGGGAGTGATAACTGCTTAGTGTTTACTGAAGCAGAGCCCCCGACTATGACGAAGAGTTCTGGAACTACAATGTCTCTGTGAAAGCTGTACAGCTTTCCTTTGTATACGTATCGCTGCTCTTGCATGGTGCACACTAACAAGTACCCCCTCCATAGCACGTGCAGTAGCTGATACGTTTCTACGAGAATTGCGGAAGAAACATGTTATCCAGCAAAGCGTGTGATCCAAACCACCTAATTCTGAGAAATGTTAACTGCTGAATGAGGTAAAATTAATGGCATTTATTCACAATTTCACTTCCTAAAAATGTTGATTAGCACATGTTGGCACAAATCTGAACAGATCCTTTCCTCGTGCTCACAGAATTCAGTACGCACTCGTGCTGCTTTAACCAGTAGTAGTACTGCTACTACTACTACTAATAGTAGTAAGTGGTTTATTAAAGTAATAATAAAAAGGAAGGAAAAGATTTTTGCCAGCCCCGGCATCTGCCATGATACTGAAGCACCTGATCTAGGGCAGCGGAAATAAAGAATAGCAGGCAGAATGGAGAAATGAAATGAAAGAAGTGAGGGGACAGGAAGAGAGGATAGGAGGGAGAGGCAATATACACACAAATATGCACAGGCTACTTTAAGCCTGGAAGGAATTTCGTAAATCGACTTCATTAAACTCTTAATTACACAATCTCTTCAGTTGTCCTTTAAAGAGCATAAACGCTGCGACAGTTAGCCGCCATGGTGGCTTCCCCGCAGAACTTTGGTGCAAAAGCGCAGAGCATCCAAAAAATTGCAAACAGATTTTGATTATTTTCGTCATTGCCGTCGACGGAACGGATGAGTTCCTAAAGTCCTTCCAGGCATAAAAGCAGCCTGGAAGGAGTTTCGTAACGCATCCGGTCCGTCGACGGCAATGACAAAAGTAATCAAAGTCTGCAATTTTTGGATGATTCGCCCCTTTGCATTAAAGTTCTGTGAGGAAGCCACCACGACGGCTAACTGTTGCAGTGTTTCTGCTCTTTAAAGGCCAAATGAAGAGGTAATATAATTCAACGAGTTTAAAGAAGTCGAATGTGCGAATCTTGCAGGGAAAACATATGAAGTCTTTTAGTGGGAAAGCACTACTTCACGTGGTCAAACCTAACCAAGAATCCCGTGGCCTGCATGACCTTGAAGATGCAGAAATAAATAAACATTGCCGCGACTGGGCTTCGAACCCGCAGCGGAGCACAGATCAGCTTTGCTGTTCACTGCGCGGGAGCACTATATATGCTATCCCCGCAGCCGATCTTGCCTCATATTAAACTACAACACACACACACACATGCTGGGCATTGCACATCGTCGTCTTCATCAACTTATATCTGCGAAGCGAACAGATCAGATCAGCTTAATCTCGATCAGAACTTAACCCGTGTCTAATAACGTGGCACGTTTCGATGGAGGCGAAACGCAAAGGCGCCCGGGTGCTATGCGATGTCAGTGCACGTTGAAGATCCCCAGGTGGTATAAATTATTCCGGAGCCCTCCCCTACGGCACCTCTTTCTTCTTTCACGCCCTCATTTATCCCTTCCCTAATGGCGCGGTTCTTGCATCCACCGAGATGTGTGACAGATACTGCGCCATTTTATTCCCCAAAAACCAATTTTCAATTTTTCACCAGGCGTGCCGACGACCCAGCAAAGCAAAACCATGAGCCAACCAGGCTAAACACATGCTTTCGCACGTCTAATCGGTTTAACTACTTTAAAACCCTGCCACTTTTTTGTGTTAGCATTTGAAATGGCGACGCAATCGCCGAATAAAGCCGTATCGGCGGTCAGGCTTCTCTGCCGTGCACAGCGACGGGCAAGGGTTGCAATTAATGATGACGTCATGTACGGTAGTGCTACATTTCCCATGTGGAAACGGTTGCTTTTAGGAAGAAAAACAGCGCCACCGAATGTGAAGCCCATGAGGCCTTGTTTGGCGGCATCGGACGACACATACGGCAGCATGTGTGTGAAGGCAGGGGACATCTTAAATTTCGGTAAAAATGACGTCATCCCCATTCCCCGCATTTCTCCAACGCAGTGAGAAGAACTTGAACATAGTTGTGGTATTAATCAGCGATTATGCCACCATTTTAAATGCTACCGCAAAACAACTTGGCATGCTTTACCTAGAACCTTCATGTATTCGAATTCTGGAACAACTCCGAATTCTCAAAAAGCCACTTAATTCCCCTTAGGCTGCGTTATGTATGCAAGCGCATTGCTGCAGTTCGTAGATGCTTCGCCCCCTTGCCCTCATGCAACGCGAGAGAAACCTCAGCGTTTGCCAGCTTCAGGTCACGTGCCCGAAAAAATAAAATGGCTATCTTAAATGCTAACGCGTCGTTTTTATTTTTGTTGGCGGTGGTGGTGCTTTGCCTCCTTGCATTCGGGCACTTCAGAAAAGTAATCACGGCGGTTGACTGCCGCTGCATGTCATCTTTTCATGTTGCATGCCCTCACGTACGCTTGCACATGTGCAGTTGGTAAATAAGCGTATTATATGACCACAATTTCTCAAAATTGTAAACGTAGTAGCTGGAAAATTGTGTTATCTGGGAACATATTACCGGAAGATATATAGCGCAACTCTATGGGACATATTTAATGACGAGTTTGAGGGTACCAACTGGGAACGCAACAAGGTTTTACTGTATAATGTCGGGCTTCGACACACGTGGCAGTTTAATGAGTCATAGTGTCAGGCTGGCAACCCCGCATACAGGGAATGGAATAATAGGAATGGAAGAAGATAGGGTGTAAAAGTTAAGTCGTCAATACTCTGATGTCGGTTCATAGGAAAGAGCTGCCATAACTTCTAGATGATGAGTACTATAGCTAGGCTACTATTCATAGTGCATTGTCTTCGTTCCCAATATGGCAGCAGTACCAATCAGTGGCACTGTTATGGATTGGCAGTGGTGTCCCAGGCATTGTCATCTTGAGAATAGCAGAGCCCTCTTTTTCCGTTAAGAATTGCTTTAAATTTTGAGAGCCAAGGTTCTTTCCTGAAGACAAGGGTTTGGTCAATTCTTCATTTACATAAGTATTAAAAGCAGGAAGAAGTCATATTTTATTCTTCTTACAGTCAAAATATGAGGTGGTTCCTGAGAACGCAAAATGCCTTGTCGGCATACTTTCACATCTCGCCATGAAGTATCTTTTTCTTCCTAAAATATCAACCAAAACAGCACAGAAAACATTTGACACAAATACGAGCCTCGAATTTGCAAGTACGTACACCTGCATGTTGCTCAGTGCAGCTTGAAGCGCCACTGACAGAGAGCTTACATTTCAGTTGCACAATAGCACTTTGCACACAATTTAGACCATGTGCAAATGGTTGGCAGTAAAAAATTTCCACTGTTATTTAAACACCGTGAATTGCCAAATATACACTACAAGGTCTGTGCAAACAGGCGGCAGTTTTTTTAAAGCTGTGCTTAGTACCAGAACATAAACTTGCTTTAACATGACAAAGTCAGCCTTTGTGGATATGTGAAAATATTTGCATCCAGCTTGATAATTATTTTTTACTGAAATGGTACAGAATGTAAAAAGTCAGTAATTTATGCTTCAGCTATATTTATGTCATGTAAAGAAATGGAAAATGAAATGTTATGTTCTAGCGCGACGGATTGCTGTCCCTGTCCTTACTGGTAAGCTTTTCAATAAGCTCTTGCAGAGGCACTAATTCACGCTGATCGATAAGCCCAAACTCCTGGACAAAGAAGATGAAATGCTTGAAGCTGGTATTGAGGTGTGCTTCCTCACCCAACTGTACCACCTCTGAGAAGTGCTGGTGATAGATGTGTGCATACACTCGAAACAGCCGCTTCAAAATGGTTTTTGCAATAGAGAAAAAGTTCTTGGGGAACGGCACACCTATCTTAGAAGGGAACAGGGCCTCGTCGTCAAGCTGGTCCTGTACCCAAGTCATGAGATAGTCGATGTACTTGGGGGCGGAGCACTTGATGGGCTTCTTCACTGTCTGGCCGTCCGCCCAATGGTACTCGTACTTGGGGCCCGCCGACATAACGGCACAGCTGCGCTCGGTGCAAAACTCGGTCACTGTTCCATACAACATGTTGATCTGGTTGAAGAAGTCCACCGTGTTGACAGCCACCCACTCATTGAGGTCCTCCCCCTCGGGCAACATGACAGCCAGGCGCAGGTTGCCCGAGCCAAGTGTGGCTGCTGCCTGCTTCATGAGGTCATACTGGTGCGTGCCTTCCGGGATGTTCTTCTTCGGTTTGAAGGTCTTTGACGAGCGACCTCCGAAAAGGAAGCTCATCTTGATGTCGTGCGTCGATTGATATTTTGATGCGAATACCAAATTCCAGCTGTTTGTGTTATGCGCAAGTGGCCATATGCACGAACCCGTGACCGACGGCACCAGAAGCTTGCTGCGTGCAAAGAAAGTTTTGTTAGAAATGCTGCAGAAAATTTCGCTAATAATTTTTTGATAGTGGATGCAGGCACTTCTATGTGTCCTGATGCTGCAGAGCCAATTTTGAGCTATGCGGTAACTATTTGAACACTTAGACTGGGGAGCACTAAATTCAAGACAAAGGGACAACACCACACAGGAACACCACGAGACGAGAGCGCTCTTGTCTCGTGGGGTTTCTATGTGGTGTTGTCCCTTTGTCTTGAATTTAGCGCTCCCCAGTCTCAGCATGCACGACCAACTAGCCCCCTACAAAGCTTTACTAACTATTTGAAACTGATGCAAGGTCAGCTGACTCGCTGAGTAAATGCAGTCAGGTGAATGACTGGTTAAGGGTGATGGTCCATTACAGGGCACCTTATGTGTGAGTGAGACTTGTCGAATTTAGGGCTAGGCATAAGAACTGAATGTTGAGTGAACTAAAAGGCTGGGAAAGACTGACAATAAGAATACATCAGCTTTGCTGCCTTCCAGAATATGAAGCAACCTTTTACCTTTTCACTTTTATTAGACTTTTGGCTACAACACTTCACCACAGGGCAACACATTCAAATTGTAAAATGAGCAGCTGGTTCACAATGTGCAGCGTTTTTGTTTTGTTTTTTCAAGCTAGAAACTGGAATGAAGGTAAACTTAGAACATGCCTTCTTTACGCATTACATGCAGATAAATTGCAGGCAAACTTCAAAAGTGAGTTCCTGTATCACCAGGTGGGCATGGATGGTGAAGTGTAGATGAATGGCTATGCTGATGCGATTTTGGAAGAGGATCAGTGATGATGAAGGCCCTAAAAATAAAAGGCATGGCATGAACACGGCTAACATTATCGATAAAAACTTCAAAGCGCACATCAATCTCCAACACACATAGGAAACTTGGTGCCTTCTATTGCTAAACATCGTCAAATGCAGACAATAGCACCATGTCGATATAAAAGTTTTTGTGTCATACTTTCAGCAACCGTAGCTTTCGCCAGATGCCACGTCTCAAACCATCAAATACTGAGGTCATAGACTGAAAACTGAGCCTATCCCAAGTTAGTATCTATTCCACAACAAATTTGAAAGATTATAATGCTCACTCTTCAACAACAAAGCTACTTAGCTGACACAGACAACTAACAGCTAGACTCAAATACATAATAAAAACTTAGCTGACATAGACAACTAACAGCTAGACTCAAAATACATAATGTGATTGTTGCTTGGACATGAGCTGGTTCCGTGATTCTATATCTTGGTCGAAATAATTTTATGTCGGCATGTCACCAACGCTGGAAGCACTCCTGGCTTGAAATCGTATGCATCGTTTCAAATTTGATCGCCAGGCATGCTTACCATGCTGTTCGGGGATAGATGAAGAGATGGGGAAATGACACAACAAGGACACCGGCTGTAGAATGGCATCAGTCAGGAACGCTTTACACAGCCTCTACATGCCAAGTAACTTCTCAATCGGCTCATACTTCCACGCATCGTCCTTAAGCTTCTCGCTGATTGCGCGCAGTTTCTGCAGCCTCTGCTCGTGCAACTCTGAAACAGAGTAAGCAGATTAAATTATGAACACTAACTCTAACTGTAATAAATCTGTGTTGCCCAAAATATAATCACTATACAGGCATGAAGGTGACAAGAGCTGGTTCCACCTAAAAAGGAGTTTATATAATACGTGATAGGCTCTCCTCTAGAATAACCACTATACCAGAGGCACTACTTGGATGAGTGAAGATGGCTTTTCATCAACAGTATTCCTATAACTGGCCTTCTCATACCAAAAAGGTAAAAAAATTAGGCAGCGCTTATTCTACAGATCGCCAGAACAATTTCCATGCTCAAACTCTCCCAGTACTGACCATTGATTGGCTACAGAAAATAATGTGCCACTTAGAGGTGACAACTAATTTCACAGTAGTCTTTGAGGAAGAAAAGCACTCCGGACACTTCGCATCGCATTGCTGTTATATGTTTTCATTGAGTGATATTTGACTGCTTGTCGGGTCCCAAGTGCCTGCATGCATCTACATATTTAGGCTATCGTTTTTGAGATAGTCCTCATGTGAGCTGAATACAACCCAGCAATCCTGGTGCGGAATCACCTCTCCTATTGTCACTTTTTGCATGCTAAAAGGTCTGCGCTCCTCTGCTGTCTGCCGAAGTACGTGGAAATTCCCCAGGGGGGAGGTTGGCACATTTTGACCCGCTGAAGTGGCTGACTAGTTGCTACCGCGGCAGCTTCATGACACCTAAAAGAATCTAACAACAACCATCTCTGAACCGAATTACGCAGCAGCCCGTAACAGAGGAAGGCGCGAGCAAGAACAAGTAACCAGAAAAGACGCGCACACTTTCATGCACAATTGTGGGTTCCCCGCTGCGTGCAAAAATGTATTATTTCGCTCAGGTGCTCATGACTACAGAATCTAGTGCCTCAGCAAGTTTATGTACTCTCCTCATAAGGGGTTTCAGAGGCCCTTTTAGATAGAGGTTAAAAAAAAATGGGGAAGTAGACAAGCTATGACATCGGCAACAAATTTTAAAGAAGTACTGACACCTAATTTTAGTTGAGTTTTCTTCTTTCGAATGATGCATTAGAGATTAGAATACCTGGAACACCCCGTGGTATTCACCTATGACCGCTAAATAATTTATAATTAAATTTTTATCTCATGCTGAGTCCGTTTCATCAACCGAATGATGGCTACGACATGTAGTTTACAGTTAGGTCACATGAGGCACAAAAGAACCTGCAATATAAGCACTGATATGTAGTTTTAATTAACTACAACTCTTGAACCAGCCTGCTTCAAAAGCTGGCATGACAACAAAAGACGTATAAGCAGTTATGCTGCCATTTCTGTCGTGCCTCACGAAACCAAAGTTTGATAAATCTGCACTAATCCTAGGCTTCCGAACTTCCAGAGTGCAGAGTCAAGTGGGAATGGAAAACAATTTCATATCTCCATAAACTTTCCCCCCAAAAAAAGCATAAAATGCCATATTTTCATCATTAGGCGCAGAAACGTCTGACCAGGACATAGCTAGTATGCGTCGAAGAAATCCAAGTTCCCTGATGGGATTCTTTGCAGAAACAGGGGAGACCAAGTTCCTTTAATTTAATATGTTGTGCTTTTATACAGGGTCTTCCGTTTTTATGTGCCGGAATTAAAAAACTGCTGTGCGCAAAATTCTGGCCTAATAGAGAGCAAACAGCGCGCACAAGGTAGATTATTATGGCCTAAGTTGTTTGAGATATAAATAAACATCGGTACCTGCCTGTATTTGATGGAATTGGCGAGAAACTGTTCTCGGCTACGGTCGAGTGCAGTTTTTGCAGACGCGAGCCAAGCAGCCGGCCTCACAGGCTGCGCCATCTGCCGGACGGAGAGGCAAACGATGTCTAGGCTTTGTGGATGCGAGAAGCGCGCCGTATGCCTCCCCGTCCGGCAGATGGCGCAGCCTGTGAGACCGGCTGCTTTGCTCGCGTCTGCAAAAACTGTACTCGTAGTCGAGAACAGTTTCTCGCTAATTCCACGAAATACAGCCAAGTACCGATGTTTATTTAGATCTCAAGCAACTTATGCAATAATATTTTACCTTGTGAGCGGTGTTTGCTCTCGATTAGGCCAAAATTTTGCGAGCAGCAATTTTTTAAAATCCGGCACATAAAAACGTGTCTTTGTATATAGGCAACTGGTCACTGAGGTCACGTGCCATAGCGCCGGATATTATGTCTTTGCATATGAAATAAAGAATACTTTCTTTCAACTAACCAAATTTATTCAGATCATCGTTTGTGTCTATGCTGTTTTGAAACAAGATGAATCCTGACAGTTTCTCCAACCACTCGCCTCCCACAGTTCTCGAAAAAAAAAAAAAAACGCATCTCACACCGCTCAGCTGCACACTCCGTCGCATACTATCTGCCGCTGTGCGCATAGTTGACGACACGAACGCAACACATGCGAAAGCAAAACAAGTAATTTACCTTACCTTTCTCAAGAGAAATCTGGCTGACCTCGACGTCGTGTTCGAATTTTATGCTTGCCTTTGGTGACGTGTGGTCGGAAGTCTTGATCCCTATGCGGAACAAGAAGAGGGTCACGACCCTAACCTGACAAGACAGTAATAATTAATGGGATAATTAAATGAGCCTTACCGACGGGGTTGACGACATACTGAGGCTTCTCCTTGAACAAAACTTTGCGAATGTCTTCACCCGCTGAACGTGCGGCCATCCTTTCTCTAACAAGATGACATTAGGACTATAATGATCAAATGTTGGTGATGATCAACGACACCATCGGCAGCAGCCAGTTAATTAAACGAGTTGAACGGCCACAACAATCAGCTGTTACAGTGATACCAACGGTCCCAACAAGTTACTAGACCAACGACTGCGATTGGATTGGATTGATGCCGTACTATGAAGGGTCGTCTGGGTTTTTAACAACTGTTACTTTCGCTTTTCATTTTTTTATTTAAAAATTACGAGTACACTTTAAATATAAAGGCGGAGCTAATTAAGTGGTCGTATGTTTTATTTATTTTCAACTTTATGCACAATTAAGCTTTACATGATGTTTCTGAGAAGATTATTTGTGACAATGTCTATGACCAATAATAAAACAGTTATGAACTAATTATTAATGGCTTTCAAAAATTAAAATGTGCTAAGATTTTGATTTTAGTTGAATAAATGAAAAGCGAAACTGAGCGAAATCAAAGAAAGTATGAAAGCGACATTCAAACATGGCTGCTCGCAGGTGGTTATGTGATTGATGCCGCGAACAGCGACTTGTCGCGACTACATGAACGACATCTGCGGCAGAGCCACAATACCGAATTAACCATGGACAGCACGGGATACGATTCTTCAGCCAGCACGCAGTCTAATCAGTCGTCGGCGTCTGTGCTTCGGGGAACGTTTTATGCCGTGTACCTTTACACCAACAGGTAAGCCGTCCAACCCAAGGTTGACCACACGTTACATTCATCTCTTAAAAAAAACATTCGCTGCTCTCCAAAGGCGAAGGGTGCTGTCTTGTGATGTTTAGAGTCACTGGCGTTTGGCTGACAACGACATTCCTTTTGCTGCCCATGAACAATCAGCCCCAAAACCCAGCAGCAGTCCGAAACCGAAACCTCGACTGATGAAGCGTCCCAAAAGCCACCACCGCCGAAACCACCGAGATCTCAAACGAAGGAGAGGTGGGTTAATTTCTGTTCTTATTACTTGAAAATGGCTTCGTCTTAGCTTGCAATATCAGGCCACGATAGTACTCGAAGGGTCCTGTAGTTCGCGGCAAGCCAGCCGTTGCTTCAGCATTTAGGAAGCAAGTAATACAACCACTGCTATATACAGTGAACGTTATCGTCCATGTAACATGCCTGCATAGTCACGTGGCGAGTGAAAATCCCTACGTCACTGACAAGTAAAGAAGAAAACAGCCAGTGTTAGTCGACTGTTCAGTTATGTGTTTGCCGCTACACGAGGTCCATCCTCCCTTAAAACGACAGTAATCCAGAATAATGGATTGCTGGGCGAGATGGTGCATGTTGCTAGAGAACCGCTGCTCAACGCCGACGGCATAAGAAAGGGAACTACACATGCGCTCATTACCTACTGTTTATTCGACAGAAATGAGACGTGTATGTATATATCCACATGGCTCATCTCTGTCGAATAAGACGTGGATATATATCTATAGATATATACACACTCATACACACCAAACTTCAGCACGTGATACACCGCATAATCCCCCCGAACCCAACCAGCAACACAAAATCATTTGAGCCTATAGATCAAAAACGCCTACTATTGCTGAACCCTTCTTAACCCCAGGCACATAATAAAGCACTAGCTGCTATCGTTAACCCATTCCTTGCAACTTTCATATGGCTTCATTTTTGCTTTCAGTCTGTCACTACTTGCTACCGACCTCGGTGCTGTGGCTGAGACGGATCTTCGCTGTTTTGTGATCAAGAAAGTTGCCCGAGACCTGCAAGACACAAGGGGAAATGTGGATGCCATAGAAATAACGTAAGCGCTTTTTTATGCTTCACATTCCCTTAATTACTGCTTGTGACAAACAACCTTATCAAACATACCAAGCATATAGTGCAAACCCAAGCTGACTGATTCATTACTCTCAATGGTAACAGTGCAACGATATAAATAGACTGCCCTGTTGCAGACAGAAGCACTGGGCCAGGTTCCTTGACCTTGAGATTTGAACTTATTCTAACCGTGGATTTAGCGCACAGGTGTTAACTACACAGACTCTTCTAGTGTCAGAGTTCATATCTAGCCTTGCAACCAGTTTTTCTGCATAGATGCAATAAAAAGATGCATAGGATGGCTCTTTGCACACAAGTGCTCATCGTGCATAATAACTTGCTCTGTAGTGCTAGCCTCAGATGAAACAGCACCTGCCATCATAGCTAATGAAGCTAGTGGTTGGATTGTAGTTTGTGAGCCTAAAATTCGTTTTCACAGTATTGTGCTCCTCTTTCTGTTTATGATATTATACTTTATGCTGATATTGTAGCACAAGATAATTTTAGTTTGTGTAATACATGATTAAATGATTGTTTCTTGCACTATTGTGTTCACTCATGTACGAGGTGCATCACACTGCAGGTTGGGCGAAAAGACTACTGTCACAGCAATGTGTTTCCACCAGGCCTTCAAGAAGGAATCTTCTGATCCAGAGAAGAAAGAGCATCAGGCGTATGTCCTGTGCTTCATCGCTCCTGACGATGGGACCTTAGATTTGTATCCTTTGCATACAGTATGCAGGGATAAGGTGGCCGCAGCTGACACAGAACAGTGTTAATTGGAGAGGTAAGGAAGGAGGTTTTCGTCCTGCAATGGGCACTTTCAGGATGGTGGTGATGATATCTTATCTGGAGGCACAAAGTTTTTGAGCTGCTGAATTCTCAAAAATGTCGCCTTTAACCCCCGAATGGGCACTTTTCTTCCCAAAATGGTACCAATATCGTCATTTCGTGTGCATGCAACAATCTGCGGAAAACCAGAAAAATGCTTTAGGTGAGCATTATTTGCCTTAAACCGGACACAGGGCACCAGGAAACACACGACAGGCTGACTCTTACGAGTCCACTAGGGTCTTATAGAGGCAGACACTGCGGATAATTGCGTCCAGTTTCTGTTGCCAGTAAAAATCAATTTTGTGGCTCTTTCTGGGCATGTCAATGGTTGTTGGACAGCAGACAATGGATTTATTAGTGAGGAAATTGCATTTAAGAATTTTCCTGGCACTTGATTCAAACTCATAACGTCTACACCAAAAATGGCTGCGTGATTAACGTGTGGAAGAGAACGATGGGTTAGCCTAGCCTCGGTGATCTGTGCCCTAAACACTATATCGACACACCGCTTTTTACGTACAAAAATGACCAGTAATGGTGCCACCTATATTTCATTTTCTGGCTTTTTCTAGGTTGTAATCGGTACAAGTAATATCTTTGTCGTAAGAATGCGGTAATCTATCATCACAGGCCAACATCAATTTGTCTTCAGTGTTTCTTCTAGAGGAGTCGTGATTTTAATGACGTCTTGAGAGATTTGACGGTGTTCAGTTCTCATTGTGCAGCAGCTTGCTGGAGTCTCTAAATGTTATCTTTTCAATCTGGCCCTTGAGAGCAAAAAAGAAGTGCAGGACCTATTTGCCGCAACTACTTACCTAGCACCATGCACTTGTTAGCTGCAGTCAGTTCTGTCAATCTTTCTTTCAGACGCCCCAAACAACATATCTGTTGAAGGCAACAAGCTACGGTGCTGCTTAACATACTTTTACCAAAGACAGAAAAGCCGTGATTGTTATGAGCTTTGTTCAAGGAACTGGAAGAATTTTTTAAAACAGATGCTTGGGCGAGTTGGTAACTCATTATAACCAGAACAGCGCGCACTAAGACACGGACACGAAGGGAGACACGGCACATACAACTGCTTGCATATAATGGAAAGTACAGCTGTAATCATCAAGTCTTCAATAATGTCGCCCAACTACAGGTGTAGACCTTGCATAAAAATTTAAGCCATTTGTAAGTTATATAAATGCAAGACATGACATTGATCAAGAAGTACATCTTATTATCTTTAATTATTGTATGTGTTCAGTCTACAGGGTAATGTTTAAAATATCACATGATATTAAACATGAAAATCTAATTTATCATTCCTATCTACCGTATGTACTCACGTAATGAGCACACTTCTTTTCCCATAAACTTTGGAAATTTGAGGGTGCGTTCCTTATGCAGGGTAAAATATTCTGAAAAAAATTTGAATTGTGAAATTTGAAAAAATGAGACAAGTAGTAGGCTGGTTGATTGAATACTCGGCTAGGTACGACTGATATCCTAAATAGAATTGCACTCTTCAGCACTGTTTCCATGCTCGAGAGCATAGTTATCAAATTCTATCTCAAACCCACTTGTATAACTCCAGTAACGGCTCACAATGCTGTCTAGAGAGAACACTAAATTTCACTCCAATACAACTCAGAGCATACAGCACGAAGTCCAACAGATACAGGTTGGTACAGTCCTTAATTTGGCAGATGAAAGAAAGAAACCCTTTGTGACTGAGCATAATTTCTATTGGTTGTCGGATTCCTCACAGAACATTCTTATTGGCTGTTTGTTCATAGTGTGCAGTTTGTAGTTTTAAAATTTGACATTATAATTAATCATTAAGCAGAATTCACTATCATCATCAGCAAACCCTGTTAAGTGGAAGGGTGTGTTCATTATGTGAGGAAAATTAAGTGTACTACCTGACAGCGAAAGTAGCGGGTGTGTTCATTATGCGAGCATCTTCATTATGCAAGTAAATACTGCAGTAGATTAACCGGTTACAAAGCACTCCCTTGAAGCATATTCAATCAGTACGAAGTGTCCTTCAACCAGATTGAGTGGCATTTTCTCAACTATTTCTCCTTTAAACCTTTAAACAGTCCTCAGAAAGGATAAAAAAAAAAAGTTAGAGAGCCCAGACCAATAGAGCTTTGCCAGGCTTACAGCCAATTTAAGATAAATTAAAAGGAGCAAAACGCTCACAAAAAATTTGGAAGATGAATAACTCTTAAAAATAGAAACACAAGTCTTGCCTCGAGGCAAACATGCCAAGTCACAATTTGGGGAAACATAAAAATGATGCAAACACAGCAAGGCAGACAGGGAATGCCAGGTGAGGGAAGCAGATGTCAGTCAGTGGGCTGTGTACATAGGGCATTGTGTTCGCGTGAACTAATGCAGGAATTCGAAACCATAACGAAATGGGGTGTATTAGTTGTCTCAAGGTTGCGAGGCGGAAAATGCAGACGTTTTGCACAACCGACCACTGTGCCTGAAAATGTCACTCTTTGTTCGAGTGGCTTGCACGAACGCCGAGCTGATGGCCGACGTCGCTGCTTCGTCTTCTTTTCAGCGCGTCTGCTGATGATGGAGACGTTGCTCCTGCAGAGTGAAAGCTCGGACTCGCTGATCAGTCTTAAGGCCCATTCGCACCTGTGATTCTCAGAGGTTGTGTGATCATTCTAATTGGAAAAGGACAGTTGCAAGTGAACACATTGGTCAAAACGCTATAGTCGCATGCGAGTCGCAAACCACTAACCAAACAACAATGCGCTGAAGTGAAGGGAGCTTGTTCCACATCCAGCTCCTCATTGCCGGCCACAGTCAAGATCGATAACTTTCGTCCCGAACTAGACCAACTCGGGAAAGGGACCCGTAGATTTCCCTTGCAAATGTGAACATCAGTACTGTCGAGTCGCTCCCTGGTTGCAGCCGGCCCTCCAGTCGTGCTTTGTTCGCAACTCGCAAGTGTAAATGGGCCTTTACTGAGTGCTCTTTCCTTAACGGTATTGTACCAGGTACTGCACGGACCTGGAGCGCTTTGGAAAATCGCTGCTTCCACTACTCACCGACTCGGTGCGTTGTTTCAGCATGTTCTTTTAATTACCATTCCTTTATGACGTAGTCAGCTGTTGTGAGGCATTGTAGGAAAGGAAACAAAAGCCAGAGAAAAGGAATACAGAATAAGAACAAAGCTTGAAGTAATAAATTTTTAAAACCAAGAATAGGAACTGACAAAGGACTAATAACTTTCCATGTGACACAGCTGTGCGAATAATTGGCATTGACAAACAGTAGAAAAAGCTTAATAATAGAGGTGAATAGCGCAGTTCTTTATGAAGTGTTGCTCCATTCTTTTTGTTCGTAATTACTCTTTGTTTAATGCATTCTTTTCTTTTCAAGAAGGAGTCTCCTCTCTTTAATCATATATCCATGCTTGTACACCTTCTCCAACAAAAAAGCCTTCATTGAGCACTGCAGTTACCCAAGTCGATAGATAATCAGAAAGATGGTTCGTGCACTTCCTGACTGCATTATGGTTTTGTATTATTAGGTGGTAAGGCTATAGTTATTGTCGTGTTTTTCCTGTTCAGCTGCCTGCCAAAGAATTGTGTGTTGGGTTTTTTGTTGAGCTTGCTTATTCACTGTCGGTCGCTGGTATGTTTTTTGCACTTCTCCAATGTGTAGAGTGTTCCATATTTATCTTCCGGTTAAAAAAAATTCCGGTGCGCTAACAGCCTTATTGGGAGTAAATCACTGAAAATGGCCTTCGTTCTTTGAGATGTAGTTAAACATCGGTACATTGAGTGAACTTTTGCGGGTACGAGCTAAGCAGCTGATCCGAGAGGTTACTCTACGTGCTGAAGAAAGAAATGACCGACAGCCCGGCTTTGTGGGTGGGCGAGTTGCATTGCACATTTGTTTTGAAGGTTACCTTGGCATTTTCACGGTGTTTTAATTAGAGAGATGATGGCTCTTCCTTTTGATGTTAATTTAAATGGGCAGACGAATAGACGTCTTCATGGGGCTGCACAGCTTAGCCCTCCTTGTCGAGCCAAACCGTTTCTTGTTTCTGCAGCTGGCAGGGGGTGCAGCCTGTTTCGGCTAGAGTCACTCTAGTTTTGGCTTCTCAGCCAGCCTTTTCGATAACTGTACTTGTAGACGACACCAGTTTTTCATTCATTACAGAAAATCCAGGCAAGTGCCGACGTTGAATTACTTATCAAATAACATAAACCCAAATTTTTTTGCTTAGTGAGCAATGCTTGCCCTGAAATAGGTCAGTAGTTAGCATAGGGGAATTTTTAAAGGTCCAGCACCCAAATGGGCAAGTCTGTGCATATGCTCATTGACGTTTGAGTTTGGTGTTTTCAAACGTTTTAACAACCTTAGGTGACAACTGGTTCTGTCCTGCCCTTCCCATGCATCAGTCTTTGAGTTTATTTTGTTTAATAACTTGCCACACGTCAACTGGCGGAAAATGGTCTCCTCTTAGAGCATGAAATGCTCTGTAAGCGACTAGACCTGCCTTTAAATTGATCTAGCCAGAACGGATATCTGTTAACGTAGCTGGATTGGCTGTGACTCGTGTATGGAAAAAGGGTGCAGCAATACCGCTATACCATTTGTTTGGCGAGTTGGTGCTCACGGTAATCCATAACAGCGCGACAGACGGGACAGAGAAGAGAGGACACAACACAGAGCACTGACTCACGACTAAAACGTTTATTGGCCGCCAGCCAGTATAAATACTGCCCTGGTGGCCGGGAAGGAAACAAGCACGCTTGACTTGCGTGACATTCAAAAACGCCAGTACATCAGGCACGTGTCAACAGGTAAGGGTCATACGTGCGAGATATCACCGCTACGGCAGGCACAAGTTAGCATTCACAATCAAGGTAACGGTTTTCCTTATCTGACAGTGCTACAGAGGGAGCACTGATACATTGGTCTGAGGTCCTAGCTATCAGGTGGGCTTCCATTATTTCTCTAGCCAGCGAGTCGCGGTTCTTTGCTATCACAGAGCTCTGTGTTGTGTCCTCTCTTCTCTGTCCCGTCTGTCGCGCTGTTATGGAATACCGCTATAGCTGTCCTGTCCCCGTCCTTTTTCAATGAAGGACCTTTCGTCTCTTTGTTGCCTGTTGTTGCTATCCAGCAGTGTTCGTTATGCGATTTTCTGGTTGGAACGCCATTATTGTGAAAAGGGTTTGTGCTTTGACTTGGCTCACAAATGACTGTAACATGCAGTTTAGTCGAAATGTAAAAAGGAAAATGACAGCGATAACATTGAGAGAGAAACAGAGCAGCGTTTATTACATGATAAACTCGAGTCGGAGGTATTATGGCTGAAATAATGAAGAGTAAATTAATAATGCACAGAGCCAATAACCAGGCATGCATTTGCGTGCTGGACTAGATGCCAAGGGAAGGAAATTGAGTTCGGTAATGGCAGAAAGTCTGATGATGCAACGAGGTTTGGAAATTTACTGAAATATTAAAGCTGGAGATGATGCGCGACAGGCGTAGTAGGAGGACACTAAGACCTTATTACTGCTTGCAGTCTCAGCTCAATATGGCCAACGGTGATGATGATGCATTTTCTTTTACCACTCAGGAAATTGACTTCAAGTCGACGCTGACCAGCTCTCTGGAAGAGTGGCACTACATCTGTGTCCTGTACATGAGCCGTTGCATTGAGGCTCTCTCTGAAAACATCGCTGTACTGCTGCAAGCGGTATGTTCTTGAGACTTGTTTGATGTGCTGCAGAGTGGACTTAGAATGCCTCTGGGATAGCCGAGAAGTTAACAAATGTTTACTACATCCAGGCGCTACAGCTTTGCCACCATCAAAATGGGGCTGTTGTAGCAGGGAATTGAACCTGCCAACTTAAGCTCAGCGGCTGGACATGATAGCCATTGAGCCACCTTAAAGGGACACTGAGGGCAACTACGTCCAGTTAGTGTCCTGAGTAAAAAGTGATTCTCTTGCTGTTGCTGCCAATATTGTCATTTTTCCGGCATCAAAAGATGCCTTTATCGCCGAAAAAATTCGATTTAAAATCTTTCCGCCAACCGATTAAAACTTTGGACATCCTAACCGAACAGGACAGGTTGGCACCTTTTTGAAGTGAAGGCCTGTGTAGCATGGCCTCATGGATCTGCGGATAAATCGGTGTTAGCGGATGAATTTGACCTGCACAGTTGGAGGATGATGACGGCAGCCGCGCATTGCTTTTTGGTCTTTTCTTGCCTATAAAACCTCCGCTTTTGGTGAGAGTGGTCTCTTTGAGATTAGGATAAGGCACTCTATCGATACAGGCCATGTTCAATTTATTCTTAGTGTCCCTTTAATGACTAAAGATTTTGGACGCCATTCAGAGCTTGGACTTCTGAGCACATAGCTTGGAATTCACAAATTTCTGTGGGCCTGATACATATTCTGGCACTTCCGTGTTACTGATGACCTGACTAATGTCATTTACTCTAGTCCTCAGCCTTTTAACTGTGCATCCGTAAGTTGTGCTTCACTACCCCTGCGATATGAAGAGAATGGCCAAGCAGGCAAAGCTAGATGCAGCCAGAATGGTGTATTCTGAAGTGTTCCAGAATTCTTTGTAAATTACCTATGCCTATCATTCAAGCTAGCGGCTGAAACTAAGTGGCTTGAAAGGTGGTGGTTTTTGCTGGCTCACTGGAACTGCCATGCTATTTCCTGTTAGCTGGAAAAAAATCTGTGAGGGTTGTGACATAATAGCGGCCATTGTTTTCGCAGGCCTTGAGCGAGTCCCCAGTGAAGGTCACTACTGAAAACTCTCGGGCGAAGAGCGACATTGAAAAGTGAGCATGCACTGCTTCTGCTCTCGCGTAGTTGAGGTTTTGTGTTTCGGTGTGCAGCTTGAGTAAGCTGCAAGTCAATCTCAGCCCTTTCTTTGTGACAAATACAAAGTGTACATTGCTAAGCCTCTGGACTTGCTTTCTAGGGACCATTGAAATGAACTCAGACTGATTAACGTACCGCATTTTTTCTGTGTTAAGCATACTTCAAAATTTTGGCCATCTTGAGGGACCTATAACTTGCAGTGACGAATGGCATAAAAACGTTTGTATTTGGAGAGCTGATAGTGTACTAACAAGGTCAAACATATAATTGGGTACAACTTAGGTCTGCAGTGACCGCTACACAGAATTCCTTTTCCTTTTTTTTTGTTGCCTAAAGAAAAAGCTAACCACAAGACAAAGTCATAAGCTGATGTGTGATGCCTGTGGTTTGTTTGTGATAGTAAAACATCAAAATCTGATCTCGTTTACTGTTGTGATTTTCAGCAGAGTAATGCATGATGCCATGGACCATGGCCAATTTTTATCAACTGGTTATATTCTACTATGGTAACAAATCAAGATATATGAAAAGTACCTGTACGATAGCTTTGCCTCTTAGCTAACAGTCTGAAGCCATTGCAAAGACTAAAAGTAAAAGAAAAAAATGCTAACCAAAGAATAAGCAGCTGTTGGCTATGATTTATACCTCTGCGACATGTGCACAAAAAATGGCAATAAATGCTTAAATCCTTAAGTTTGTTCATGTCATTATTTTTGGGGTTGTCGCTACATGTCTATATTTAATGTCATTATACAAAAGTCATAATGACAATAGCACCTGCCAGACAGTCAAAAATTTCACCCGGACAGTGCTAATGAGCATAATATCTCGGCAAACTCATTCAAATCTAAGACAAAAATTATTTTGCAGAAAATGCCACTGTTCTTGCTTGACAGGTCGAAAAAGTCACCATAAACTTGCATGTCAGGACACAAGCCAAAAGTATTAATCAAAAGTGCTGATAAAAATGGTGCCTTTCACATCAAAGATGCAGTAGAGATGCCTCATCTGACTGAAAGTTGTGAATTAACCATTTGCTACTGGTTAGGAAGCTGTTGCTGACAAAGTTACATGCTTTTCTGCGTGTGAAATGGGGCAAGAGTACGTATTGCTCAGGCGAATGAGTTGCGGCTAACTCAGTCAGTCGTGAATGGCAGTAAGACTAATGTCATTAAATTTGAGTGTGTGGCACTGTGTGAATGCCATTAAAACTTGAGGCAGTAAGCACTTAATGGCATTATATTTGTTACCATGTGGCACGCATATGTTTTTTTTTGTCCCCCTTGTAGCCGATGAAGTGTTGTTGCCGGAGAACAGATCCGATATCAGCACTGAGTGGCAGACTTCATGTGGATTCATCCTTTCATGCATCAGTTTATGTCCGTTGTCTTTCTTCCACAAGTATTACTTACTCAGCAATTAGCCATTGCTCTGTGCCTGCAAGAAGTGTTGCAGTCGTCATCTTGCCGCCAACTAAATGATGCGTCTACCTGAATGTGCATACATTATAGTGACATGTGTTCAAGTATAGCTGTGTGGGCACCTTCAGAAAAAGGGCGGATGTTCTATTCCCACTATGTGCATAGACTTCTGATTCATATAGTACATTTGGCTGTTACAAGTTAGTCACTCCTCCTCATGCGTGTTATTGATTCAGTGTTAAGTTCCGACAGTACAACATTTACAAGCTCAACTGGTAGCCATTTGTGTGTTCTAGACTGTGATTGTCTACAGCTCACATTATACTTACTGACCTGGCAGGCTTAAATCCACTCTTTTTGACGGTCACTGCACGCTTATTTTCTTTCTTCAACAGGTTCATGGAGTCCTGTAACCTTCATGGCCTCGAAACCCAGAAAGAAGAGCACAGTGCGGTGGCCAGTGAATGCCAGGCTCCGGCAGCTGTTGAGATCCTCTCCGACGGCGACAGCCTCAGGCCTGTCAGCACAGGTTGGCTGTGGCTAACTGATAGCCATTTCGTTAATACTTTACTGATACATTTGAACAGATACCACCACAAGGGATGAAGTTAATGCAGGCAAAGTTAAAAGTAATTTAGTAATGCAGGGATTAGCCTGGCAAATGTTAACGAAGGTCATTCAGTCCAAGGCGATGAGCAGATTAGGTTTTGAATATGGTGGTTATTCAGAAGTAGCACTTACTTTCACAGAGCCAGCTGATCATTGAGTTCATGACACTTCCACAGTTTGTGGTGGAAGTAACTGCTGATACCCCTCCCCGAGGATGGAGTAGTGAATGTGTGCCTCAAGTTGTAGTGAGCCTTTCTCCTTTTTCTAAATGGAATTGGAGAAAACCTGAGCCTGCGATAAAGACACTAAAGGACCACCTTTTCTTTTCTAACATACTGCATAACAGCACAGAATCTGAAAATGCACAGTAATTAATTTCTGGCAGGATTTTCACTTTCTCGCACCGCAAAGCTACTGTGGTCAATAGCAGCATGTTTTCAGAAGGTGACTGCAGATAAGCTAGAGGGTGCACATATTCAGCTACCAAGACAAGCACACTTTGTGACTGCCATGGATCTGGTGGGTTAGTTAACTTGATTCCACTTGAGCAGGCCAGCTTGATTGATGGGGCATGAATGTTGTAGAGAAGCAGTCAGGACGCATTGCTGACTTTCAACAGTAATGAAGGCAAGACGGACCAAGCGGAAATATAAACGTTAACATTGACGAAGAGAGGCTGTGCACATGACAACGAGGGCAGAAGTAAAGGCAGGCAGTGAAGAAGTGAAGCTAACCTAGATTCAGTAGGTGCCAATATGAAACACGCTAAACAGCTGTAAAAAGAAGGAACTGAGAAGGGTCTAAAAATTAAGGCTAAAGCCACATCCACAATCACAGGGGTGTCAGCAAGAAACACAGCCAACAAATAAAACCCTATGTGCACAAAGTGGGATCTGCATTGGACCGAAAGTACTTCTAACTCTACCTTGCATCTTGCGGCAGGAAACTTCAAACCACTCTGACTGGCGACTCTAGAACAACAGTGTTTCGGTGCACGGACGAATACCTTATCTCATGCTCTGTGAACGCTCAACCAGCCGTCACGTGTGGGTTCGTAGAAAGAACATCAGCCAGTTTTCAAGACAGTGTGTCTCAGTTCACCTTCACTCATGAGCTGCTTTAGGGCAACCAAATCGTATTCCTGGACGTCCAGCTCTTTTTCAAAGGTGGGCAAGTGTGCTTACACTATCGGTCTCAGAGTAACAAAGGTCTCCCTTATTTCAATTCATGCCGTTCGAAGACTGTCAGGAAGGTAGTTGCCAACATGGCATTGAAGTCTGGCCTTGTGAAATCATGCCCACATCAGATGGGAATGAGTTAATGCGAAGCAAATAAGATGGCACGACACTGGCTATGCCTCGGTAACCCTGGCAGTGATAAGTGAAACCTCAGAGCCTGAAATGCAAGGAAGCTACAACAACAGAAAAAGCTTGGGTTAGCAAGAATACCGCCGTTTTGCCATATGGTATGGTCACAGTTTCACCCATGATCTCGGGATGATTGCAGCAAGACAGGGAATTAAGATTCTGTGCTGAGTGACCAAAAAATGTGTATGAAATGTTCCACCAAATGAACTGCAAAATGCAGAAAATGAGCTGCAAAAATGAGCTGCAAGATGTGCATCCTGCAAAGAGGATGTCATTTATACCTTTCCTCTTATAGCGGTAGATCATATATTGTACAAACTGGCTGGCAGGTGCGTAAATCCTGTCTACTTCTTTATGCCATCTCGTGTCCCATTGTTCAAACTGGCCTACACAAATGCACCTTGGAAGCTTTCAAATGAAAAGATCTGTTCAATGTTTTGGAATTTGAAATTGTTATTTGTGTGACGGGTTAAATATCTATAATTTGGACAGGAAAAATGAAAGCTGAATTCATGAGAATGGCACCCCTCTCGGAACTGCTTTACGCATGTTTTGTTTGTGCAAGTCACCAAGTATGTTTTTGGTCTGATGACTTGTTGGCATCCTTTGTTGAAATTCGTCATGCTCTCTCTCTTTTTTTTTTTACAGAGGCCTCTTCATTCTGTGAGCGCTGGGCAGCTCTGATGGTCAAATCCAAAGATGATGGACCACTCATACTCCGCCGCATCATAGAGGGGTTCAAGATCCGAGTGAGTGTGTCAAACGTCCTATGCAGATTTGCCCTTGACAGATGGTACCTTTCATGTGCTTACAATCTTTGTTGCATGTGAATGTATTCACCATAATCAGATACACTGAAAATCCGTAATCTTACAGTTGCATCTGTCTGTCATGTCGGCCATCTCACATCCTTCAGTTCATCTTGAAAATGTGCAACTGTAGGACACCTGTGGCTCGAGAAAGCTAACATAGCATCAGAACACTTCATTTTTTATTTCCCACTTAAAATGCTTTTCAGAAAAAAATATGTGCCATTTATCCATCTTAAGGAACTGGTTCTATTTGTAAGACTGGAGCACGTTCTTTGCTGTGCAGATTTTTTTGGCATGCTTCAACATTTTGTAATCCTTTTACTTTTCATGACACTCGATAAAACATTCAGTGAGCTCCATTACCTCTATGCATTTCGAAACTTTTTTTTTTTCAGACCATCCGAGACATGAACCTGGTGAAACGACTTGTTAAAGAGGCAGAAAATGACCATTACGCCCTGTTTAAGTAAGTGTTCGTGGCATGTCTGACGTCAGTTGAATGCTTATTTTGTCTACTTCACTGAATGTTTTATTAATGATGAAAGCACATTGGATACGCAACCATTCGTTCACCGGAGACGTTACTAGAGACACGCTTTTTGATTCAACTAACTAGCCGTTGGTTCCGACTTGCTGCGTGACAGTTAATGCACATTCACACTTGCGACTAGGAAATGCCACCAGCAGTTGCTTGCGACTAGAGATCGGTTCACATGCACCAATGTTCATGCTTGCAAGGCTGATCTGAGGGTCACTTTCTCGAATTGGACTTGTCCGGAACAGGAGTTGTCAACCTTGGCTGTTACCAGCATTGAGAATCTGGAAATGGGACAAGCTTCCAATCGTCTACGCGGTTCCGCCGATTCGTTAGCGATTTGCAATTTGCAGTCACAAAGCTAGCAAATCAAGTAGCATGTGTCTGGCCTGTGACTGTCGCTTTTTGGCCAAAACGGTCGCACAGCCTCTGCGACTTGCAAGTGCGAATAGGCCTTTGAGGTCCGTTATTTCTGATTTTTATAAAAACTGAGTTAACTGATTAAGATGCTAGCACAGTGCTGTGAGTGGTTAGCTTTTGGATTACAAATCAAAGTTGGTCTGTGTCAATAAATTACTCCTTTCTAGTGACAGTGGAGTTTTGATAAGCTAGATAAGGTAACAAAAAAAAAAATGCTGATGGCCTAGGTCTGTTTCGCCAGGATATACATAGCGAAAGTGAGGCGACTTCTGGATTGGAAGCGCTAATATATGAAACCCGTGCATTCACTGGATGCATCCTTATTCATGATTAAAGCTTGAGCCGTCGTGGCGAAGTGGTAGTATCTCCGCCTCAAACGCCAAAGGCCTGGTTCGATTGCCAGCCTCGACACAGCTTTTTTAAAATTTATTTAGTGAGTATGCAGGGGTTTCGGTGGCTCCCATAGATGCTGCCACCGAATACGTTGGTTAGCTGTTAAGCGCTTAAGAGCGGGTAAGGGTCGGGGCTGGTGAGGGCGGCTCCACGGCGAGGCACGCAGTGTGACGTCATGCCAGATGGCACGGCGAGCGCGCGGCATCCGCCTAGCTGCAGTGGCTGCTAGGCAATGGCTCAAGGTCTGTTTCTATGCCTAATCGGAGCACCGCCACAGCAGAATCGCAAGTTCGTGGCCAGTAAAGCTTTTGCTTTAAGACGGAAGTACAGTTTTGCCACCACCACCATTTTCACTAACAATTCTCTGAGGTTAGGACATGCCCCAGGTTAGTTTCAAACACTGATAACGTAGTTCCTAAATGCTCCATTTTTAAATCTAATTTCTTCAGCAATACACGGGTCTTTTGCTACCGAACAAACGTCGGCACTGCTACAAAGAGGCAAAAACTCTATCCCTGCCAAGAATGAAAATTGGGTGGAGTCTTCAGTGTCCCCCTAAACAAGGTAGTTTGTTTTCCTCTTAACCCTGTGCACTTATATCTTTGTTTCGTATGCATTTTACCGTCATGAATGATAAATGGATCCACCTCCTTGAGTGAAAATCACTCCGCTTAATTACCTTCCTTGGTGATTAAGCCTTGGTGGGGAGTTGAAAAGGTTTGTCTGCTTTGTTTTTGTGATGGCAGTGTGGTCACAGCAGCATCTTTTAATTGGTGCAGTGCATACCAGTTTCTGAAGAAGTGCGGCTACTGGAACACACTGCTCCAGAGAGCCATCAGTGAAGGCTCAATACTGGCCACACCTGAAGGTCAAGAGGTCGTTGACCTGCTACAAGAAAGGTTAGCTGCCAATGCCCTCGCTGGAAGCCAAGTACCTGTTCGAAACTCTGCCTGATTGTTGACTTCAAAAATAAAAGCTTGTTTTCATAAGCAGCTAGTTTTTGGTCCATAATCTTTGGCACTCTCCAACAAAGTCACAAGTATCAATACCGCTAGGTGAGCAGTGGTCTAGAAGCATGTTACCAAGGTTTGAAAAAATTGCTGGCAGTTTTGCATTGCTTAGCATGAAATATTGTGCGAAAGCAGGTTTTAAGAGAGTTAGCTCTTATTCATCATGTTTCTAGATTTCTTGGGGGTCTGCTACCACCTCCCTTCCACGTGAAATTTTCCATGTCTGAGGAATTCAAGATGGCGGCCCCCATAGTAAATCGATATAGCAACCCAATTGGTGATTTATTGGTGATGTCATTAGTATATTGAATAGGTGGTTGATTGGTGATGTCACTGATATATCCTATAGGCGATTGATTGGTGACATTACTTATAAATCCAAGAGGTCAAATTTGTATTTCCATTGGTGTACCTCACTTTAATCTCATTCATATCAATTCCAGTAAACCAAACAGCAAAGGCTCCTCTGGAAGTTGGGCATCTTTTTGTAGGTGGACACCAACCTGCCATGTACCTGTAAGCGCGATTGAGGTGTCCACAGACCCAGGAAGCCAGTTATGCTCCTTTCCTTTTCTCAAAATCAACAGTCAGCATCCTTAATTGTCAATGCTGACCTACTAAAAATTCGTTTTTTAGGAAAGGAAATGGCGCAGTCTCTCTCTCACATCTCCGTGGACCTATTGCTCCAGTACCACGTTTCTGCCAAAACGGATGCTAACCACAGGTTGGCTCACAACTGATACCTGATTTATTATCTGCAGCGGGTCCTTGGACCCAAGATATTAAACATATTTTTGAAATATGGCGGAGTGCTTGGCTTGAAGCACTCTGGCACGGGTCGGCCCCGTATTGCACTGCCTCCAGGATCGGCCCGGGGCATATGATATGAGCGCGACGCGTCTTTTCTTTCACTCTTTGCTCTCCTATCCTTTACCCCTCCTGCTGTCAGCACGCGGCAGCGAGCGTGGCTCGGCTTGAGCCAGTAGGCAGGCCCGTGCACTTTCCTTTTCTTTCTTCCTCTCAGAAACATCAGTCAGTCAGTCTGCCAAAACGTTGTCAACGCACACGGTGGCTCAGTGGGTAGGGCACTCGGCTACTGATCCGGAGTTCCCGGGTTCGAACCCGACCGCGGCGGCTGCGTTTTTATGGAGGCGGGACGCTAAGGCGCCCGTGTGCTGTGCGATGCCAGTGCACGTTAAAAGATCCCCAGGTATTCGAAATTATTCCACAGCCCTCCACAAAGGCACTTCTTTCTTCTTTCACTCCCTCCTTTATTCTTTCCCTTACGGCGCGCGCGCGGTTCAGGTGTTGCATGGGCGATATGTGAGACAGATAATGCGCCATTTCCTTTCCCCAAAAACAAATTTTTTCTTTCACTCTCTTCTTTATCCCTTCCCATACAGCGCGGTTCGGGTGTCCACCGAGATGCGAGTTAACTGTCTCACAGTTAACAGGCACCCCAATCGCGATTGTGGCAGAAGCGGTAGTGACAAAGAAAAAATAATTGGTTTTGGGGGAAAGGAAATGGCGCAGCTATCTGTCTCATATCTTTGGACACCTGAACCGCGCAGTAAGGGAATGGATAAAGGAG
This sequence comes from Amblyomma americanum, assembly GCF_052857255.1. Lineage (NCBI taxonomy): Eukaryota > Metazoa > Arthropoda > Arachnida > Ixodida > Ixodidae > Amblyomma > Amblyomma americanum. The sequence continues at coordinate 23,732,911 of NC_135504.1, read as the reverse complement.
GGAGTGGAAGAAGAAAGGAAGAAAGAGGTGCCGTAGTGGAGTGGAGGGCTCCGGAATAATTTCGACCATCTGAGGATCTTTAACGTGCACTGACATCGCACAGCACCACACGGGCGCCTATAGCGTTTTGTCCCCATAAAAACGCAGCCGCCGCGGTCGGGTTCGAACCCGGGAACTCCGGATCAGTAGCCTAGCGCTCTAACCACTGAGCCACCGCGGCGTTTAAAGAAAAAAAAAAAGAGAATTGGTTTTAAGGAAAGGAAATTGCGCAGTAATTACTGGGTCATTTCCTTTCTTTAAAACCAATTTCCATTTCTTTGTCACTACCGCTACTGCCACGCAGCTCAAAGAGCGATTGCGGTGCAGCTGCCTCTTTCATGGTACTGGCAGAGTACTTAATATCAGGAAAATGGAATTAACCACAGAAGCGAATTGAAAATTTAGTTCTTGGAAACCTGGCGTAGGTAGATGCTAAGCGTATTTATAGTGCTTGCTGCACAAGAAATTTGCTGAATGCAGTGCTTTCACAGTGCCATAATACGTAGTAACAGCTGCGGTGCCGAGTACTATCAACAGGGAAAGTAAAGAACCATTGAAGTGTCAAAAATTTAATTGGACGACAGTTTAACACTGCATTCATCAAATTTCGAGCACAATGCATGTTTGAATAAGGGTACTTCACCCTCTTAATAGAAGGTTAGAGGTCAGTCTGGTAGCATTTAAGTTTTCACACACCCTATTTTATGCAGCTCTTGTCAATAAATCGCTGAATATCCGATCAAAAAAAAATTACATGCCCTAATATAGACATGGTGTCTGCACCCTGAAAATGTTGATGCATTAAATAATGCAAAAGTACTGCTTTGAATCCATGAAATGCTGCGTTCGGGGGAAGGAAACCGGAGGATGCGCATTAAATTCGACCTAGATCACTTCCAGCTCCATTCCCAGGACCTCGGCTCCACCTCCCAAGCTTGACCCGATATCAAGGTCATGACAGTGACCTACATCACTAATCAAGTACCTACAACGCGTACACAATTCGAGGACTGGCTCTAAGTACTGTTCAAGGTGTCGGCGAGAGGATCTGAAAGATTTGAACTAAGGGACGGCTTCGCCACGTAGCTTGTATCCAGCAAAATTAACGTCACGCCATGCACCCCCCGCGCACCCTTACACCGTTCCCCTTGACAGCACTTTTTGTCCTTGACGAGTGCCTCACTTAGAAATTTTGATGTCACGCCAACTTTTATTCGGAGCAGCGCTCCCAGCAGTGGATCGTCGGGGTGCTGCCGACAACTCGCTTCGATCGAACAAGCTACGCGGTCACGCGGGTCCACAAAAGTGCCATGTGTCACGTTACGGAGGCAACCATGCAATGCCGGCGATATTAGGCGCTCCTTAAGCCAAATGAGACTCGGCAGGGCGTCCAGCGCTCATTATTTCTGGCTTCAACCGTGCCGGTAAAAAGCATAGCCCTTCAAAAGACTCACGAATGAAACAAACTGCAGAAACCGTGCAGCGTGAAGGCGCTAGGCCTAGCATGCCACAAAATGAGACAAGATCCAAGTTCTGTGACTCCGGGTAAATCGGATTGGCCACTTTATTGGCTTGATTCAGTTTCTGTCTCCGAAAAAACGTGCGTAGAAAAATATTAGGTGCACGAGCAGTGCGTTTCTAGGGGGGAAATAAAACTAGTCCGTTGCCTTCATTCGTAGACGCTGGGCTCGACGTGAGGGGTCCAGGGGCAGAGTTCGCTCTCTTTGAACCACAGCGCGATCTCCTTCTCGGCGCTGGGCAGCGAATCGCTGCCGTGCACGATATTGCGGCCCACCTGGATGCACAGGTCGCCACGGATGGTGCCGGGCTTGGACTCGAGCGGGTTGGTGGCGCCGATCATGTCGCGACCGGTGGCCACCACGTTGGTGCCCTCCCACACCATGGGCACGACGGGGCCGCTCTGCATGAACTTGACCAGGCCGTTGAAGAAGGGGCGGCCGGCCAGGTCAGAGTAGTGCTGCTGCAGCAGCTTCTCGTCTGCCTGCATGAACTTCATGGCGACGAGCTTGTAGCCGCGCCTCTCGAAGCGCTGGATGATCTCGCCGACGAGACCGCGCTGCACGCCGTCGGGCTTGACCATGATGAAGGTACGCTCGCGCTGGGCCATCTTATAAACTTTTGTTCGCGGGTTCTGTGAAGAGTACGAAGACTACTGATCCGGCACTGACGGCGGCTGGAGAAGAAAAGGAACCGGTAGCGGTTCTTTTGTGCCGACGAGGACAGGAAATCCGCCCCGCGCTTGTAGTAAGGCGTGGACGTACGGACGGATAGACTATCCGGTCGTTTGTCCGGATTTTGTATTTTATGTGGCGCCCTCTAGGAAGTGCAGCGGCAAGTCGACGTCTCGAATACAACGCGCCGCTTTCGAAACGGTCTTTCGGCTCTGAGCAGCGATCTCCGCAGGGAGCAGCAGAAATTATAATAGAGCCGATCCCCCCTCCAACAATGAAGCGACCAACGAAACGGTCTTTGAATTTATTATATTACTTCGAAGTAAAATCATCACTGCATGGATCCGAAATCGGGTCCATGCCGTGCAGAATAAGCTTTTGTGGCTGTGAAGCTAGCTCAATAACCCGTGAGTGCCCTGTATTTCTTTCTCTATTGCCAAGTTGTGTGTGGCGTAATAGTAAAATGCACCAATTGATAAGGGCTAAATTAAAGTGAATGATATTTGTACGGCAGACACGCGATTTAAATGCATGAACGAAGTTTTAAACTGTTGTTTTCAATGGCGTGCGAAGGTACTGAAAGCTGAATCTATGAAGTTTTAGCACGCAAAGTGCGGTTTCATCTCCGATGGTGTTACCGCTGCTTCAAGAGTAACGTGAACCGATCCACAAAAAGAAAATTACTAATAACATGGGCTATACCTTAGCCGGCAGTAGAGTGACTATGGAATCTCGCCGTTCAGAATCATAATGCTTTTTATTTCGAGCTTATCGCTATCACAGACGTTATACACTTCTATCCTTCTACATGCTTATGGTACGGCGACGTGGCTTGGAAAGTGCGCACTTACTTTTGAGGCCTTGAGAATTTGAAATTGGTTGATTGCCTTGTAAAAACACAATGCTCCCCCCCCCCCCCCCCCCAGCATTCTTTTTTCAAAGTGGTGTTTCTTCCCTTAAGGCATAAAATGAGATGGCTACATGAATGGCAAAAGGTGTTTTTTTTTTTATATCTAATGGAGTCCAGAAGAGACTGGTGATGCGGGCAGGTAGCATAAGATGCCTTGTCGAGCGAGAAACCCATTTCTACCAAGTGTCGGATGATGTTGGTCATAATGGCTTTGGCATGCCCACAGGGTGAAAACCAACACCGGAAATAAGGTCAATTTAGAGGGAAACCCTCTAAAGCGCTCGTCCCTGTCTACTTCTATGTCCGTGTGTTTTTGTTGCGCCCCTGTGTCCACCTGAAAAGATATGAACCAACACGCCCAAATACAAGTACTTCTGAATTTAGAGGGAGGCTGAAGTTGGCAACCTGGACCTGATCGGGGTATCAGTTTCACGGTATTCTGGAATCAATTCTTGTCCTCTCCACTCATGTTTGTTTTTATTTTGTTTTATATATAGAATGTGCTAAGTATTAAGCCTGTTTCACATGCAAGCGAACCGCTCGCGAACTCCGCCGCGGCGGCGAGTACACCCTCTCTCAAGCGGCGGAGAAAGCCCCAGCGGCTGGAGCGGCGAGGTTCGGGCAAGTTGGAAATTTTCGCGGCGGCGACGCGGCAGCACCGCATCTCAACCAATGACGGCCCGGCGTTGCCATGCGAGTTTGTACGCCGCACGTACCAACTTTTGTTTAAAAAATAAATTGTATAAAGTGCTGTTTAATGCTTAAAACACAAGAATTATATTTATTTAAAGAAACTGTGAAAAGAATTGACAAAATAATGCTTTTATATTACGCTTTTTTTTGTGTTTGCAGGCCAACAAAACTGTTTGCAGGCCACCAAAACCGGTTGCAGGCGCATATCTTTTGCCAGCAACGTTGGTTTTCGCAGCGGTGGGAAACGCGCAGCGGCTATGCATGTGAAACGAAAGCTCGCGAACCGCTTCGCAGCGCCGCGCCGCTGTTCGCTCTGTTTGCCAATTCGCTTGCATGTGAACCGCCCTTTACAGCAGCACAGGAAGCAACAAAAAATCAGTGGCCTTACAACTGAGCCGACAGAGAAGCGGTTTTGGAAGCGGGTGGTCCGAATCCTGAGTAAAACTTGTTGAGTTATGGCCGGTGGCCGGCAGCTTTTCATGCGCGGTTGTGCTGTAGCCACTGCAGTAACGTGAAATAAAACACTGCGGCTATGGGAATTCTTGGCCACCCTTTTAACCCGGTGATAACGGACTCGCCCACGTGGCTGCAGTATTCTATCGCCTTCCGCAGAGCACCGAAGTAACGGTATGCACACGTGTGCGACATCAGGCATCGTCTCCCGCTACGCGATCGCCTGTCGGGATCGCAGGAAATGTCATCTCAAGTGTCATCATTGTGCGCCGGCTAGGACTACTCTCGTCAGCGGGCCACTGATGTAAGGGACGTCGTTTGCGGGCGAAGACGTTGGCTTGGCGCTTCTGTGACAACTCGGTTGGATTAAGAGCAAGTCATTGCCGTTTTCGTGCGTGTTTTATGACGATCGTCATGAACTCAGCGAGCCCCTGTTTCCTATGACTGGACTCTCGAACTTGATGAATAAGGTGTCGGCTTCTTGGCTCTGAGGTAGTTGGCTTAGCTTTCCGCTTCAAACGCAGAGGAGTTGAGTGCGTTTCATTTTGTTCTGCCTACTTTTTTCTTGTGTCTGTGTTACCTGACTGCCCTGGGAGGAATTTCGAGCCCTTGGTGCAATCGTGGACGATGCGTCTGTGTGCCTGTTTTTGGTGGGCATTTCTGCGGGCCGCCATCTTGGCGTCGGCTGCGAACCTCAAGTGCGGGTATTGGGTGAGTCGAGTTGTTTGTAATCGTGTATCATTAGCTACAGTCTGCGAACACGTTGCACGTATTGTCCTTTCAGGTGCGACCAGCAAATCGCTCGCGATCTGTACTTCGTGATGATGCCTTTCACGAAAGGTGTCAGTTTTCGACATACGCGTACGTCGTGTTGATATCAAATAATCTTCAGATCTAGAAGGTTGCTCAAGAAATCTGTACTTCGGTGGTCCTGTGCTATCTTTCGGCACGAGAGTATGATAATGGTAAATGCGAAGCTCTTGCTCGTCGTCTGGCGTATACTGTAAGCCGCAAAAGTTTTCGGGATCTGCGATGCGTGGCGGAGCGAAGCAAAACTGCATTGCTGCGCCATCTGCCGTAACACAGTGGTGGTAGGCTCACGGCACGTCCGGCGCGGCGCGGCAGTGCCGTGGTGAGCCTTGCACTGCGCTCGGTGACGGAAGATGGCGCAGCAATGCAGTTAGTTTTGTTTCGCTCCGCCACGCATCGCTAGGTACCCGCAAACTTTTTCGGCTGACAGTACATATATGCAATTAATGCCAACCATGAGGTAGAAAGCTTGCGTCAGTCGACCAGTGACGCAGCAGAAAAATTCTGTTAGCTGTGTAAAGGAAAAGAGGAGCACACAGAAGACAAAGACAAGACGGACTCGTCTGTATGCTAGTCTTTTTTTTTTAGCACTGTGGAACATTTCCTTTATTCAGTATACACCAACTAGTCCAGGAATTGGTTTTAATTGATTTATTATCTGTGATGGCAGCGGGTGGCTGCGTGTGTTAACTTCGTAGGGACAGGTAACCTCCGTTATTCATGGGAAATCGGCGATATTTCATCTGGGATTATGCAGGCACTCCAAGGCCCGCCGGATGTTCGTATAGCAACACAGAATACGCGGTTATTTGACAGCTTGGGAATCAACCCTGTGTACCTCTCTTTATTGGGCGTTGTTGTCAGGGGGTGTCCGCATCAATGGCCCGTCGTTCAAGATGGCAGCGCCCACCAAGTTTCTAGTAGCAAAATGTGTAATTTTTGCCATATTAACGGCCCGTCATGCAGAGGAAGGCTGGGCCTTCAGGGCGACAAGGGCTAGTCCTGTCAAGCACAACGCAATTAAATATGTTACACCAAACGGGAGAGCACATGGTCCCGTTATCTGTAGATAGTTCTTTTAAGACTGTGGATGTAAACAAATATTTGAATTTTTCAGAAAAAGCTGTTAGTTTCATAGCACTGATATGACAAATTTTTCGCCTTCTCGTCTATCTGACGTAGGGCTGACTCCATTTTTCTCACGTCATCGCATTGAATATTTTAGGTTCCTGCGTGCTTTAATTAACATCCCCGAAAATACAGTCACTTGGTCACTATTAAAAAAATTTAAAACCGTCATCATTAAAAAGCTATCAAGAACTAACCGTTCATTTCAGTCTTAGTACTGAATTGTTCAGATAGAGTTTTTTCCTGCGCATTATAGGAATTCTGAACTCTCCTCCTGGGCCTACTCGCACTGTGCCTTTGAAACAATTTTTGGATGCTATGACTTGCAGCTGAGATGTTTTTAATGTGCATTTTCTCGTGCTTTCATGCTGCTCATTGTTTCCATTTGTTTGCGCTTTTTACCTCTTCCTTCCATAGTTCCATGCGAGGCGGTATATTATATAAAAATTAAAAAAGGAAATACCAGGGCAAGTGCTGAACGTACAACTAAACATTTATTCAAAGAAGCACGACTTCCAAGCACGCACATGTGGCTTAATGAGTTGGAAAAAAAATAAACAACTTGTCAGATAAACACACCGCTGTGAAATCAAAGGTGTGCCGACTGTATACGTTGCACCATGGAGATCATATCGCGGAAAATCAACAAATATATGCTCAAACAAAAGGAACCACAAAAAACGTATTTTAAGTCATGCGCTCTAATGTCTGGAGAGCGCGTATTCGTTTATAAACAAAGCAGAAGTAAAAATGGGTTTGCAAACCAACTGGCCCAATTTTCCGGCTAATTGAAATTATTTTCACCAGATTAGCGATCGTTATAGCTACTGGTCGTTATCAGTGCGTCGTCTGTTTTTGTGATGTAATGATTTATTCAGTTTTTTTTTTCACGCTGCAGACTCAATAGAAATTAACCTTTTTGATAAAAGCCTGGACTGAAAGCTCACGACTTGTTTTATTTTTCATATGATCCGTTCTTTATTCCTGGTTGGCAATTGGTAATTGATTGTTTTGGGGGAACGGAAATGGCGCAGTATCTGTCTCAAATCTCGACGGACACCTGAACTGCGCCGTAAGGGAAGGGTCCTGGTTTGCGCTGCGTTTTATTTAGCATGCACGAGGAGCCATTTTTGTCCAAGAAAAAGGTGTCACCGCAGCCGTCTTTATTTGTCGAATCTGTGCTTTACTCCGTGTTTTTCGCACTCGCGCCGATGCTCGCCAGGGGTATAATACGGGAGCGTCAGTGGTGTTCCTCGGTGCAGTTGCTGTGGTCGTGTTGCTGGGGCACGTGTTTGCACTTGCCCCTGGAACCGAACTCGATGCGCACACTGGGGTCGTCCAGAACACAGTCGTGGTGCTCGGTGCACCGGTGCTGGTACAGCGGGACGCACACCTCTCCGGGACACTGCATGCAGGTAGGGGAGAGGAATGCGCAGCGGTTTAGTGCGCAGCTTTAGTGCATGCACGTTCGGGTCCATGGACGCAAGGCGAATAGTTGGTGACGAAATTACGAGGGAAGTAATTATCATTATGGGATGAGAATACGTTAGCACTAGGTATTCTCTTTGCTTGCTTCTCTTCTCTCCACATTTTATTATATACTACACTTTGTCATGTATTTCTTTGCTCATTCAAGGTTCTTTGCTCAACTTTGCTGAGCACATCTTGAAACCGCGCAAAAAAAAAGACAAGAGACGAGGAAGAAACCAACAGGACAGAGCGGAGAGGTTTCTTCCTCGTCCCTTGTCTTTTTTTTTTGTGCGCGGTTTCAAGATGCACTCAACTAATAGTCACCAACTAGCCCGTCTCTCTCTATTATATTTGCTGAGCAACCTCGCTGCTCTTTGCTGAGTCATGATTGGTCATATTAATTTTTGCTGAGTCATTCATATTCAGCTAAATTTTATTTCATTATTATTAAATTTTATTTTAAGTCCTTATCAATTTTTGCACGGCCATTTTGTGAAGCGATAACGTTGGAGTTGACGTCAAACCAAAACCTCGCTGATGTCCGATGTCACGAAATTCGCTGATTGGTCGAAAGAGGTTACGTGTCCTTGTGACATCATCACTACCCGCCGAACATGGTGGGTGGAAACCTGGCCACGAGACTGCGAGCAACCTACTCGTCGTGACAGGTGGAAATTAAATTATTGATTGGCCGACGAGAGAGGTCACGTCTCCTTGTGACGTCATCACAACCTGTCTACCGGATTGTGAGAAACTTAGTTTGTACAGTAGGATACGACTTTAAAAAAAACAGCACTTGGTGACACTAGGCCACTGTCCGCAGCGTCCTGTATTACTTTGCCTGCCAATGAAAACAGTAAGCGCAATCAGCTTTTGAACGTTTGACTATATGAAACAAGCCAGATATCAAAATCTTAGATCTTGCAATTTTTTTCTTGCGATTCGCTTCTTGTTTAGGTAACAAGAGAGGATTTAACAAGGGTCTATTTTTTTTTTGTCGTGGAGGAATTATGTGCGGCGGTCAGGAATATGAGTCGAGCTCAGCCGACTGTTTAGACAGCAGCCTGAAGAAACGAACGCGACAGTGTTAATGTTTATTTGCTACTTTCTTAATTAGTTCCTTTTTAATACTCGCACTAATTAGCATACATCAGAAGGCTTACTCGACCACGTGATACACCACAAGAGACAAGTTCTTCCCCTAATCAAGTCGAACGAATGTGCCTTTCTTAACTAATTATCCCAATTACCTTTTTAGCTAAATTAATTCACTTTGTGATAATTGTCTCTTAATGACATTTCAGTCGTGCTATCACCTCATGAACATTTTCATTCCGCAGCTCAACACGTGACGTCACAACCGCCTCGACCTGTCCTGAGTTAGTGTGACAACGCAGATTTTCCTTCTAATGTCCGCTCTAACGCTGCCGTGTTAAAGTGTGGTACATGAAAATGCCGGCACCATCAGAGCATTGTGGATACCTGCTACGGCAGTTACAGCAGTCCGAATATGGCGGCTAATGGGTCTACAATCGCAAAGAAATCGACGCACACACGTAAGTTGCAACAGAAGCTGCATGCAACAAATGTGAGGGCTATAGGCACCTAATTTTAGATGCGTGTTTTCTTTCAAATGATGCGTTAGGCATTTAGTACAGATGGATCACGGCGTGGTATTCGCCTATGAACGCTCAATAATTTACAGTTAAATTTCTTCTTTCAAGCTGTTGCGGTTAATTTCGGTTTCATCAACTTAACGGTGGCTGTGATGTGTAGTTGACCATTAGGCCACGTAAGCCACATTTATTTTTAGCTCTTTCCTTGTGATGTAGGCACTGCCGATGACGTCATGAGGTCACGTGGGGTTTCGGTCTGTTTCTCGTGGACGGTCGGTCAACGCCGGACTGTCTGGAATGCTTTCGCATTGATAACTCCTGTAGTTCGCTCTCACGGGATTTCGTTATTGCGAGGATCAAGCGTAAATTCCTCCTCCTTTTTTCTTACTGTCGGGCTAGCGCGTACCTTGTAGCAGACGTCGCAGCATCCGCAACCGCCCTTGTACGAGCCGCAATTGCAGTTCATGGGGCTGCACGTCACAGCGCTGCAGTCGACGTTGGCGCAGTTCGGAGGCGACGTGCTCAGGACGCTGCGTTTGGCAAGAGCACATGTGTGGGAGGCGTCATTACAGGCAAGACTTGGGAATATATCTGCGCTGTATCCGGGATGCTTAAATTCGAGAGGGAACTTAAGCTCCTCCTTAAGGGTATGACGTGATAGCATAGTGGGTTAGGGTTTTCATTATGAGCAGTTTGACACCTTTGAACGAATTGTTTTGTTTAATTTTTCAGTTGATTAATTCATCAATTACACACTGTACATTTCCTTAATTAGCATAATATCAGGCATTGGCTCTTCATTCTTGAGCATTTTGACACCCTTGAACCCCCTTTTCCATTTTTCTTTTTTTCATTTATTTAATTAATTGCAGTGCTTTCATTACAGGAGCACTAAAGAGGAATCTGAACTCGTCTTTTTACAGCGAGAACTCTATGTAAACGCTCCGGGTATTCTTAGAAACCTCGAATTACTATCCTGTGCGGCCGATTGCCCTAATTAAATCGGATTAAATGTCCCGCCTCCCGCCTTTTTTTTTGTAACTGAAAGCGGTTGGTAGGCGGAGTCAACCAACGCATGTACTGCCTTTCAGCCAGTCCAGTGGCGGCTTCGCTTTCGCTTTTATTTTGTTTTTTAGGTTTCTGTGAATAAACAGTTTCAGTCACAGACAATGTAGCCGCAAATTAGGCGCACAGAAATAAAAATACACGCGGACTCTTTGGTTTACGTATCACTCCGCCGATGGCAGCGCGGCAAGCCGCCGCAGGACTGGCTGACGCGTTGGTTGACTCCTACCTACCGCGTTGAGTTCAAAATAAAAAAAGGCAGTAGCCGGTACGTTTAATCCCATTTAATCTGGGCAATTGGCCGCACAGGACAATGATTCGAAGTTTCTAAGAATGCCCGGAAAGTGTAGATCGAGTTCCCGCGGTAAAAAGACGAGTTCAATTCCTTTTTAGTGCACCTTTAACTCGTCATCGTCTATCACACACCGATCAATCAACAGGCTCTAGAGCCACAAATTACCATGTTAAGATAATTTTTTACGCAGCCCCCGATTATTTCCGACGCGCGGTGCCGAATACTACCACGCCGACGGCTTTTCGGCCGAACGAGCTGTGTACGCTGTCGCGTAAAAGTGTCACAAATCGTAAAAGTGATCATATGGGTCAGCCGGCTAAGCCCTGCGCCAGGATCCTCGATCCGCTTAAAACGGGGCATCACAAAACATCAGGCTACTGTATCGCGCAAGTAACTTATACACTCACCGAATGCGTCTTCTAGAGCAAGCAAATATCTCATCCCGCGAGTGGCAGTGTTCACGGTGCATGGGGGGAGTCGTTTACACCTTCGCGCGTATTCTAAGGGTAGTTAAGCCTCTCTAGAAAACCAATGGGGTGCGTTTTTGACTATAAAAGCAGAAAACTACAAGCGTCTCAAGGAGGGACCTGCAGGTATATTGATTGCAATCGGTCAATCGTACAATATGCGTAAGAATTGGGCCCATAAACAACATGCCGCCGAAAAAAAAGCGTTTGCACTGAGTTTCTGGGCATGCGTTTCCAAAGAACTGCAAACATCTCATGAACTTGAGTGAACTCACCACGTGATGATCATGGAGAGAACCAGGAGAGCGGTTGTCGTCTTCATCTTGAGCACAGTGGTGTCTGCGGACGTCACGTACACTCTAAACACAATACACCCAGATGGGAGTAACAAGAGAGCTTACTTCCTTTTAACTCCTGTTTGGAGTGTACAGGGTGAGCGGCGTGTTTGACCATCGTATCGATCACCGATCATCGTTTTGCGTATACTTCGAACTTTAGTCACAAGCTCGAGAGGGCGGTTTCGGCTTCAGGCAGTGATTCCAGAAGAGGTGCACAAAGCGTGCAAACCGTACAATGCTTTCAGCTTAGAACCAGGCTTTAGCTTCGTGGTAGTGTAGAATAGTAAAGGTTGCGTTGCACGTTACGCCATCGAAGTACATTCGAAACTCGCCGTTTCTTGTACGCTTCTTTTCCTCGGAGTTATTCTTATCACGACCTGTGGTAGATTATGGAGGCAGTGTGCACAAGCAAGGTAGCTGACGCTGCCATGCATCGTAAAATGCATGTGGTCGCCTTGGTCGCGTGTACTTCGCAATCTCTTTGCATACAGAGTGTTTCACCTAAGACTTTACACCATTTCAAAAAATAGGTTTTTTGTGTTAGATGAGGGATTTTTATCGGCATAGCAATGTCAGCAGTGTAGTACATCAGAATACAGCTAAGACGCGCTATCTAGCAGGCTGATTAACTAATATTGAATAATTAACATTGTAACTGCTACCGTTAAGTTCCCGGAAATTACAGAGGGGCCTGTAGATCACGGTAATTAATCTCCTTATCAGTTTCTAGAATTTCCAAAACGGACCGCTGAGTGTAGCCGCAAGTACAGTGTTCGGGGCTCCCTGCAACGCGCTCGTGCGTTCCCTTTCATAAAGCTGACGACAGTACGAGCGTAACTTCTGTGCAACGAGTTCTTGATTGGTTTATGGTTTGGTTTAGGGGGTTTAACGCCCAAAAGCGACTCATGCTATGAGAGACGCCGTAGTGAAGGGCTAGCGCTAGGCTCTGCATGCAGTTTTTTCTTCCTTGTAACCATGAACAACTCTTCTGTAAAGACTGCTGTGTCTTGTGGTGAACCTCAGCTGCTGCCTATAGTGGTTTGAACATCCGCCTCGCTTGCGGGAGGTGGGTGGTTCGATCCCCAGCGCTGCTGGGTTCTCGGCGGTTCTCCAATGGGTACAAGCTTTCGTCTGGCCTGGTACTCGGCTTCTCTTGGAAGAAATGGCGGGAAAATGGGTCTCATCTCCCCATGTGCAGACCAAACACCTATTGATATGGCGCTCTTTGGCTAAGCTGCTCTTACGCCATTAAATCTTCATCATCATCATCACGGTCCGTCTGGTGCGCTGTTTCCGCCTTACGTGACAAATGTGTACACGGGCGGAGAAAGCTTACTCACACGAACTACATACAGTGTTTGGCCGTAAACAGTCCCTGCAGCACATTGCCGGTCGGAAAGGCACCTGCTGTGGCCAAGCAAATCTGCTCACTTGCGCATCTACACGGCGTCATTGTGTAACATGCATGCGCTGTCATTAGCTTCGATGGCACACCGTCAGCTGACCTACATACGTTGTTCAGCCTGTGCGAGCTTTGTGTCAGCCAGTTCATATTAACAGGTCTACATAATACGGCCCACTTTGTTTTTATCGTTTTTGTGTGTTCCGCACCAGGTACAGACACCACAGGAACAAACATAACACACACAGTTCGACACTGGTAACTGCATACGTAGCACCTACGGTTACAGTAAATTGAATCAAGAAAGGTAATTAGGTTCCCATATAAATTAATTATCGTTTTATGTGTTCTGTCTTCCTTGTTTTTTGAGCAGGGCATATAAAGCGTATATAGTGTAGTCATCTTAACATTTGGTTGCCGGCTTACATGCAGGAAATGGCACTCAAGGTACAACGATGGGCTAAAGGCTGGCGTGACTGGATGCACCGGTCCACCACTGGCCTTCGCTGCACTTAGCTCGTAACGCGCGTGCAATGTCTACAAGTTGTCGGTCCCGGATAATTCGCACATCATTTGCAAAGCTTGAGTTGGCCACGCAGAATTGAGTATATGCCTCTGAACGTTTGGGACCAGAATAGCTGTCTCTAAAGGCCTACAGGGGGGGGGGGGGGGTGGGGGGTGGCAGGGAGGCGCCAATTTTGTCTCTTAACGTTCTCTACTATCCACGAGAAGCAAGCACAAGTCGCTACCATGAACGACTCTCTCCCCCCTCCCATATGGAGAGACTTGTGAACGCCTGTGCCTGTATGTGCACATTCCTAAGGAGCACAACCACCGCTGTGGCTGAGTGGTTATCGCGTTCGGCTGCTGACCCGAAACACGCGGGTTCGATCACGGCCGCGGTGGTCGAATTTCGATGGAGGCGAAATTCTAGAGGCCCGTGTACTGTACGATATCGGTGCTTATTAAAGAGTCCCCAGGGGGTCGAAATTTCCGGATCCCTCCACTACGGCGTCTGTCATAGCCCAAGTCGATTTGGGACGTTAAACCCCCTATAAACCAAACATAAGCAGTATAGTTAATCAACCCAATATTGGTAATATATTGGCAAAAGCCGGCATTACAGAGGACCAGAGTTATGCCATTCATTTCCAATATTGGGCCGATTTTCTGTGCTGCTTGGGTTCACTGAGAACAGCGGAGCAAAAATAAACGGAGTGTGTACAGGCGGCATGCTTCTAGGCCACGGCGGGCGGTTCGGTAGGCATTCCAAGTTTTTCAAAGTATTGCGAAAATGAAAATCACCTTGACCTCGCCCCTCCAAATGTTAGTACTTCCATGGATGTTGCAAGAGCTCCACTACACGACTTGGCAACAAAACACCTGACCTTTAATCTCTTGACAAAAGCTGCCCCAACTAGGTCAACTTTCCGGTCTCGTGTATATCTTAATGGCTATACGTACACGACTTCGTAAGCGCCTCGTAAGCCAAAAGTTATGGTCGTGGAATGGGCCACGTAAGCAAGACGGAAAAAGCTCACCGCCACCAGCTGTTTCCTTGTTGCGTTTTCTTGGCACAGGGTCTTGCCGCAAGCCCGGCCACCGCTTTATATAACCAAAACTATCTGTGTGTTGCTGTTTTCGTCACTTGCCTTTCGCGTTGCTGGCGGCAGCCGCGCCAGTGTGGGCGATTTCGAGAGTGTAACGAAAGTCGTTTGGGGTCGTCTTAACTTGCTTTTTTTCTGTTTGTTTCTTTTTTGGAATTCTGGTCTAGTTTATTCACCCGCCGTTTCTTGGGGTGCAACGACAGAGGAGGTCGCGCTCGTGTCCAGACAGAAACACGAGACTGTTAACAGGAGGGTGAAACCGAGTCGATCTTGGAGATTGCGCGGCATCAGGCGACGCAAAGAAATCTTCCGTGGAGGCTTTCATATATTTTTTTGAACGAAACCACTGCCGTGAAACGTCGTATACATGGTGCTAGCTAATTTAACGAACGCATAACCCATCGGGCACCGCATACGTGAGGATAATCTTAAGCCCCAATGAGATTGGATGTTCTGTAAGGATTTTGATGGGAACATGGTGCACTAAAAAGGAGCAGTCAGTATTTGTTGTAGTGAGCAACCGCTGCGTTTGAACATACGAAAAAAAGAAGAATATTAGTACACGATGCGGATGATACGAAGTGCTATTTTCTACTCGTGTTCAAATAGCGCGATTTTTTTCGCGTGTCATATAGCTTGTTTGTTCACTATGAGAGGCACCATTATTTGTATGGCACGTGTAAGTAAGGGATATAGGAGAATACGCTGGCCCGCCGACCTTGCTCTGACCTCGGCCCGAGGTCGCGGGCCTTGCGTTATGGGTGAAGCGTCTCACGTGAGCTCGAGCGTGTGCAGGCGTATTATATGGCAAGGGCAACGATTGACCCCGAGGAAAGGGGAGCCCGTATGCATGCCTCTGCTGACGGCTCTTCTTGCCCGCGGTCTGGACAAGAACGCTTGTTGACTTAGGAGAGGAGCATGGGAGCAAGAAACCCTTGTTGGACTTAAATGGGGGTGAGAGAAGAGGTCAACCTTTCCTTATGTTTGATTCTTGTTTTCAAATTCCAGTGGCTACCCGCCGCGGTGGCTCAGTGTAGTTAAGGCGCTCGGCTACTGATCCGGAGTTCCGGGGTCCGAACCCGACCGCGACGGCTGCGTTTTTATGGAGGAGAAACGCTAAGGCGCCCGTGTGCTGTGCGATGTCAGTGCACGTTAAAGATCCCCAGGTGGTCGAAATTATTCCGGAGCCCTTCCCTACGGCACCTCTTGCTTGCTTTCTTCTTTCACTCCCTCCTTTATCCCTTCCCTTACAGCGCGGTTCAGGTGTCCAACGATATATGAGACAAATATTGTGCCATTTCCTTTCCCCCAATAAAAACCAATTATTATCTCGGCGTATATTGGCACGACGGAAAGCACAAACGGGGGAAAGCACGAACATAACCAGGCTTTCCAGACAGGATGACAGCCCTCATAAAAATTTCTTTACAAATACTAAAGACTCTGCATTGACTTTTAGCAATAAAGTTTTTAGACTTTTTATAGACAATTCCAGTAGACAAATCTATAAAAGATAAAAATTGTATATACAGTCAGCTAATAATTTATAGATTTATGACCATACACTTTTATTAGCATTTAGTCTAAGACAGCCTAATAATAATAATAATAATAATAATAATAATAATAATAATAATAATAATAATAATTGTTTTTTCGGGGAAAGGAAATGGCGCAGTATCTGTCTCATATATCGTTGGACACCTGAACCGCGCCGTAAGGAAAAGGATAAAGGAGGCAGTGAAAGAAGAAAGAGGTGCCGTAGTGGAGGGCTCCGGAATAATTTCGACCACCTGGGGATCTTTAACGTGCACTGCCATCGCACAACACACGGGCGCCTTAGGGTTTTGTCTCCATAAAAACGCAGCCGCCACGGTCGGGTTCGAACCCGGGAACTGCGGATCAGTAGCCGAGCGCACTAACCACTGAGCCACAGCGGCGGGTGGACAGCCTATAAACTACAAATAGACGAAAGGGAATGTCTGCAGAAAGGCAACAGAGTCCATGAGAAGTGCATAGAACGTGAATAGTTCATTTTTATAAGGGAGCAATTCTATGCGTGGTGCTCAGTGGTGGTATCGTTGAGAGGCTTGCAGTGTCCTTTGCCGCCGTTCTCGAAGCCCAGCTCGGGGTTGTCTGGGACGCAGAGGTGGCCCTCAGAACAGGGCTCCTTGGAGATCTTGGTACACTCATCGCCGGGACACTGCGCAGGTGACAGGAATCGTGTCAGCCTTCGAGCAGCGCTACGTCATGTGTGTCGCATGCAGATTTGTGCCAATCACCGTCATCATAATCGATCACAAGGTTTCGTGCTAATCAAATGCTATCAATCAAAACAGTTACTCCTGACATTAGATCCAGCAAGGAATCATATGACTGGCTTATCTTATTCGTTTTATGTAATATGTTTTGCAGCGAAAATGCTAGCGAAGGATCCCTCAGCAACAGAAATTCGAGGTAGTATTTCATCGTTCTAAGCTAACAACGCAAGGCAACATGAGACAAGAACAAAGAGAAGGGCCTTATCTTGCGTTCCCCTTATTTTGTCTCACGGCTTTCGTGCTGTTAGGTGGGAACTATACAAAACAAACTCTCCGGCTGGCCTCACTGTTGATTCAGATTTTTTCTGTAAGGGTCCAGTTCTTTGCTAAATCAGCTCCGTATTAATCCATCTGTTTTGGCTCCCAGCTAGACGATGTCAGGATGGTGCGAAAAGAACAAGGACAAAAGAGGCACAAGAACACAACAGGTCTTGCGCCGCTTTTGTTCTTGTTCTTTTCGCGCCGTCCTGGCATCATCTAGAGGCTATGCACCAACTAGGCAAAACCAAAGTATTTCTTGGCTCCCATCATTGGCATTTGTGTGTGCAAGGCCAATGGTATACGCTAAGCTCACAACCTCGAAATTTCAGGCAACGCAGGGCTTTCCGGGCTGTGTCCTGTCTTTCCGTTGTTTTAATGGCCTAGCATTAGAAGTGTCATGAAGGAGAAAACTCTCCGTCGTCAGCGGCGGCAGCATGCCTGCACCTGCTAACCGTGGCAGGTTCAGGTTTAGAGCATTTCCCTATCTCCCACGTGTCACTTGCAAACTGCCTCCTCTCAACTTGTAGGGGAGACTCCGTACTAATTATGACAGCAAAAGTTATTAAAAGAAGCGATTACGAACAGAAATGGAATAAGAGCAGGATGAGATTATTATCAGAATTGGAAAAGAATCGTGATGGAAATGTATTGATGAGTGAGAGGCAATGGAATCAGAGTGAATGAAAAATGCTATCTCCATTCTCCGCATCAATCCAATTGATCGCCCCTAGATTTTTTGTCCTCCATCTTTCGCGCTGTTGATTCACTTCTTTCGCAATTCAAGATACAACAGAATATAGCGAGTTTATAACTGGTCAATAATTTCAGCGAGAATGGAGCTCAGAGCACGCGTTCATTAACAGTGCCCGCTGACAGTAACATACCAGAGCTGTGTTATGGGCCGTCCACATGTGTAACGAGGGACACTTCATGCGTCTCGCAGTAGCGCAGACTCAGCTGGTGACTGACGATTCAATAACGTGAGAGCTGGTCGCAAGGCGGTATGGTTAATTACTTTCCCCCAAGCAGCTACCGAGGCAAGTTCGAAAGTTGGGGCGTACCGCGTTGCACTGGTCGCAGCAGTCGCAGTAGTCCTTGTGGGTGCCGCACGGGCAGTGTGCAACGCTGTGGCACGTGTCTGGGGCGCACCAACATGACGGTGGTGACGTTGCATAAACGCTGCATGTCGGTAATCAGTCCATTGACGAAGAAAAAAAAACAGGAAAAAGTTAAGTGGCAGTGTCAGCACGAACACAATGTGTTCCTTTTGTTTCGCATTTCAGCACACGTTATCGCAAGGCGCTTGTCAATGACATCTTCTCAGTGTCCGGTTCTAGGTAGTAACGACTGTATTCTTTAACGACTCTTTCTTTAATTCTATACTTAAAGGTGCACTAAAGAGGAATCTGAACTCGTCTTTTTACCCCGAGGACTATCTACACGTTTCGGGCATTCTTAGAAACTTCGAATTATTGTCCTGTGCGGCCTATTTCCCTAATTAGATCGGATTAAACGTCCCGGCTCCCGCCATTTTTTTAACTCAACGCGGTAGGTAGGCGGAGTCATCCAAGGCGTGGAGTGCCTTTCAGTCAGTCCAGTGGCGGCTTCGCTTTTGCTTTTATTTTGTTTTTTAGGTTTCCGTGAATAAGTAGTTTCACTCACAGACAATATAGCCGCAAATTAGGCCCACGTAAATAAAAATACACGTGAAATCTTTGATATACGTTTCACTCCGCCGACGGCAGAGCGGCAAGCCGCCACGGGACTGGCTGACGCGTTGGTTGGCTCTTATACCTACCGCGTTGAGTTCAAAAAAAGGCGGGAGCCGGGACGTTTAATCCGATTTAATTAGAGGAATCGGCCGCACAGGGCGAAGTTTCTAAGAATGCCCGGAACGTGTAGATGAATTTCCCGCTGTAAAAATACGAGTTCAGATTCCTCTTTAGTGCACCTTTAAGCTCCCTCAGTACCATTGATAGGTTTCGCTTGTGACGTCACGGAAGTTGGCTAGCAACGTCACTGGCTGGCACTGGTAGCAAAGGCACAACCGGCCAATGGGGAAAAAAAAACGTCATCATAAAAGAGCCGGTGTATGGTGCGGCCTAGATCGCCTTAACGCTTGCAAATGCACGCGGAACTGGTTTACACAATCCATGTGGATAGATAAACTGTCTATCGTTATATAATAATAATAATAATAATAATAATAATAATAATAATAATAATAATAATAATAATAATAATAATAATAATAATAATAATAATAATTTATTTCCATCACCATGCAGTGTTGGAGGGGATGGGGATAAAAGCGGTTAACGCTTGACAAGGTCCCCACCCCCGTACAGCAAGTGGGCAGTGGCATGCGACGGCACTTCACACACACAAAAAAAAAACAATCACCAATGTGTGTAGAAAATCAATAAGGATTAAAGCAATAACAATAAAAGCAACAAAAAAGAAACAAAGAGCGCTGTTATAAAGATTGTAAGAAGAGCTATGTTCAAAGTATGAATACTAGGAAAATGTGGCTTCAAAAATAAAGTAGTCGAGGAGGTCAGAGCTGCTAATGTTTTCTATATCAATATTTGCAGCAATTAATCTATTCAGAAGTGAGGGAAGTTTAAATGTTACCATAAAGTGTATCTCGTACAGATAAAGTGTGAGGCAGTTATACATTGGTCCTGGCTAGCATGCATATTGAAGACTATATCCTGAACGTGGTTGTGACTGGAGAGAAGATATGCGCTTCAGGGGAGATGTGAAGCTGTAAATCGATATCACGGCGTTTCATTCGCTAATAATTAACTCACGGAGCTTTTATTGGCTGGAGACGTCGTTTAACGTTGCGATTAGGGTATTGCAATGACGGCGCGGTGGGAGTAAAAACAATTTCGTAGGAAAAGTTCATCAACGTCGACAACAACTCCTCGTTATTTTTATTCACATTATTCACATTTTGTACAAAGAATCGTCGTTGGTTTTTCCTTTTAGTTTTTAGCCTGACCTTAACCTTTGGTTGCAGTTGACCTTGGCCTCAATGTCATTGCCTCACATTGCGAGAAGTGTCCAGCTACAAGCTACCCGTGAAACATTACGCGAAGAATTTGGAGTAAATCCGACTTGTGAGCGTTAGTAATTTATTTTATGAACTGCAACCTGTTGTTACAGAACTCTCGGCACCATGTTCACTCTACCACTTCCATGGTTTCTAAGTTTTTTCAGCAGAACTGTTCCCTGTTTAAGAAATTTGATAAAACTAACTCTATGCGTTTCTACTTAAGATACCAAATCGTCACTATTCCTCTGAAAGCTCTCACCAGACAGCGGTTACGATGAGGACCAGAGTCAGTATGAGGGCAGTCTTCATGTTTGTTCTGCAACAGTGAGAGATAAAAACACGTGGAGGCAGCGCTGTCAAGATAAGGCCTAATTCACACTTGTTTACATTTAATCTTGAGAGCAAGGCGACACATCAACAACGATGGAAATTGCACAGCGAACCGCGTTAGAGAAAACATAGTAGTGACAATTCAACGTCACATGTTCAATGCTGCCAGGGAAAAGGTTCTGAAAAATGAAATTTAACGACGTCTGCTGATCACTGGGAATTTTCAAGTTAATGTTACTTTTTTAGGAGTTTGGTGTTTCGTACAAATGACGCAAATTTCAAAATGACTAATCCTTCACTCATTCCATCCCCATTAAGATGACTTGCATTCAGGTGGAATCCTTCGTTATTAAATTCAGCTTTTTTTCTACGTCCATTCGCACATGTTTTTCTTTTTTAATGGGCCCCTTTCTGGGGCTTGTATTCTCTTCGGAGGACCAATATACACATTCGCACATTAGTTTTAATTTATTTACAGAACAGAAGTAACTACTGCTTCAATTAGAGTGGAAGATCTGCTAATACGTTGTAGTTAGAGAAGTATCAGCACCTTAGTCGAAAAATGTCAAATGGTCGTTGAAAGTATTAGAACCTTAGTCGAAAAAGGTCAAACGGTCATTGTCTACCTATTTTCATATTGCCCGAAAATTCTGGTCTTGCTTTTCGCCCCTCTTACGCTAACCTGTTATTCTGCCACTTTCTATTACATGCATTACGGCCGTTGTCAAAACTTTCAGCACCTGCAGCGAGTTGCTGCGGTAACAGCTTGATGTCTTACCTCCTTCGGCTCCTCGGAGTACCAGGAGTGCTGTCTTGTCCAACAGAGGAGAAGCAGGCGAGCAGTTCATTTTCCAGCCCTCTTTTTAAACAAGGATTCAGAGAGTGCCACGTGCAAAATAAATATGAACTAATAATAAAAACTTGGTCATTTCTTTCATTCTACTTTGCTGAGGATAGTAAGACAACAAATCCTACTGATTGCACCACAAGTCTTCTCAGAAAGCAGCGAAGGAGATAATGGCTCGCTCTCTCGTCTGCTTTCGTCTGTCTTTCAAACTTGGCGTCGCAACCGGAGATATTCGTGCGATTATATAGCCTTGGGAAACTGCTTCTACGCATCGCCTGCGCAGGGGCCCTGTCCGACGTGATTCGCCTGGATGAGCAAAAGGTCGCAGACAACGGGACGTCTTTTGGACGTCTCATCTTCTGGTTGCGGCTCCGTTTTAATCTCACAGAGCCATTGTGGCGTGCGGGTTTTGCCCTCAGCCTGTGGAGTCGTGGCATGCAAGCAACTGACAGGAAAGGTCTTACACGTGCACAGAGCCTCTTTGTGTTCATGTTTTGTTTGAATGACAAGTTGAGCGTAAGGCTGTGAGCAGATACGATGAGTTCACGCATTGACTTTTAGACTGCTTAATCCACTGGTCCCGAGTTAAGTAACTTGGAGACGTGATATTCGAGAATTGCGTAATCACGAAGGCTTCTGCGAGCTACCCGTAGCTGTGGCGTTCGCGCTCAGCTGCATTTCAGGGCATGCAGTGTTCCTTCGTATACGATACCCGACGTATACCATACCATGCCATGCCATGCCATGCCATGCCATGCCATACCACGCCACGCCACACCACACCATGCCATACCATAGCATTCCACGCCATGCCACACCACACCACGCCATGCCATACCACACCTTACCATACCATGCCATCACACACCACATCACTCTATACCATACCATACCATACCATGCCATACCATACCATGCCATTCGTCACTCAGCCTGAGTCACTTTGGGACGTTAAACCCCATAAACCTAAGCCATACCACACCACACAACACCATACCACACCACACCACACCATGCCATGCGATGCCATGCCATACCATACCATACCATACAACACCATACCATACCATACCATACCAAACCACACCATACCATACCATACCATACCATACCATACCATACCATACCATACCATACCATACCATGCGTCTCTCATAGCCTGAGTCACTTTGGGACGTTATGACAGATGACAGTTCAGCAGAAAGCTTGTCCACACACAAAAAAAGTACAGGCATATATTACAGTCAACACTACAAGGTACTGGTTAGGCAGGCAATGGTGTAATGTAACAAAATAAAATTAAGTAGCACCAGGCGAATAAAAAATTTCTTCAGTTAATAATCATGATTGAATATGTATACGCCCAATTACAGTGTACTAGTGCAACTGTACGACAAATAAAACATAAAAAATAAACTTGTACCTGAATGCGCCACAACAGCTTTAGTTAATATCCAAATGGTCGTCGTCTGCGTACTTCCTTCTTGTCAGTTATTTCTGGTCGCCGTATTCGCCACTCCTACGCTAAGCTGTTGATTTAAAGTTTTGGCGTCGTGGCCTTGGTCATCTCCTCACATGCTGCGATTTCATACACAGGTGGCTTGCAACGTCTTACCTCGTCACGTTTCTCAGAGTAGAAGGCGCTCTGTCTTGTTCGGCAGACGAGAAGCAGTTAAGTGAGCCATTCATCTGCCAGCCTCTCTTTTTTATACGGGGCTAGCCCGAGATGCTGCCTGTGCAAAAGAACGAGCTAATACTAAAATCAAGGTCAGCGCTCTCATTATTTCTTGCTCGACGATGGTAAAACCACGTGCCTTCTTGCTTATGCCAGAAATGTGCTCAGAAAGCACAGAAGTACTTGGTCGATCACTCGTCTGCTTTGATCTTTGCCTCGCAAACTTGGCATCTCGGCCGGAGATCACCAAGCGATAAAATAACCGGTTGAACTGGACAGCGCTAGCTTAGACAAACTACGTCGAAGGACAGAAAAACAAACAGGACGAACGCTTGGTACCTCATCGACAAAATAACCCTGGTAAACGGCTTTCACGCATAGTCCACACGGAGGCACAGTCTCAAGTAATCCGCCTGGTTGGCTGAAACGACGCGGATGACGAGAGGAGGAGAAGGTGCAAACTTTTATTGAAATTACTATTAGTACTCCGTGTAAGCCCCTAGCGGTCCATCAGCCCTTTGGCACCGCTTCTTGCTTTACCATGTCGAATCAGTTTGAGCTGGTCGGTTGGTTTAGCTGCTAGTATAGTTTGATAGGGAAAAGATAAAGTTCACTGAGTGCGCTTGCAGGCAGGCCCACAGGTAGTGGTAGACATCAGCTGGATCGAGTGCCTTAGCAAGTGGTGGTGCAGTAGGAAGGAGTGATATGAGAATGTTTTCTATGGCTTTTTTTGTAGGAGAATAACAGCGAGCTTGATGCTGCTGATTAGGGAGCATTATTCAAAAAGAAACACTGTAGTTTGTGGCTAGAAGCGTAGGAAGCAGTCAAGGCATCCGCCGACAAAACAGAGCTAACCATTGAATCAACCGAACCGTCCTTCGACTCCCGTGACTTAGTAGGAACGTTCGAAGCCTAACGTATGTACGTACATGTCCAGGTTCTCCCAATTGCTCGACACTTTCGGTATGTATGTTTCAATTTATCCCGCAGCATTAGGAGCGGAAAGCGGGCCTTACTGGCACACCAGGGCTATTAAAGAACAATTGTGCATCGCGTGTACTTCCTTGTGGGAGTTGTGATGGCGACCTCTTACAAGAAGCCGCTTTCGGGGGAGTAATTACTCATTAGTATGCCATTGAGTCATGCGGCTGCAGGAGCGCTGTTCAACCTTCTCAGTTACATTTCTGTTCAAGAAAAATTCGTTCTGGTCAGGGGATCGAACCCGGGACCACCGCCTGTCCGGGGTAGTTGCTCCACCAAGCTTACCAGAACGGAACTCAAGAAAGAAGCCGCAAACGCACCTCAAAAAAGGCTCTCTACAGCCAATCGCATCGACCGATTGTCATGATGTAGTGATCAATCCAGTTCATCCCTGGTTAATCCCCTTTAACCTCAAGCCCTTACAATTTCACGCTAGCACATGCAAGAGGATTAACTGCAACGCCATTTGCTGGAGAACCTCTTTTGAGGGGCATCGCCGCTTCTTTCTTGAGTTGCATCGCACTAGAGCAGATGACAGACCGAGGCCAAATTGACCAACTTGAAACAGGAAAATAGTATAATGTTTTTAATGAGAACAGATGTCGCGTTGTCCTTTGTGGCTTTGATTGAAACATGTGCAGTATGACGGCCGCGAGCGTAGTTAAATGAGCTGGCGAGATTAACATGCTTGTAAACCTTTGTAGTGAAGTGTTCGACGAAATTCCGCCGGGCAGGGTAAGCGAAATTGGTTTTGACAGCGTGAGAATATTATTTCACTTCCTGCTGGCAGTAAATTCTCGCGCGAGTGTACAATTTGTGTTCTAACGAGCAAACATTTTAATCCAGTTCAGTTTGGCTATTTCGTTGTTTCGTAATTTTTATTGTTATTTTTATTGTTTCGTTATTTCCTTTAAGAGACACGTAACTGCGTAAAATACACGAAGTCGGGATAGTGAGATCAAATGTCTCTTATCAATCCCGCGTAGTTAAATTGCTGGTTTCATGCTCCGCTGTATAGTATGTGCCTGAGAAGTGGCCCTTCTAAGGGGCAAATTCACGACGTAAAGAAGGGAGTGAAAGAAGAAAGGAAGAATAAGGTGCCTTAGTGGAGGGCTTCGGAATAATTTTGACCACCTGCGGATCTTTAACGTGCACTGATATCGCACAGCACACGGGCGCCTTAACGTTTCGCCTCCAACGTGATTAAGAACAGCCGAAAAGGACGCGCTCACAAGAGGAAGTAGTAAACAGGGCGACGCTGGAAACACAGGTGAATTTTACTAAGTTAAAGTTGTCACAACAGAGAATAATAATAATAATAATTGGTTTTGGGGGAAAGGAAAGGGCGCAGTATCTGTCTCATATATCATTGGACACCTAAACCGCGCCGTAAGGGAAGAGATAAAGGAGGGAGTGAAAGAATAAAGGAAGAAGAGGTGCCGTAGTGGAGGTCTCCGGAATAATTTTGACCACCTGGGGATCTTTAACGTGCACGGACATCGCACAGCACACGGGCGCCTTCGCGTTTTTCCTCCATAAAAACGCAGCCGCCGCGGTTGGGTTCGAACCCGGGAACTCCGGATCAGTAGCCGAGCGCCCTAACCACTGAGCCACCGCAGCGGGTGCAGAGTGACGTTTAGGGTGTGCCATGCAGAGAGTGCCGTTTGAGAGTGCTGTTTAGAGAGCTCTGTGTAGAGGGACGTGCAGACAGTGGCGTTTAGAGATTGCCGTTTAGAGAGTTCAGAGTAGAGAGTGATGTTTAGAGAGTTCCGTGTAGAGTGCCGTGACGAAAGGGCCATGTAGAGAAAGCCGCTTAGAGAGTGCCGTAAAGCGAGTGTTCTGTAGAGAGTTCTGTTTAGAGAGTTCCGTGTATAGTGCCGTGTAGAGAGTGCCATGTGGAGAGTGCTGCTTAGAGAGTGCCGTCTAAAGAGTGCCCTGTAGAGAGTGCTCTAAAGCGAGTGCCGTGAAGAGAGTGGTGTGTAGAGAGTGGCGTTTAGAGATTGCCATTTAGAGAGTGCCGTGTAGAGTGCCGTCCAACGGCACTTTTAAATAGGTTACCGTCCGACGGCGCAGCCAGAGTGCATACTAATCATTCAGCGCCGTCCTGCTGACAGGCGTCTGCCACCTGCGTCAAACCGGGCGGATGTCAATGGCGGTTCTCATGAGGCACTTCGCAAGGACGGGGCAACAGCAGCCGACACTTTCTATACGCCATTGCTGCTGTTCTTTAGTTCAGCCTTCTTTAACGGACATATGATTTGGTTCGATTCAAAGCACCTTAACACTAGCTTTTGAATGGGATTTTAAACCACACCTATGTCATTCCTCCATTGTCACAATGCGTTGTACAAGTAGCTGTTCTTGCCCACCGGAAAGAATGCGACATTGTGATTCCAAATATTTTAGTGCATATTTCCGGCCTTTCATATTTTATCCTTGCTTGCATCTCTCCGGAGCCCCCTTCATGTTTTTTGGTGGTGTCGGTGTAAAACATTTATTTATACTATTTACAAAAGATTTATTGCTTGGACCGGGCCTGAAGGGCCCGGCCCTCACAATAACTATGAGAGATCTCCAGTTCGGGACCCCTGTGGCCTCCGCGGCGGCCCGGGCTCTTGTTACCACGGCTCGTTGGTCCTGGAGGTTTGAGCAGCCGAGCAGGGCAGCCTCCCAGTCCTCTCGTGTTGGGTGGGGTAATAATAATCTTAATTGGTTTTTTAGGGAAAGAAAATGGCGCGGTATCTGTCTCACATCTCGGCGGACACCTGAACCGCGTCGTTAGGGAAGGGATAAAGGAGGGAGTGAAAGAAGAAAGGAAGAAAAAGGTGCCACAGTGGAGGGCTCGGGAATAATTTCGACCACCTGGGGATCTTTAACGTGCACTGACATCGCACAGCACACGAGCGCCTTAGCGCGTTAGTCTGAATTCAGTGCTTTTTTTTTACTTTTGTGCGTTGAGGCTATCCTAGAGAGTGGCAAAACATGGGTCGAGTTTTAACGAAAGAAGGAAAACAAGTATCTTTCCTCTAGTTCTTCCGGAACATAAAATATCGCGTTTCGCCCCAGGATTCAGCCTACTGCTAACATAATTCTCTCTTAAGATTCCGATGCCTCCAAATTCTTAAATTTCGCATATGACAAGACCAATAACCAACCATAACTAAATACTTACGTTTGTACCGGACACCAGGATTATGGCACTGTACAATTTTTCAGAATGCCACATGCAGAATTTCGCGGCTTTCAGACTGCTTTTTTGTTCACCAAGCCTCACTTCACAGTTTTTTTTCTCAGCTCAGAAAAACCGAAACTTACCAACGTTTGGTCAGCTGAGCACATATGCGATAGCTATTGTCAGCTAAAAATACCAAATTAGTATGATTCCACATGTATAAGCTAGGCAGCACTAAGTAATGAACTGTCGCGTTTTGTCCCTCTCTCGCCTAAATGTTAACAAGCCCTGAAGGAAATTTTTCAGCAGTGATGACTTATGCCTGAGTTCTGTTCGTTGCTGCAAATGTTTGTACAAGGGGCCAAGGCCTCGTCAGGCTCTTAGCCTTTATCCTTGGCCTCCTCTTGGACACTGTCTGAGGACAAAGAAGAAAAAGAAAAAAAATTAGAGCCAGGATTGGGCACCGTTGGCGTATGCAACCTTGAGAGCAGCAGCAAGGAACTGACTCCGAACTCGTTGCCTGCGGGCAGAAGCCGCGTAGACTAGGCTTTTATTAGAATGACAAGTTCAACTTAAGGCTCTCTGTAGAGTAGATGGTTCACACAGTGTTTTATTGTGCTGCCTAATCTAGGCTTCCCAGTGTAGTCACGTGGAACTGGGATACCTGGCTGACGACTTCTGCGTGCTTGCTAGGCATGGTGTCCGCGCTCAGCCGCCGGTTGGGGCCTGCACTGTCCCTTAAAGTCCACGGACCCTTGGTTGTCAACTGCGCACTCGTAACCTTCGGAGCACACTTCGTTGAAGGGCAGGATGCACTCCTCTCCAGGGCACTGCGAGTCAAGCCGTGCCAAAGTCAATCCAACCGTGAGAGACACTGACCTTGTACGGAGAATCACAGGCCCAACAAGAAGCAGATTGCTGGCCTATGACCGTGGTCACCGGAATGAAGGAAACTACTCTTTATCAGGCATACCAAACAATTCTGGACAGCAGCAATATTGAACAGGAATGATTTTATGAGAGCAATTCTTTATACATTGTAAGATTTAACTATAACAATCAATATATTAGCAGATCGCCCGTTGTCAGGCTTGCATTTTTTGCTATTAGCGTTTTTTATACCGTTAAAAGCGTTCCCAATTGGTTCTCTATGGCGTCCTTATAACTGCTGGATAATAATAATAATAATTGGTTTTTGGTGAAAAGGAAATAGCGCAGTATCTGTCTCATATATCGTTGGACACCTGAACCGCGCCGTAAGGGAAGGGATAAAGGAGGGAGTGAAAGAAGAAAGAGAGAAATAGGTGCCGTAGTGAAGGGCTCCGGAATAATAACTGCTGGATGCGAGCGATGGAAACACTATAAAGGAAAGATTTTGCTACATATCGTAAGAATGGACCATTTCTTTCAATATTTCTATACTAGTACCATACAGTTTTCCAATATTCAAATTTTAGTCCAAGAATGTTGAAAATGTCACACTACAAGACAGCGTTACAGTCTCACAATCGCCCCTTTTGGCGATCGTGTAGTAACTGCTTCAGAGATTCATTTTTTTTTTCGAGAAGAGTAGCGGAGTGCTATGAGCTTACTAACGACAAGGTTCTGCAGCAATCTCTGAGACCATTCACCGGAAGCATCAGTTTTTAATGACTAGTATTCTGTTGTATTCCATTCCTGACCCCGATATAGTTCTGAATTTATTAATGAGACCTACATGTTGATCTTGGAGATTAGTAATAATTCAGACACTAAAGATCTGATATGTGTTATTGTTAATTTGCCCTCCTTTGTTGTATACTGCCTTTGTTGACTTTATTGACAGTATGGCTGATGCCTTTTTTTCTTCTTATTCGTGTTTGGCATTTGTTTCTTCGGAATATCTGATGTCTATACTTGTGTCTTTTCTGTATTCCCACCCTGCCCAAATTCCTTCCTGGGATTTCAGTATCAATAAATAAAACAAAAATAAAAATTCGTTCCTTTTCGGCCAATGTACCGGCCGTGGCAACGTCAGCAAGAACTACACTGTGCCGCATAGAATAGCAGTAGTTCTGGGACCTGTCTGTTCAGTCGCCATTATTTCTTTTTGCCATGGCCCTCCGTCTCCGGACCATATGGGTGTTTACGGCGTCGGAGGTTACGGCATTCGGCTGTTTTGTCCGAATGTTTATTTAACGTGGGCTGGCATTGCACAGCGCACGGTTGGTTTTGTATTTCCCCAGCATCGAAATACGGCCGCCGCGGCCCTGATCGAATCCGGGACCTGGGCATCAGCTGCCGAATGCCAAAGCCACCGAGCCATCCCGGCGAGTGCGGACGTGTCTCAATGGACATAAAAAGTGAAAGACACCCGTGTACTTTGCGATCTAATAATGCACAGTAACTAATCCCAGGGGGTCGAAATTATGTAACTTTATGGAGGAAAAACGCTAAGGTGCCCGTGTGCTGTGCGATGTCAGTGCACGTTAAAGATCCCCAGGTGGTCGAAATTATCCCGGAGTCCTCCACTACGGCACCTCTTTCTTCCTTTCTCCTTTCACTCTCTCCTTTATCCCTTCCCTTACGGCGCGGCTCAGGTGTCCAACGCTATATATGAGACAGATTCTGCGCCATTTCCTTTTCCCAAAAACCAATTATAAGCCGTCTGCAACTCCGTGTCTTTACTCTCTTCCTTCTTTCGATCCCTCCTCCATCTCTTCCCTAAAGGGGCGGTTGATAATAATAATAATAATTGGTTTTGGGGGGAAAGGAAATGGCGCAGTATCTGTCCCATATATCGTTGGACAACTGAACCGCGCCGTAAGGGAAGGGATAAAGGAGGGAGTGAAAGAAGAAAGAAAAGGGGCGGTTGAGGTGCGACATTTTGCGCGTCTTTCCTTTCGTCATAAGTTGTAAATTCGTAAATTGGTTGTTGGGGAAAGGAAATGGCGCAGTATCTGTCTCAAATATCGGCGGACACTTGAATCGCGCCGTAAGGGAAGGGATAAAGGAGGGAGTGAAAGAAGAAAGGAAGAAAGAGGTGCCGTAGTGGAGGGCTACGGAATAATTTCGACCACCAGGGTACCTTTAACGTGCACTGACACCGCACAGCACACGGACGCCTTTTGCGTTTGGCCTCCATCGTAACGTGGCCGCCGCGGTCGGGTTCGAACCCGGGTCCTCCGGATCAGTAGCCGAGCGTCCTAACCACTGAGCCACCACGGCGGGTGATTTCTCATAACGCCATTACTTACTGCGCACGAAAACGCTTTTAATTTCGACGTCGCCAATACCGGTTTGGTCAGTCAGTGTTGTTGCAGGGTGGAGCAGCCCAATTTTCCTAAACAAGCACTGAGGACAAACAAAAGGCATAGCGCACTAAGGACGAGACTAAGAAAGAGACAAACACAGCGCTGTGTTTGTCACTTTCTTAGTCCCGTCCTTCGTGCGCTGTGCCTTCAGTTTGAAGCATGTACCGACTAGCCCAGACAAATACATTACTGACGACAACTTTACTCAATTTTTGTCCTAACTAAAAGTCTACTTGCTGACTTATTCTGGCTACGTCAACGTTTATGCGCGAACGAAAAACGGATTTACTGTTGAGAAAATTGCATTTAAAAATTGTCCCGCTCTAGATTCGAACCTATGGCGTCTACACCGAAAAAAGGACTCCGTGATTGCCTTTTAGAAATTAATGGCGGTATAGCCTAGAATCTGGGGTCCGAGCACAAAAAGCGCTGTTGATGGACGGCAATTTACTTGAAAAATACACCGCTGATGGTGACAGTGTTTAACTTTGTTTTTTGCCTTTTCTACAACTTATAAAAGCTTTTTTTTTTCACTATAAGAGACATTTTTACGATTTGAACGCGGTAATATTTCGATACAGGCTGGCTTTAATTTGCCCTTATTGCCTATTTAAAACATAAATAAAGCGCTCGGCTGGTCATATGCCCCTCACTGTCATAATTAATTTATAGCTGTCCTTTTTCAGCGACACCTAAGAAGCCATGAAGTCAGTGCGTTCAGAAATACGGTATAGATGTCTCCGGCAAGAACAACCTTCCCTGCGCTGTGTGTTTCTTGGTACAATGCAGTCAAAGCGTTCCATATGTGAGCCCAGTCCACAAAAGAGCTGCGGACAGTCTAGTAATACCTTTTTTTCTCGGGAAAAATTGAGCACCTCAGACTACGGACTGGGTGCTGACTAGTGTCTGGAAATTACGGTATTTACGTAGTTTCGAGGCAGGTAAGGTCGAGTGCTAGCCCTTTGCGGTAACTGTGTTCTCAATCACCAAATGCCCACGTGCCAGCTTTCTTTACGAAAGCTCGGCTTGAGCAGTGCGTACCTTGTAGCAAATGTCGCAGCAGCCACAGAAGTCCTTGTAAGTTCCGCAGGAGCACTGCTTTTCGGGGCAGGTCCCCGGATCGCACTTAACCTGGCTGCAGTTAGGCATCGAGTATGCCCACACGCTGACAGAAGGCAGCCAATGGGCAGGTGACAAAAGAGAATAGACAAATATCAAACTCACTCAGCTAAGGAGAGGGCTAATAATAATAATAATAATTGGTATTGGGGGAAAGGAAATGGCGCAGTATCTGTCTCATATATCGTAGGACACCTGAACCGCGCCGTAAGAGAAGGGTAAAGGAGGTAGTGAAAGAAGAAAGCAAGCGAAAGGTGCCGTAGTGAAGGGCTCCGGAATAATTTCTACCACCTGGGGATCTTTAACGTGCACTGACATCCCACAGCACACGGGCGCCTTAGCGTTTTTCCTCCATAAAGACGCAGCCGCCGTGGTCGGGTTCGAGCCCGGGAACTCCGGATCAGTTGTCGAGCGCCCTAACCACTGAGCCACCGCGGCGGGGCAAGGGGGGGGGGGGGTAATAATAATAATTGGTTTTTTGGGGAAAGGAAATGGCGCAGTATCTGTCTCATATATCGGCGGACACCTGAACCGCGCCGTAAGGGAAGGGATAAAGGAGGGACTGAAAGAAGAAAGGAAGAAAGAGGTCCCGTAGTGGAGGGCTCCGGAATAATTTCGACCACCTGGGGATCTTTAACGTGCACTGACATCGCACAGCACACGGGCGCCTTAGCGTTTTTCCTCCATAAAGACGCAGCCGCCGCGGTCGGGTTCGAACCCGGGAACTCCGGATCAGTAGTCGAGCGCCCTAACCCCTGAGCCACCGCGGGGCTGGGAAAGCAGTTTCTGCACAAACTGTTTTCTCATATACTTTGTTGACTTCACAGCGCGAAACAGACAGGGACGACAGACACAAAACGACAGGGACGGGTGCATTTGACACCTGTCAGAGGCTCCCGAAATGACAGCCCCCCCTCCCCCGCCCCTATCGTTTCGTTTCTTTCGTCCTTGTCTGTTTCGCGCTGTGAAGTCAACATGAGCGGTCACCAACTTGCACAAACGAGAATTCTGATCCATGTTATAGTTTGTTGTACGCACAGCTGTTTCAGATGTTGTTTACGCCGCAGTGTGCTTATATGTATAGAACTTGTAGCTTTTCTTTGTATGCACTACGTCTAGTAGGTATTTCTGTGTTTGAGGCGAGCTTAGCATTCTTCAACCAAATAGGAAGCTTTTTGATGCTCCCTAGCGAATGCATAAAAATTATATCTCAGAACAGTTTGCTTGAAAGCACGTAATCTGCTAATTTCGTGCACACATAATTTTCCACCACTCAAAATTTCAAAATTTTCAAAAATGTTAGTGCTATGTGCGTCCCTGAAACAAAAAGTTTTTTCAACGATGCCTCGGGATTTTCTTTGAAAAATCCTGGTGTTTCGTGGTCGATCCGTTTATGGCACTTTTTACGAAGGCGTGTATATGCCTGCATAAAGTCAATCGTAGGTATCTAGCGATGAAAAACTTACACGTGTGCTGCCTTAAAACCTTGATATAGTATTTAGGCGTGAAGATTATTGTTTTGAACGAAAATAATAACATAACACAATAAACTCTGATAAAATAGAGTTAATGAGCCGGAAACGAGGCGTAATCGTCGAGCACTCATAACACCCTACAGAGTACTCGAGCCCGATCGCATTACTTCCGCGAATTTGTGTCTGCACGCACTCAGCTGGGCTGGCGAAAGGTTACGCCCTTATAAAAATGGTCGCTAGACAGTCTATAGACTGTATTTTCTTCCTATAGTTATTTAGTTTAGTCCATTCATAGTCTATAGACTATCTATAGACAAAGGTCTACTTAAAGAGTATGACCATAAATCTGTAGATTGTGTATAGACTGTCTATCGGATTGTATTGCCTATAAACTGTTCTCTGGTGTTCGTCTATAGAGAATCTATAGACTTTATAGACAGAAGTCTATGGACGGTGTATAGATTGTCTAAGGAAGTTTTTGGAAGGACGATGCAAACTCTGCAGTCAGCGCCTTGAGTTCCTGCGGGCTTTTACAGAATATAAGTCGAGGCGACAAAAATGAATGAAAAATAATAGCCTCTCCCGCACCACTGCTGTATCGCGGGTGTAATCCCATTAGTAATATAGAAGATGTGGCCCTGAGACAACAGAAATTTTGCCACCCAAAGATGGAAAGAGGCAACACGTCACTGTCATGAGCGCGAATAATAATAATAATAATAATAATAATAATAATAATAATAATAATAATAATAATAATAATAATAATAATAATAATAATAATAATAATAATAATAATAATAATTGGTTTTGGGGGAAAGTAAATTTATTTATTTATTTATTTATTTATTTATTTATTTATTTATTTATTTATTTATTTATTTATTTAGGACATACTGCAGGCCCAGTGAAGGGCCCTGGCACGTATCTGTCTCATATATCGTTGGACACCTGAACCGCGCCGTAAGGAAAGGGATAAAGGAGGGAGTGAAAGAAGAAAGGAAAAAGAGGTGCCGTAGTGGAGGGCTCCGGAATAATTTAGACCACCTGGGGATCTTTAACGTGCACTGACATCGCACAGCACACGGGCGCCTTAGCGTTTTTCCTCCATAAAAACGCAGCTGCCGCAGTCGGGTTCGAACCCGGGTACTGCGGATCAGTAGTCGAGCGCCCTAACCACTGAGCCACCGCGGCGGGGCTGCGCGAATGTCAACTGCTATTATTTTAACATGAAACGAGCTGCTTCGGGAAAGAAACCTTCACCGCCATCCGGAATGATTTTGAGCGTTGTAGAAATGCACACATGTTGTTTCGACCGGTCGCGATCCGGGCTATCGACGCCGAAGAACGTAACTGCAGATAACTCGGTCTCAGAAGGGTAGCTGAGACCTTGCATGATAAGAACTGCATGATCAAAAGAAATTGGAAGTACCATGGCAGTACGTATGTACCTGTGAGCACCTACTTTAGTTACTCGCATAATTAACACTTTTTCCCCCAAGAGTCTCTGAGAATTACGGGGATGCGTTAATTACGCAAGGTAAAATATTCAGAAAAATTTTGAAAAAGTTAAAAACGGGACAGTGTGACAATGGCGAAATAAATACTTCATACGGTGCGACTCATCTTAATAAAAATAAAATCGCTTTCCAGCATAGTGTGCGTGCTCGAAAATACGGCACCTCTTCGTTCCTTTCTTCTTTCACTCCCTCCTTTATCCCTTCTCTTACGGCGCGGTTCAGGTGTCCAACGATATATGAGACAGATACTGCGCTATCTCTTTTCCCCAAAAAAACAATTTAATTTCTTCACATTTACGTAAAACCCGTACGTATAACCTGTGTAGCTGCAGATAATGCTCTCAAAACAGAACAAAACTGG
Source organism: Amblyomma americanum (assembly GCF_052857255.1). Taxonomy (NCBI): domain Eukaryota; kingdom Metazoa; phylum Arthropoda; class Arachnida; order Ixodida; family Ixodidae; genus Amblyomma; species Amblyomma americanum. Next base: position 23,698,010 of record NC_135504.1, on the reverse strand, counting down.
AGTTGACTCTAGAACAACTCTCAGCATTCAGAGCGAAGCAGAGCGGTAGCAAGTTGCTACATTATTTAATATGTCAGATTGGTCAGAGTACCCTTAGTGACTATAGACGTGGTTTCTAGTATTAGTTCTCGGATTCCGCGCGGAACATTCATATTTCCTATTCGTCCTTTAGGGTGAGGTATAAGGGTGCAGTAGCCTTTATATTCGACGTATAGATCTTTACACTAATGCGCAGTTCTTCTGGCGTTCTAAATAGAGCGCCTGCTAGTATTCAATATCATCAGCAGCAGACTGCGCGCCTAAAGAAAGGGGTGCGTTCGTTACGCAAAGGGGGAAAAAGTTCTTTTGGGCTTTTTAAGTAAGGGGGTGCGTTCTTTATATGAGCGCATTCATTACGCAAGCAAACAAAAAAAACAAAACAAAACGGGTGGTGACCCTTAAGGCGGAGCTTAAAGGTCGATGTCGATATCGTTAATAATTAAACACCTGTACATGCGGAATTATTTATTCGTTGGCGGCGGCACTTAGTGGCAGCGTTTGTCCACATTTTCTGGGCTTATACCCCAAAGAGGGAGATGACTTACCTGGCGACAGCGACGGACAAGATAGGTATATAAAATTCAGCAATCTTCATCTTCAGCCTGCAACAAAGTTAAGGCCCCGAGGCCTATCTGCATGAAGGAGGGTTGAACAATTCCCAGCTCTGGATAGTAAATTGTGGCTATGTTGAACCCTGTGGTTGAACCTACGGCGATCTGAGCCTTACGGCGCGCGCTGCATAAATTTGAGAACACGTCTTCCCGCGATTGGTGGCTCCATCACGGGGAAGGCAAGAGAACCAGTGCACAGCTTCTACATGCAGGAGACTCAGCGACGATATGCCTCAACGCTTGCGAATGGCGGCGCACCACTTCGCAGCTGGCTTCTGCAGAACTGTATCCGTACTGGATTTCTGTTAATTTATACAGCTACTGAAACACTCGTCTTATTTTAAAAACACCAGCGTGAACTTCCTATTTAAAACTTCCATATCGTTTTACTATAGAAGAGCGCCGTTATACACCGATACAAGACAACTTCAATTTTTTCGTGGTGTTCCTATAAGTCACTTCATGTGCACTGCGTATAAGAACTGGAGAAGAGCGTAGGGCCCCTAAGGGGCAGCTTGATTAACAATATATTTAACTTACTTGGCGTTACTTGTTAATTTCAGGGATTGTAAGCTAGCACTCACGCAGTCGAGCATAATTTATAGAAATTTAGCTTATAGTTAAAGAGATGTGGTCTGAAAAGTTGAGGTATATCTCACCTGTATTGGGTTTGCGTAGTTGAAACAGTGCCTAGCTGTTTGCGTGGCGCTCACATAAAAAGGATGTTTTCGGTTTTGTTTGCAGCTGTCGTCATATACGACCAGCTGTGGCGAACGGCGAACAGTCATCAAAGTACTTACTTTGCTGGTAAAGCAACAAAACGAGAACTTCCGCTACGACCGCAGGTGCACGAGTGTAATGTGGCGAGGCCGACTGCCGGAGAGGCCTCTTGCAACGTTGAGTGGCAATCCGATGCTAGAACCTTCAGGCCGTAACGGAACCACAGGCGACTTCATACAGAGCAAAATTAACTGAACTGCTTATTCCGGAATCACTTCCACAAAGCCTTCGTTGGCGCTTCTGCTCTCGCTTCCTTCCGGTGCCTCCTTGCAAAACCCAAGCCTCCTTCGAAAGGAGGTTTGTGGTTTGAAGTCATACGAACATTAGCTTTCTAATGTGCATTGTCGTGGGAGCACCGATAAGTGGTGTAATTCTTCTCATACCAGTTTTATGCTGATTCACATAACTTAAATTACTCTTTGCTGTGATCGTCGCAAGTGTTTGATTAGCAGTGACCCCAATAAAGTTCATTCAGGAACCACTTCAGGCGGCTCGCCCATCACGTACGGCGTTGTAGCCAGCACGTGACAATATGTATACTGTCTTGGCTGTAAACAAAAGTAGCCAAGTATATTCGTGGCAGAAGGGAGGTAGGAAGTCGGGAATATGGCGGGTACAAAAGAAAACAATATATGGTCAGTTAGGCACTACTACTCCCGGTCAGAGGGTACCATCGGGTAGGAACGCAGGGTTTATCAAAAACATTCTGGACCACGTTATTACCAGCAATCGTAAAACATACTTTTAGAGAATTAATTGCTGTGAGTTGAACTACGCTCAGAAGTTGCGAGGAAATAATGTCCAAGGTGCGCCAAACGCGCGACGTCATAATGGCAGTGTTGTAGGCGTTACCGAAAAAAAGTGACTTAATACGTTACTCGTTACGCTAAGAAAAAAGGAACGTGTTACCGCTCGGCGTTACCAACAAAGAAAAGTAACGCGTTACCGTTACCGCGCGCACGTTACTTGGCCGATACTGCATGGCCATAAATTTTAATTAGTGCGTCTTCGTCTTATAAACTCACGATAACAATTTCATACAGCTCATTTCACACAAAACTGCTGGCCCAAAGGACGATTTTACGCGAAATGCTGATTTAGCGAGAATAATTTGCACAAATGTGCAGGAGTTTATCAATGCTATAGTGGCCTAAAGTTGTCTGTAGATTTACAAGTGATAGATTATAACTCTGTGGCACATGGTGAAGCCATTTTCTGAACGTGACATTAAACACGAAATGACACTTCATCATCAATTCTAACTTCATAAAGAAAACACCGCTGAACTCTGAATAAATTTGAGGTAAATCTGAAAAATATGACGTTCCCAAATGCTCGGCATGCTTCCACTCTGTAGAGAGTTGTGCGTGTGCAGTGGTTCGGGAAGGGGAAGTAGGTGAAGGCAAGTGTGTGAATGCGTGTTCGTGCACGTGTTTCGTGGTGTATGGCTATTCTGACTTTTTTTTAGTTGGGTGCGTCGTCAACAGCAGGTGTTTTCTAGCATGTATGAGAGCCGCAACAAGGTCGTCGAGAGCATCTGTTTGTCTATGGGCAACATCAACAAAGAAGGCGGAGTGGGTGACAACTGGAACAAAAGTAACTAGTAATGTGACACCTCACGTTACCGAAAAATGTTAACGAAAGTACGTTACCCGTTACAGTTCCCTAATGGTATCGAGTACGTTACTAAGTTACCCAAAAAAGGAACGCGTTACCGCCAACACTGCATGATAACGGTGAACTGCAAAAGTGGGGGACGTGAACGCAAAACATCGACTGAAGGCAATAACCTTTGGGCAAATGGAGGCTCAACCCGTGAAGTTCGGTCACCAGAACGCGGTCACATCTGACAGTCTTCAGTGTATGGACGAAATGGTCTTATACGCGGATATATACGCGGATGCACACCACTGCTCCACACAAAGCTTCTTATTTTAACTGGAACGTTGCTTCGCGCGTTTCATCGGATTTCGTATCTGGAACACGGTTCCACTCATTTAAGCGGATTTTGAAAGCAGTAACGCTTATATTTCACCTGCTGCCCCGAACTTGTGTGGCACCAGATCAACAACTTATAGTCGCATTCTGTGGAGCATTGTTCGGAAAACACGCACGCACTATATATAGTGTATCCGTCTCTTCACAACTCTGCTGTAGAGGCTGCATCTATATCGCAATGGTAAAATACGTGCACGGGAGTGGAGCCTCCTATACTGAATTTTATAGGGCCGCTGTGGCGAACACTTGGTACTACTACACTGGTGTAGTAGCAGCCAGAAATTGGCGCGAAAGATGTTATACCTCAACAGGTCCTCTAAGTCTCTCCGGCTTTTATTACAATGAGAAGTTCAGCCTAAGGCTGTCGACAAAGAAGCTGATAAACGCGTATGCTTTCCCGCTGCCTAATGCACGGCTTCCAACTAGTCACGTGGAGCCGTGGTATTCGGCAACCGCGTATAATAGGGAAAGCTTGTGAATTCCTCCTAGCTGTGGCGCCAGTGTTCAGCTGCATCGCTGCGTCTGCAATATAATAATAATAATTGGTTTTGGGGGGGAAAGGAAATGGCGCAGTATCTGTCTCATATATCGTTGGGCACCTGAACCGCGCCGTAAGGGAAGGGATAAGGGAGGGAGTGAAAGAAGAAAGGAACAAAGGGGTGCCGTAGTGAAGGGCTCCGGAATAATTTCGACCACGTGGGGATCTCTAACGTGCACTGACATCGCACAGCACACGGACGCTTTAGCGTTTTTCCTCCATAAAAACGCAGCCGCCGCGGTCGGCTTCGAACCCGGGAACTCCGGACCAGTAGTCGAGCGCCCTAACCACTGAGCCACCGCGGCGGGTACGCGTCTGCTATATCCGTTTGTGAAAATAGGGGAATCAACGGCGTATTCGGCTACAAATCCGTTATCTCCCAAGTACACGTCGATGGCAGAGACACTGCGCAGAAGAGTTCTTCAAAGTCACAGGTGCCCCGATTAAGAGCCACATTGTAGAAGGGATATAGTCACAACAAAAAGTTCATTAATGTCCTCGATTAGTGATCACGGGACTAAAAAAACTGCTCTTGTTGCGAAGTTGGCACATAGGCTTACGAGCTTGTAGTCCCACAAAGTGGCAAGGTCCGGTAGAAAAAAGGCGATAACTGCGCCAGAGGGGCTCGTTCGTCGAGCAAGTTGTTATCGCCACGTATGTTCTCTAGATACTACATCAACATTCCCATGGACTTAATCTGAAAATCCGTGACCTGCCTTGAGTCCCTACACCCTACCTTGATTTCTGTACATAAGTACCTTAAATGGTCTCTATTAAGGTCGTCCTCCACCAATGACAGCTAAAGCTAAAGTGCCCGTCTGACCAATCTTTCTATTCTTTATTCTGTTCTTCAGCTCCTTTTCGAAAGGCGGAGGCAGGTCTAAGAGCAGTGATACGGGTTTCACTCTGGTCGTGGCCCTTCGCAAGTTTGCAAATTACAAACATATGTATAACATTACGAGACAAAAAGAGAGTAGGGGAAAGGGAACAAACACAAGTTCAAGGAAAAAGCCCACAAGCTCGTGCTTGGATGCTGAATGTTGAATTTGTATCACATGGACTTTCCCTTTGTTACATGTGCTGTGCATCATCATGTCCACCTTGTCAAGTTACCCATATGTTGCCTGCGTCAATTGGTCAAGTCAATGTTAGAAAATTAATACATTCTTTGAAATAGTGCTTCTCTTCTGGTGATGTGAATAACCATAATGCTATGTTTATCGAAGAAACAAAAATATATTCCTCTCCTATGTTCTGAAAACTGCTTCAGCAGACCCTTTACATTGGTGTACTGCCGGACGAATGGAAAATTGTGGAGGTTGCTCCAATTCATAAATCCGATCTAAAGCATTCTATATTAAACTATTTACCAAGTCGCTCACCAGTATACTATGCAAGTTACTCCAACAGGCCATTTTTTTTATCGCCGCCGCCGCGGTGGCTGAGTGGTTATGGCGCTCGGCTGCTGGCCCGGAAGACACGGGTTCGATCCCGGCCACGGCGGTCGAATTTCGATAGAGGCGAAATTCTAGAGGCCCGTATACTGTGCTATGTCAGTGCACGTTAAAGAACCCCATTTGGTCGAAATTTCCGGAGCCCTTCACTACGGCGTCCCTCATAGGCTGAGTCGCTTTGGGACGTTAAACACCCATAAATCAAATCATTTTTTTATCAAATAGAAAATTTTCTTGTATTCAGCTCTTTTTTCCACTGCAGCGCAGCACAGCTTTCGGAAATAGTCTCGTGGGAGACGCAGTTGCTATCACTTACACATTACACTTTTTTGGACCTAAATCTCGAGCACCATTCTAAGGCTAACTGCTTTTTCTTTGATTTTGCAATGATATTTGACAAAATGAAGGACCACAACCTCTTAATAATCAAGCTTCAGACTCTGAACATGCACAACAAGTTATTAACATGGACAGCGCATTTTTAAAAAAAAATAAACATAGTCTGTTTGTCTCTGCAAATAATGTCAACTCCATACTTGTGGCTGTGAGATTGGGTGTATCGCAATCCTCGATGTTAGGTCCTCTTCTATCCCTACGTTATTTTGATGACCTGCCTAACCCTGTCGTCTCTACTATTGACTTATTCGCCGATGACTGCGTTATTTACCCTAAAATCACTAATAACACTTACCTTTAGTTGCTACAAAATAACATGAACAGTTTTTCCCATTGATATGAAGCATAGCTAATGCATTTCAATATTACCAAATGCAAGGTTTTACGTGTGTCACGTACTAATTCTATCCTTGCAAAGACTGTTGTCAATGACGCTACCTGTAACCCCTTTCAGGCTATATGTATGTAGGCTTGCACATAACATCTAACATTGCTTAGAAGTACATTATAAACTGCGTTATTAGCAGCCCGAACCGCACTCTGGACTATCTTCGTCCGATCTTTTTTAATGCACCTATCGCTGTCAAACTAACAGTTTAAAAGATGTTATTTAGGCATAATTTAGAATATAATTCAGCAATAAGAAAACCCTGGAATACTGGCGCATCTTTTTTCTAAGTAATACAGACTACCTCGGCAAGCTTCATCTTATCCGACTGTAGCCGAACAGGCCGCGCTACCACTAAAATGAAAAAAAAAACTATCACTTCCACTTCTTGAGCACCGCTGAAAAGTATCTCGACTCAGTCTGTTTGATAAAATCAGTCATAATCCAAAGCTAAATCGTCAAATTATCACTCGTCCATTTTGTACCGCTCACAAAAGTTCGTATTGTCGCTTGTGCGAGCTATAACTCTTGCTTTTTATTCATTCATCCCGCGAACATTAGCTGAATGGAACAGCTTTCTCCAATAAATCGTGGGAAATACAGGCCCTTTTCTTTTTTTTACAATTCATTGCGTGAACTTTCATTTAGTAGCCTGTATTAGCTTACCACCACAGTTGCCTTGTGTTGTTTGTTTTCGTGCTTTTCTTGCTTCTTTACTGATTCACCCTTCAAAAGACTCCGGTCAACTTACAGATCCTGTTCCATTTCATAATTCACCGTGCCGTCTCTTATATAGTAATTTGTTCTGGATTACCATGTTATTTCAATCCGCATTTCGTTTTCTTTTTTACTTTTTGTCACTTTGTTCTTGTTTGCCCATTTGAGGCTGGTGTCACATTGCTGTTTTAGTTTTGTTTGGTTTCGTTCGCTTTATGCTTTTGGATTGTTTTGCCACCGCTTCCCTGTGTAGCTGTTTTATGCGATCGAGTCTAAACAAAATAAATCTGAAAATAAAGCTAGAATCTCGCAGCAACTATAGCTGGCGAGAAATACCTAGAGCAGACAGAACCAGTGATCTGTAGCTTTATTGCCACCGCAAGTAGTTCCTAATGTTGCCTGCGGAGAATAATGTGCATGCACTTCAGATGACCGCATACGAATCACTATATTTGGTCGCTGTGTGATTGGATAAACTTCGGGGACGTCTAGGAAATTTCTGACGTTTAGGAAAAGCGCCGGAGTCGTCATGTGGCCTGCAGTGACCCATGCCGCCAGCCGCGAAGCTTCTGATGTTGTCGTCCAACTCGCAGTAGAATCCTGGCGAGCACAGGTGGTTGAAGACCGGGTTGCACTCTTCTTTAGGACACTGCAAAGCAGCGCAGAACAAAGGCAACACAGCCTTAGCAGCCACTCATCTTAAACAGCAAATCGGAGAAACAAGAAGAGGGACACTATTTGACACATGGAGAAAAGAATGCTCAGGAGAGGCCCTCGCTTTCAGAGTTGCACGCCAAAAAGTCTGCCGGAAGTCACGTGCTTTCACAAGGGCTACTGGGAGTCTGGCCGACGGCGCAGCCAATGGTAACGCTGGACGCAGCGGCGTCGTATGCTGCACTGTCTGCTGCGCATGCGCAAGCGCGCTGAGACGGCGGCCAAGTAGGGGGGGGGGGGGGGGGTAGAGCAGGAAAGAGCCGGCTTCAAAAAATGTGACGTAACTGCCTATCATGAGTTCTTTCTTTCTGCCATTGTTCGCCAAGTAACCAATCCATGCGGCACCTGGCGGCGAAAGCGAGAAATCGCCAATGGAGGTTCAAGTAGCAGACTCCCCTCGCAGCATAGCGCTTAGTGAGCTGCGGAAGAGCGAAAAGAAAACAACAACAACGAGAACCCCATTCTGCATCATTTCGCAATGCGTGTCAGCGCATTGGCACACAGTTTCGTAAATTTCCTTCGCGCTGTAACGATCGGCGCCGAACAGTTTGATGCATTGCAGATCAGCGCGGTTCAGGACTGAAGTGACACCGACAATACTGGCTATTTTAGCGTGTTCTTGGGGTACAAGTTCTACTTTCCTGGTATCGAATATCTCCCCCTAAGGTTCCTAAATTACAGAACTCCTCTGTAATTCATGTGTTCCCGCTCAGTGTTGGCACTGCAAAGACGGCGTGCATAAACTACTTCTGTGAGAGCTGTGGTCATGGCGAATTTCAAGCTCATGCCATCGAGATTGTGCCATCACCAAATGATCATAAGCAGGCAGGATATGACAATCGGCTGCTTTCGTCGCATCTTAACAGGCTAGCGGCACCGGGCTCAATCTTCAACCGCGCGCCTAACTAGTGGAGGGCGCCGTAGTGGAGGGCTCTGGAATAATTTCGACCACCTGGGGATCTTTAACGTGCACTGACATCGTACAGCACACGGGCGCCTTATGGAGACAAAACGCTAGGGCGCCCGTGTGCTGTACGATGTCAGTGCACGTTAAAGATCCCCAGGTGGTCGAAATTATTCTGGAGCCCTCCACTGCGGCACCTCTTTCTTCCTTTCTTCTTTCACTCCCTCCTTTATCCCTTCCCTTACGGCACGGTTCAGGTGTGCAAGGATATATGGGACAGATACTGCGCCATTTCCTTTCCCCCAAAAACCAATTATTATTATTATTATTATTATTATTATTATTATTATTATTATTATTATTATTATTATTATTATTATTATTATTATTATTATTATTATTATTATTATTATTACTGACTGGAGGGGTCCGTCGCACCCATCCGCCTATGCGGTCGCTAACTTGCAGCACTGCAGCTTTGTGCACTTCAAGCATGAGCCGTGTACAGATAGCTTTGTCGGCAACAGAACAGTGACTGCAAGCGGAGAGCTAGGCCAACGCGTATTTTTTTTTTTCAGTAATCGTAAGAAAGCTCAAACTTTCCTTGTGGCAACATCCGCTTGTAAGGCGCTCATTTGGCAAAATTTTTTCAAGTTGCTCATAACACGTCAACTACCGAATAACAGCGAATAATGTACTTGCACGTACGCACGCAATATCCAGAATTAGCCTGCTCTTCTATAAAACAAGGGACATTTAGATTAACGGCCTAAATATTGAAATCGTCAGTCTATTGATGCTAAAATCTAAAAGATGAACACAGTTTTAAACTTCATTCATTTTGTACGACGTTTACTTCTATGTGATTTCAGGTATGTGAGATACTCTGATGTAAAAATGAAGTACGCACAGTAAGAGAATGGCATCTGTAAATTGAACGACTGATGTTATAGACATATCTACACGTGACCTTGTGGACTACCATCATATAGGGCAGCATATACCTGGCAGCCTTTTCAACCTCTGGCCTTGAGTTCGCTTTTCTTTTTTTGCTCTCATTTCACTCAATTCAGCTAATTCAGGTTATGTATGTGCCTTACGGGGAACAAAGGTGAGGTGCTAACTCTTCTTCACATCAGTATTCTACATGTGCCAGCTCCCTTTAACACCTGCGTATGACGTTTCCATTAGAACCAGCAGCATCTTTATACTTATAGCTTGTATGTTTATCTGGATAGGAAATGCGCGTAGCCTGTGCACATTAAAAGGGTTCTGAAACACCTTCCGAGGTTGAGCACATTAACTCATTTAATCACTGCACTGATTTGCCACGAAAACCAGAGGCAAATTATAGTCTTCTACACGCAGCACACGACCCACAATCAGGCGTCAAAGTTGGCGAGCCCTTCCCGGCGACTTTTTCATGCTCGCGCCCTCCTCCGCCCCCCGAATCTGCGTAGACAAGGTGAGAGGTGGCCATTGGTTAGATTCTTTCAGACGTCAGGCAGCTACCGTGGCCGCGGCCAATAAGCCAATTAGCTCCGGCGGGCCGGGAAGCTCCGCTCCCAGAGGGGGGTCGGCGGTGCAGCGCCTACCTTCCAGCGTGCAAAAGTGACGAGAGGAGAGAGAAAGGTGCGAAAACACTGAAATTCAAATTTTAACTACAGATAACTCAGCTTCTACAAAGCGCATTTAAAAATCCTTGCTGGACACTATTCGTGAAGCGGCGTGCTTCAATATCGCAGGCGTGCCGCAACTTTATTAGAGCCCCCTTCACAGCCCCTTTAAATGACTTGGAAGCATGGCTCCAGGGCCACATGACACAAGAAATCCACACAATGACAAGATGTTCCAATGAAGTGGGCAATATTTCGACCTCCGCTTGCGTACCTTGTAGCAGTATTTGCAGCAGCCGCAGTGATCTAAGTGGACTCCGCAACGGCAGCTCTTTCGTGACGGGCACATTGCTTTGTCGCAGACGTACTCATCGCAGCGAGGGAGCCATGTTGCCGACACGCTACTACAAGCAAGACAACAGAAGAACGAAAAATAAAAATAAAAATAAAAATAAAAGTCTCTCAGTCGAAAAATACGACAGAACCGGTCCCAAAATACAACAGAAATTTTTGTCGTCCTGTCGTTACGACAGATTTTTCAGTAGTATAGCGAAGTTGTCCTGTTGCGACAAATCTGACTCCGTCTTTACGACAGGAGATTAATCTGTATTCTACAGAAAGTCCTGTTGTTACTACAAGAATTTCTGCTGTCAGGTTCCAAAATACGACAGGAAGATCTGTTGTGACAACAGAAAATTTTCTGTTTCTCGAAAAGAGAGCTCTTTTTTCAGGAGTAAGATGCCCGTGTAGTGCGCAGTTTATAAATTGCTTCACGGGCGCCTTTCAAAAATCCTTCGCTGTAATACACGAGTAAAAAAAAACGAAAATGGACGTCAGAAAATCCGGAGACCGTCTCAACGCCCAGATTAGGTGCTGTGCCACGTCACCAGTAGCATTTGAGACCATTCGGCAGTGCATGTTTGCCAAATTCAGCACGAAAAAAAGACGATGACGAAATGCAAGATCGCACACACGACTCCTCTTTTTTTTTAAAGCGAAATATATTGCCGCAGGGCGTCAATATTGGGTGAAGGTGTGATGAAATATGTATCGGTGATTAAATGAACGGAAAAAGGCCAGCTGATTTGATGAAGTCCAGTAGAGGACGATGGTACAGTCCCTGCGTCCAGGCAAGGCATGAAGCAGGGTTGCTTGGTGAAAGACCCTGCCTCATACATTGCGTGATTGTAGTGCCACGTCATCATTAGCAATAAAAACCGTCTAGCAATGAGGGCGCCAAGATTTTAATGATGCAAATTTTGTCTTATGTGCTACTTTGCCATAGTCGCTTTGCTTTATTTTCTGGTATGCCTAAACTGCAACTTAAAATTATTGATTCGCCTCAGGCAACGGCTGGCTATTACGATGACTTACCTGACGACAGCGATGAAGATGACCACTCCTGAAACCAGAGCAACCTGCATCCCCAACCTGTGACAAGAGAGAGGGTTTATTGATAAGAAAGGCAGAGAGGTTGTCCTGAAAAATAAATATCTGGCCTGCTACTCTGCTCTGGGGGACGGGAAGAGGAGATAAAAGAAGGTCACGATGGGGGACGATGATGATGGGAGGAGGCAGATGAAAAACTACTTTAAAAAAAACAAGGCACACTTTCTGACATCACAAACGCGAGACAAGGTCCGTGTCGCTCAAAAAGCGTGAGAGCGCTCGCGTTGCCTTTACAGTTCTAAAACTATCTGGCCAAGCGCCGAGGATCAAATCCTCAGAGAGGAGCGATGTGTCCATAGCGCGGCGTGTTTAGCAAGGTCTGCACTCACAACGATCGCTGTACGTGAGCTAGATCTTTTGATTCATCCTTTGACTGCGACGAGGCAAGAAAGAATAGGAAGTGGTCGGGAAATCACCGAATAATTTTGCGAATAACGAAGTTCTTAGGCGACTCAGTGTCTTGCCACAGATATTCTGTCGCAGCTGTAATCGTGTCGCGCATGGCCACAACTCTGCAAGTGTTCAGGCTGACAGGAGGTCGAATGTATAAGAGTTCTATCAAGGAACCTTAGTGTTCGTAACTATCCTATATTGCTGATTTCAAACTAGCTCATTTCGAAGTTCTTTGTCCTATCAATCACTGTAGGATCGGTGAATATTTCAAAGGTTTAGGCGACGCTCTGAGTGAACTAGTAAGCCTAAAATTTATCCTGCTCCGAATGCTTCATTAATTATGTTATCCCTTCATGTGTGGCATGTTGGCTTAGGTACATCCGAGCGCCTGAGTTAATCGGACTTCCGGCGCATGGTTCTCTCAAGGCTAAAGTGTAACTAAAGCACAATACTTTTATAATCAAGAGGCACCTTACCTCTCCTGTATCTTCGGAGCTAAACCAATGCTTACTCTCTTTTGGGTGCTGTGAAAGTTCAGCTGAATGCGTCATTCGCAGCTGTCCTTCTGTAGAAGAACCCTGTTGTGCTCGCTAATAAAAATTGGGCCGTCTTTACTCACAATACTCTTCAAACGATAGAGCTTTTTTCTCGTGCAAAGGAAAAAAAGAGAGGTTCTCCTTAAAACTGTAAATATATAAAAAGTCAGGCTTGCACATTGTCTCGTACAGTCTGTAGTTCCTTGGCTGGCTATTTTTCTTTTTTTTTTTAGTAACGTGAAATTTCAGGCGCTCTCTCCGATAAACAGCTGCTAAACAAGCTGCCAATGTTTTTCGTGTGATAAATTTAGTTGTGTTTGTATGCAGTGGTGGTTTGCAGTACAAAATACAACTAAAAATGAAGAAACGGGATAACCCATTACTCATCTTTACCGGACCTATTTCCAATGAAGCCATTTCACTTAATATGGGCAAATCGCACTGTGTTTCTTAAGTTCCTTACTTGAATACGGCTATTTTTTTAAGCGAAAAACTTCACCACGCTAGGTAAACCAATCTTCGGGCAGGCAGCACAACAACCTTGAACGACCTTCAGTCTGACCAAGGATAGCCGTGTATGACCATATGTGGTACAGTTATGGTTTCAAACCCTTGACCTTTGACATTGGGTGACCCTTTGGTTTGACCTTTGACCTTAAGAACGTCCGATGGGGTGATGTGAAGCCACGTGATGAGTTACCATGCGTGCAGAAGCTTTCCGTCGAGTTCCAGAGAATTATTCCGGAGCCCTCCACTGCGGCAACTCTTTCTTCCTTTCTTCTTTCACTGCCTCCTTTATACCTTCCTTTACGGCGCGGTTCAGGTGTCCAACGATATATGAGACAGATACTGCGCCATTTCCTTTCCCCCCAAAACCAATTTTTATTATTATTATTATTACCAAGTTAAGCTGCTGCCATTTTTTTTGGTTTCGTGACTCCAATAATAATAATAATAATTGGTTTTTGGTGGAAAGGAAATGGCGCAGTATCTGTCTCATATATCGTTGGACACCTGAACCGCGCCGTAAGGGAAGGGATAAAGGAGGGAGTGAAAGAAGAGAGGAACAAATAGGTCCGTAGTGGAGGGCTCCGGAATAATTTCGACCACCTGGGGATCTTTAACGTGCACTGACATCGCACAGCACACGGGCGCCTTAGCGTTTTTCCTCCATAAAAACGCAGCCGCCGCGGTCGGGTTCGAACCCGGGAACTCCGGCTCAGTAGTCGAGCGCCCTAACCACTGAGCCACCGCCGCGGGACGTGACTCCAAAGATGGCGTTTTCAGGCGGCTTCCCGGCGTGTTCCGGCTCGGGTTTAGGTTTTCATGTTCAGATTTAGGAAGCTGATAATTCATGTGACTACGGAATAGATGATAATTAGGACGCATAAACAGGTTAGGAAATTACAAGTCGTACCGTCCAGGTGACCGCCCACTGCATGATTCCTATCACGCGTCTTTCCTTATAGGCTCCGTGCGATGTTATGGAGGCGTCAGCCCTAGCTTCGTAACACCTAGTGCCATCCTCATACCCAGTCGTCCAAATTGCGGGCGCCGTTACACAGCGTCTGCTGCTTCCTAACCTCGTCTGAACGGAAAATGTCAACGAATACTTAAAAAAAACAGTTTGTTCATTCCTCGGACCGTATATAAAATTAATCACTCCTACTAGCGGCTAGGAGCTAATCAGCTTTACTGGCATCTGGGTTCGTCTCCGTGCTTTTGACGCCCCGAATGTTGTCCAGTCTGGCGGCATTGTAAGCGTTTCCACTATGGTGGGATCAAGTTTTGCGCAGTTGTTTCCTTTCCTATTTGTGCAGTACATCGGGTTCTACGTTTCCGCTTGAAACATTTAAATGCAGCACCAGCAAAGAGCAGAAGGCAACGAATTTAAACCAGCGCAGTTGATGCGGGAGCTCGGGAGGACTGCACTCCTCCTGTTAGGCGGTCACGCCGATTTCGTAGCTGATACTTCAGTGGAAATAAATATGAAGTGATTTTTATAGATGTGCGCACATTGCTGAGCCGCTCTTTTACTTTGCACACTTCATATGTACGCAATACCGAGCAGCACAGGTCATCGGCCCAATATTGGAAATGTATTGGCAAAAGCTGGTCTTACAAAGGACAAATGCGAGACCATCCCTTTTCAATATTGGGCCAATATTGGGCCAATTAATACGAATCTTTGGTAGCGCAGAAGTGCGGCTTTTGAAATTATTCGGTGCAGTATTAGTCTTTTTCGAAAGTGTTTATTATTAAGTGTTGTAGCCGCATGGCTGCGCATGTCTGGATGCTAATGAGTAATTGCTGCCTTATTTATTGATCCCTTGCAAATTAAAGCCGCCGCTCTTGCGCAGTAACGAGAGCAGCGCAAGCGACATGCGAAGATTGTGGGTGCCATATCTTCTTTTCTTCTTTGAATGAAATTATACTATTAAATATATCGCTAAACAAAACATAAACTAATTTTTAAAATTATTTCAAATAATGTTTGCTTCTTTCATGTGTGCCCTAACGAGCCCCTAGTTTAAGACATCCTCGTTTTCACTTGAAAAGATAACCAGTCTGCTCCACTTTTTGTGCGTGTTATAAGTTCAACCACAGCAAAACACCACAATCTGTGCAACACGATAATGACCATTTGTTCACATGGTGTTTGTATTGTCTTCGGTACTCTTATGACCAGGCCAAATATTTCATATATGCGGTGTACAAAGGCACTTTGGCCACTGCACAAAAGGGTTATGAACAGGCGGTCCCGCCGGCTCCAGGCTGAACATCACTAGCGCACGTCATGCCTAACCATGCTTAACAGAGCTTTCGCTCGTATCACTAGGTTTAACAAGCGCTAAACCTCTGCTAGTTTTTCTTTTCTAGAACGCACTGCAACGTTTCTAGAACTCACTACAACGTAACAGCATGTAATGAATGAAGTGAAAAACGCTTCATCAAATTGTCCTTTTGCGCTCGTGTTGGTGTCAAGATAGCTGCAGGGTCTACTCTATGCCGCGAAGCACGTTTTGTTGTGTGTCTTAAGTGCTCTTACGGCCAGGCCAAATATTTCATATAGTCTAACTGGGTAAAGTTGTAGGCCAGTTGGTGCGACATTATGGCCAAAAAACCGCAACAGATGCAGGACATAGTGAGAAGACAACAGAACCCTGGTGTTGCCTTCTCCCTCTGTCCTGCGTCTGTTGTGGTTTTTTAGTCATAATAAAAGGTCATAAAAGGTCCCTTGGCCACCACACCAAAAGGTTATGAACAGGCGGTCCCGCCGGGCCCATGCTGAACATCACTAGTGCACGCCGCAGGCTCTTGGCGTACTGGTGGTACACAGTGGGCTCTGGGTAAGACCAGGAACAGAGGGGGCTGGCCCGGGGTTCCAGCCGCACAGTATTGAGGGCGCGTTCCCCGAGAAGGGTGTATCAGGGCAATTCCAAAGCGGGTGAACTAGATCGGCCTTGTTGTGGTAGGTGGCGCTGATGGCCGTGATATACGGCGGTTCCCAGGTGCGATGAAAGCAGTAAAGAAGGAAAGTAGTAAGCAGCTTCTCTGTCTGGATTTTAACGCGACAGCGTTAAAAGCCTCGTTACCCACAAAATCCGGCGTTGGCGTTGCCGACGTCGTGAGCGAAAACTAATTGGCTCGACTCTGGCAGGGGGTCCCAGAAAGCAACCTAGGAGGCAGGTGGGCCACCCAGGTCACGTGACCTTACGGCGCCATCACAACCTGCCCACCTGATAGTGAGCGAACTGCCCATCGCGGCAGGTGGCAGTTAAATTAATGATTGGTCGCACGGGAAGAGTGACCTGGGCCCCACAAAGCCCACCGCACCTGCAATCGCAGGTCAGCGGCGCATCGCTTAACCGTTGCACCACTGCATAAGATGAGGTATGAAGACGCCCGATGATCTATGAATTTAAAGTAGAGAATGACCAATTCAGTATATGTGAGTGTTAACCCCTTAACTCTATAGAGCCATACCCTTGAAGCAGAGCTTAAGTGTTCCCTCCAGTTTTTCAGGTTCGGGGGTATCGTAGATACCTCACTGCAAAACTGAAAAGTTGACCCTTCGGACTGGAGACTTTCGACGCTCCTTGTACGTGGAAAAGTGAAGCAGATTAGTCGTGGCATAACCCGCAAAGGGCGAACATAATCGATCTCAAGTATGCTGGACATCGCCTGGGCATTTTCTTCCAGTTGTTCCAGACGACGTGACCGACATGCATGTACAAGGCCATGCCCCAGTCTCAAGCTGCGCATTATAATTCCGAAAACACGGTCATGCTACCACAAATTTTTCCTGCCTTCCATTAAGGTACAATAAGTGTGCAGGAGTGAATACGCCCATTGGTGCATGTAAAAACACGACAGCGTACACCTTTTGTCAAAATCTTAAAGCCCAGGGGATTTGCTTCCAAGCCGCGCCGTATGGTTCGCAATGCATCCTCAGTGTTCCAGATCTCCCGGAGGTAACATTTTTTGGTCCTGCCCCCCCCCCCCCCCCTTCCGACGGGTAGGGCTTTCAAGAATGCAACAGAAGCCCCACTACTCGGCTTAGAAGCAAACCCCCTCGGCTCTGAACTTTGACAAAAGCTGCACAGTCGGGGTCAAAAGTCTGTGGGCCACATGTCTCTCAACCGAAGCCGATAGCTCTATTATTAGCCGGCAGCTGGAGGCCGCAATTCCGGAAGTGAAAGGTGAAAATTTTCGCTTACACCTCTACAAGTGTGATCTGCAGTCGCCAGCTAATTGCAGAGCTATCGGCTTCGCCTAAGGAACACGTGGTCCAGAGACTTTTGTCCCTGACTGTACGTTCGACGTCCACAATTTGGAAGGCCGTAGCAACTATGCTGGAGAGAAAGATGGCTAGCAGGTGGAATCTTCAATCTTTAGATTTATTTGAAAAAATCTGTTCGTAATAATGTCCACAGAGAAGATGGTGCACACTTTCACGAGTCACGTGAAGCGGCGGTATCTGGTCACTGCGTAAATTAGCGCACATCCGCATCATTCGTATCATCCGCATCATCCGCATCATCGTTTTCGTTTTCGGGGAACGGCTTGCAGTGCCCCATGCCGCCAGTATGGAAGTCCTCATTAGGGTTGTCCAGCTGGCAGAAGTGTTCCTCCAAGCACGGGTCGTCTGGTATGATGGTGCACACTTCGTTAGCACACTGCAAAAGAGAACACAGCAAAGTGAGCCGAGCCTTGTGAACCTTGTGGACCTTGCGCAGAAAATCACAACCACAAGAAGAAGCCCAATGTAGTCTTTTTTGTGCGGACATTTCACTACAGGGGATGGCCATTATTGTGGAACTGGGCTTTGTCTGGCGATTACAACGTCACAGAAGTTGACAGCGACCAGCGAAGAGGGTGATGACTGCGCCAGTTGCAATCCACTTTTTCTCCAGATTTGTCATTGTTTCATAAGGCGCTCGTGTGCTGTGCGTTGTCGGTGCACGTTGCAGATCCCCAGGTTGTCGAAATTATTCCGGGGGCCTCCACTACAGCACCTCTTCCTTTCTTCTTTCACTCCCTGCTTTATATCTTCCCTTACGGCGCGGTTCAGGTGTCCACCGAGATATGTGAGACAGATACTGCGTCATTTCCTTTCCCTAACAACCAATTTTCATTTTTTTCAAACGCAAAATGCGCCAGTGTGCCGTGTGATGTCAGTGCACGTTAAAGATCCCCTGGTGGTCGGAGTTATTCCGGAGCCCTCCACTACGGCACCTCTTTCTTCGTTTGTTCTTTCACTCCCTCTTTTATCACTTCTCCTACTGCGCAGTTCGAGTGCCCACCGAGATATGTGAGACAGCTACTGCGTCATGTCCTTTTCCTAAACCAATGTTCAATTTTTCCACTGTTTCATCGTATGCCAATTGCCACCATCAAAATGGAAAGACGAGAGGGTCTTCCGCGTGCAGACATCGCACTAAAGGAAACTGCTCTTATTGTGACACTCATGCCTTGTCTGCAGCATGTCGAACCGGAATTTTTTTCTGGTCTGGCTAGTGGTTGGGTTTACGCCTTGCATGCTGTGCGCCGGGTTCGGCTCGCAGCGACATACCGTTCCGGTTCGGACCGGTTCAAACGCGTTCGGTACAAAAAAGAAATTGAACTTAGAAGTCTTTTCTAATCAACCTTGCCGATTCTTTGCTTTGTTTTCTTTTCTCGTCACTGTGATATCCAGAATAAAACTTTTTTTT
This sequence comes from Amblyomma americanum, assembly GCF_052857255.1. Lineage (NCBI taxonomy): Eukaryota > Metazoa > Arthropoda > Arachnida > Ixodida > Ixodidae > Amblyomma > Amblyomma americanum. Next base: position 23,679,262 of record NC_135504.1, on the reverse strand, counting down.
TTTTGCTAGATGTTTCGATTTCACCCCTTGTACTTACTGTTCTCGGCTACCCTTGCACTTACTGTTCTCGGTTCATGGTAGCGGACCATGGATCGTGCTGTGCTATAACTCTATGTTATTAAAGTGTATAGTATTTACGGTCTCCACTTGAGTACCTTGTTGCAGATATTGCAGCAGCGACAACCATCATGGTGTTCTCCGCAGGAGCAGTTCAATGGCGGGCATGACGTCGGGCACGTAACATCGGAGCAGTTAAGCTCTGGTACGGCCCACACTCTGTTAGAGAAGAGACAACTGTGGAATGGCGAAAGGAAAACAATCAGGCCCCCGCGTTTGAGGAATAAGAGGCCAGCGTAGGAGACACTTGAGAAAGAAGTTGCTTCACCGGCGCTTTTCTCAGATACTTCGTCATAATTTGCGAGTCGTAATTGAAGATAGTCACTCACAAATCACGAGGTAACCACAGCGCCCAGCTTAGCTGTTGTGCCTCGTTACAATTAGTTATCGAGGCCGTTTGGCAACGGTGGTGTCAACAGTTCAATAACAAAATTTCGGCATTTCCAACTTCACCAATGCCGCTTTCCTTTAATTTCTGCTATTTATAACCTGTAGCTTAGAATTATTTTCTTTTACCAATTCCTCTCAAGAGAAAAATATGCACGGTGTTTCACCTAAGAATTTACACATTTAAAAAAAAATCGGCTTTTTGAGTTAGAAGAGCGCATTTTAGACACAGCATTGTCAGCGGTGTAGAACATCAGAATACAGCTAAGACGTGCTAACTAGTAGGCTGGTTAACTAATACTGAGTAGTTAACTTTTTAAGTATTACTCACTAGTACTCACCCATGAGGCCGAAATGTCGGGGCTAAACAAAATGTATCAACTTAAGTTAGGGACAGCGCAGCAAGCTTTGGAAAGAAAAATGATAGCTGTAACGTTAAGATACAGGAAGGGGGCACAGTGGGTGAGGGGACAAACGCGGGTTGATGACATCCTAGTCGAAATCAAGAGGAAGAAATTGGCTTGGGCAGGGCACGTATTGCGAAGACAAGATAACCGATGGTCGTTAAGTGTAGTGGACTGGATTCCAAGTTGAACGCAAGCGCAGCAGGGGGCGGCAGATGGTAAGGTGGGCTGACGTAATTAAGAAGTTTGGGGGCATACGCTAGACGCAGCTGGCAAAGGACAGGGTTAATTGGAGAGTCATGGGAAAGGCCTTTGTTCTGCAGTGAACGCATTCAGGCTCTTGATGATGGCTCCTTTCAGCAAGCGGTTGCTTTTAAGATGACTTACCTGACTACAGCGACGGATATGCTCATTACGGAAGTCAGAGGTACATTCATCATGACCCTGTAACAAAGACAAGCACGAATGTATAAAGGCGAGAAGCTGCGACATGTGACGCTAAGGCTGCATTAACAAAGCTCGCCGTACATGACTTAATTTCCGTATTGATCCTCGCCTGCAGTCGGGAAAGTCAGATTAGGAAGGTGCAGTCAGATCGCAGATTAAGTTTACGTATAACGAACTTTAATTTCGCGTCTGTGTTTTACCACGGGTGCATTCTCACGGCTGTAGTCATGTCGAGCAAATTTGCAGAAAGCACCTCACGGTTGATCGCTAAACCACCGGTATAGGGGTTCAAGCTTGAAAGAGGTTAGCTCTTTAAAAATATACGCCGAAACAGTGCACGTACAATACACCCTGTCGCTGCGCAAGGGGTGGACGGAGCTCTTGTCCAGCTGCGAAGAAGCAACTTTTTTTCAGCCACCCTTTTTCACCACCTGTACTTTGTTGGTGAAATAAACATTGACTGACTGACTGACTGACTGACTGACTGACTGACTGACTGACTGACTGACTGACTGACTGACTGACTGACTGACTGACTGACTGACTGACTGACTGACTGACTGACTGACTGACTGACTGACTGATTGATTGATTGATTGATTGATTGATTGATTGATTAGGCATTCAGATAAATACCCATGACGTGCATCACCTGCCTCAACCGCCGGCTCTTTTGGGCCCGTGTGAGCAGTGCGGATGCGATGAAACGATCGGGCACCTACCCTATGACTGCCCTCGTTTTGAGCGAGACCGTGCTTTGCTGGCTGATACACTCCACCGCTTGGATCCCTTCTTCTTACAGAAACCAAGATTCTGGGGCCTTGGACAAGACCTTCATCACAAAAGAACGCGCTGAAGGCGCTACTGAAGTTCTTAAAGGACTCGGGGCTGAGTTTCCGACTATACAGTTTAAGCTTTAAGTGTGCGCCCTGTGTACCCTTGTCATAGTGGTCGATGGACATAATGATAATAATTGTTTTTTTGGAGAAAGGAAATGGCGCAGTATCTGTCTCATATATCGTTGGGCGCCTGAACCACGCCGTAAGGAAAGGGATAAAGGAGGGAGAGAAACAAGAAAGGAAAAATGAGGTGCCCTAGTGGAGGGCTCCGGAATAATTTCGACCACCTGGAATTACCCGCCGCGGTGGCTCAGTGGTTAGGGCGCTCTACTACTGATCCGGAGTAATAATAATAATAATTGGTTTTGGGGGAAAGGAAATGGCGCAGTATCTGTCTCATATATCGTTGGACACCTGAACCGCTCCGTAAGGAAGGGATAAAGGAGGGAGTGAAAGAAGAAAGGAAGAATAGGTGTCGTAGTGGAGGGCTTCGGAATAATTTCGACCACCTGGGGATCTTTAACGTGCACTGACATCGCACAGCACACGGGCGCCTTAGCGTTTTTCCTCCATAAAAACGCAGCCGCCGCGGTCGGGTTCGAACCCGGGAACTCCGGATCAGTAGTCGAGCGCCCTAACCACTGAGCCACCGCGGCGGGGCCTGATCCAGAGTTCCCGGGCTCGAACCCGACCGCGGCGGCTGCGTTTTTATGGAGGAAAAACGCTAAGGCGCCCGTGTGCTGTGCGATGTCAGTGCACGTTAAAGATCCCCAGGTGGTCGAAATTATTCCGGAGCCCTCCACTACGGCACCTCTCTCTTCCTTTCTTCTTTCACTCCCTCCTTTATCCCTTCCCTTACGGCGTGGTTCAGGTGTCCAACGATATATGAGACAGATACTGCGCCATTTCCTTTACCCCAAAACCAATTATTATTATTATTATTATTATATTTAACGTGCACTGACATCGCGCAGCACACGGGCGCCTTAGCGTTTTGCCTCCACAAAAACGCGGCCGCCGCGGTCGGATTCGAGCCCGGGAACTCCGGATCAGTAGCCGAGCGCCCTAACCACTGATACAGACCACGGAAGACTGCCCGGCAGTGGACAACCATCTATTACATATCTGGGAAGCCCGCCGCAGCCTAACCAAACGTTGGAAAAGACAGAAACATAACAGAATACTCAAGAAGCACATCCTAGATCTCACTCACAAAGCAGCTCAGTGTGCCTCGCAGCTTGCTGACGCCAACTGGATAGATCGCTGTAATACGGCTGCCAGACAGATGTCCGGCAAGAACACTTGGAGGCTTTTCCGCAGCCTCAGAGACCCCGCGCAGACCCGGGGCGAAACACAGCGCCAGTTACGACGAGCACTCCATAATTTCAAGGGCAGCAAAACACAACTTACAGAGACACTCAGGGACAAGTATGTCTGCTGCAAACAGGACCCTCGCGGTCAGGAGTATCTTTACGCATGCAAAGATAATCCTGAGTTGGACCAACCGTTCCAATTATTTGATCTCAAGGCAGCCCTGACCAAAATGAGGAGAGGCACTGCGCCTGGACGGGACAAGGTCACAGTTAAACTGCTGGCCAATCTCCCTGACCAGGCGTATGAGGCCCTTCTGAAACACATCAACACTATATGGAAGGGCGAGAACCCGCTCCCTCTTGATTGGAGAACAGCCCTAGCAACCTTCATCCCCAAGGCGGGAAAGGAAATCAACACAGACAACTTTCGGCCTATCTCGCTCACCTCGTGTGTGGGCAAGCTGATGGAAACCATGGTGCGGGATAGGCTCTCCGAATACTTGGAGCAACGAAATACATTTCCAGACACTATGTTCGGCTTTCGTCCACATAAGTCGGCACAGGACGTACTCCTCCAGCTCAACAGAGACATAATACAACCAGTCGAACACCCACACAATGACAAGTCGTCCTGGCCTTGGGCTTGAAAGGAGCCTTCGACAACATCAAACACAGCGTCATACTGACACACCTCAATGAAACCAACTTTGGCCGCAACACTTTCAACTGTATCAAAGACTTCCTGACCGATCGAGCCCCACTAATCAGAATCCAAGAGGAAGAATTTGGTCCGTATCAAATGGGTATGCTGGGGACACCACAAGGCGCGGTGCTATCGCCCCTACTCTTTAATTTGGCGATGCTCCATCTCCCAGACAAGTTGAATGGTATCGAAGGCATACGGCATGCGCTGCATGCCTATGATATCTCGATCTGGGCCACAGGAGGAAACTTAGGGCGCATGGAGGAATGCCTGCAAACAGCCGCTCACGTAGTGGATCGCTACGCAGGGCACTGTGGTCTCCAATGCGCACCCAACAAGTCTGAATTTGTGCACCTTAGGTCATCCCCTAAAGACACTACCCAAATACATCTCTCCTTAACAAGTGGCCCCATACACGAGGCCAAAGAGATTCGAATACTCGGGCTCTTCATCCATAACCAAAGAAGAGTAGACACAACATTGCACAAACTCCGCAAAGTTGGAGACCAAGTAGGCCGCATAGTCCGTCGCGTCTCCAACAAGAGAGGGGGTTTGCGAATCAGGGATGTCGTGCGGCTGGCCCATGCTTTCGTAATCAGCCGAATCCTCTATTCGGTCCCTTATCTACACTTGCGGAAACACGACGAAGACAAAGTTGAGGTAATACTCCTCAAAATGATGAAGAGGGCACTTGACCTTCCTGTGTCCACCTCCAATGCGAGACTTCTTGCATTTGGAGGGGTGAACACTTTCAGGAACTCAAGGAAGCCCATCTCACAAATGAATACACAAAGCTAGCCCAAATGAAGTCGGGTCGGCACTTGCTAGCCCGCCTTCACATCCAACATGATTTTCACATTCAGGAGCGGGTCCGAGTGCCCGAACTCTGGAGACGCGCCGTCAGAGTTCGACCCCTCCCCACTAAGATGGACAAAAAGGATCATAGTGGTCGTCGTCAGGCTAGGGCGGAAGCCTTAGCGCACCACTATGGCAACAAACATGGTGTCTTTTACGTAGATGTAGCTGGGCCTACCCACGGGGGGTGGTACACGGCCGCGGTCATACATCAAGAAATACAGGTGGATGGGCTTTCCTTTCGAGCCCCAGGCACAACACAAGCTGAAGAGGTTGCCATCGCCCTAGCTGCTTCTGATTCAAAATCCAAACACATAATAACATACTCGCGTTCGGCATGTCGCAATTATGAGGCTGGCTGGATAACTCCACTAGCTGAACGAATACTAAGGAACTGCAGCCTGGATACCGATCCTACACCCCGCTGCCTGGTTTGGACTCCGGGCCATCAGGGCCTAGCAGGAAACAAAGCTGCAGACGCGGCGGCCCGAGCACTAATTCACCGGGCGTTCCCATTGGCTCCTGAGCACCTGGAACCTGAAGGTAGCTACTTACTCTCCTTCAAAGCTATCACATCCTATTATAAGGATAGGCATCGCCTCTACCCAGCCCGTGCAAAAAAGACTGGGGAAAGCAAACGAACGCGTTCTACTCCGATTATTCAGGAACACAATGCTGTGCTCGGCAGTACTAAACACTGCGATCCCGCATTCACTGGCAGGTGCAAACACTGTGGGGAGGTGGCTGACACCTACCACATGGTTTGGGCTTGCCAGCGCAACTCAGCTCTCTCCCCCATTCCAACCCTACCAGAGAGGAATGGGAGGCGGCCCTGCTTGGCTGTTCGGACCTTCAGTCCCAAAAGGCTTTGGTCAAGAGGGCTAAGCTGGCGGCTTCAACCATTCGGGTCCCGGAATAAGGACTCCACCTATTGCGGGGCTCTTTAAAGAGCCTCACCTCTTTCATTAAATAAAGGCTTTTCACCACCACCCTAACCACTGCGCCACCGCGGCGGGTCGATGGGCATATGAAAAACTCATTTTGTTGCCGCTTTTTCTTTCCTCATTTTCCCTCTTTGTTCTCATCTCCACGTGTAGGGTAGCCTACTGGGCATTACCTGGTTAACCTCCCTGCATTTCCGTCCTTATGTTTCCCTCTCTCTCTTGGGATGAAACTGTGCATGGAGCTTGCATATTACGGCAACTTTTGTCTAGTAATAGCTTTGACAACGGCGCTTACCTTGTTTGTCCGCGTGATGAAAACCCAAAGTCGTCTGCGCCGAGATCGAGGAACGGAAAGCCAGCAACTCCGGGTTGCAGCCAAATGACGGTGGGGGCGTGCTTGTCGTCTGCAGAGGCGCAGGCAATTCCGAGCTTGCATCATGCGCGGCTGTACCAGGAAAGTGTCGTTGTCGAAACTGCTACTAGCGAAAGGTACCGCAATATGTAAGCTCCGTTCCCAGTTTCTCCCCAAACGCAGCGGTTAAAGTAGGAGGATTTTTTTTAAAAGGCGGTACGATAAAGATGCATGTCACGGTATAAAAGAGGACTCCTTGGGAATCTTGAAGTGGTACTGTGATGCTAGTTTCTCCCTAACTGCGAAGCTCTTTCTCCTTTCAATCCCTGTAGGATTGATGAAAAAGGACAGGGTTAATAGGATAGACATGGCAGAGGCCTTTGCCCTACAGCGGGCGTAGTCTCGGCGGATGATGATAAACTAGGTGACTTAAAATTAATTGTCCTTTACTATGAATGCACGAGTCATTACATAATCCCTTCACTAGGGCCTGTCGGTTTTTGCATGTCCAACGTTCTCGGATAAAAAAATTTGAAAATTCTAAGATACTGTTACGACCCGCCGCGATTGCTCAGTGGTTAGAGTGCTCGGCTACTGATCCGGAGTTCCCGGGTTCGAACCCGACGGCGGCGGCTGCGTTTTTATGGAGGCAAAACGCTAAGGCGCCCGTGTGCTGTGCGATGTCAGTGCACGTTAAAGATCCACAGGTGGTCGAAATTATTCCATAGCCCTCCACTACGGCACCTCTTTCTTCCTTTCTTCTTTCACTCCCTCCTTTATCCCTTCCCTTAAGGCGCGGTTCAGCTGTCCAACGATATATGAGACTGACACTGCGCCATTTCCTTTCCCCAAAAATCAGTTATTATTATTATTATTATTATTATTATTATTATTATTATTATTATTATTATACTATTATTGAAATATTGAAGAAAATGGTCCATACTCTTCTGATATGTAACAAAATATTTCTTTTAAAGCGTTTCCATTGGCCGTATCGTACAGTTGAGATTGCCTATCGAACAGTTGAGATTGCCGTAGATAACCAGTGGGGAGAGCTTTTGGCGATAGCAAAACCTTTAATAGAAAAACAAGTACAAGACCTCCGTCTGGTTATATGCAGATATATTGATTCTTATAGTGAAATATTGCATTATATGAAAAATATTCTGTTCATTAGCGGTTTCACGCTCGAAAATGTTTTTGTCGATAATTTTTATGTACGGATGCATTAAAGCTACTCAGTACATCACCTTCACCTGCACTGCCTCTAAAATTTAACTGCAGTTAAAGAGAGCTAATTTTTGATAGACAAGAGATCTCAAAGTTTAACAGTAGTTAAAGAAAGCGAACTTTGATAGTCAGGAGATGCCTCACCTCCAATAGATTCTCGCAGCTGAATCAGTGCTTGCTCTGTTGTGTGTGCCGTAAAGGTACAGTTGAAGACGCCTGACGCAGCTGTCTGTTTATACGAGCAATTATACCGCTCGCTAATAAAAACCTGCCGCCTTTACGGACAATATATTTCAAAGGACAGCGCTTTTACTGGAACAACGGAAATAATAAAGGTTCTTATTAAAAAAAAAGAGCGGTGATCGCACCTTAATTGTCTCATCCAGTCTGTGGTTCCTCGGCTGCCTATCTCGTTGTGCAACGGAAAATTTCAAGGGCGTTTAGCGATAAACAGCTGAAAACATACTGCAAAGCTTTTCGCAGTGATAAACTCGGTTTTGAGTTAGTCGTACTTGTGGTTCGCGGTTGTACAGTCGGGGAAAAAAGTCTCTGGACCAAGTGTTCCACAAACAAAGCCGATTGTTGTATTATTATCCAGCGGCTGGAAGCCAGACTTCTGGAGATGAAAGAACACAATTTTGAACCTCACCTGAAATAAGGGTGGTCTGCAGCCGCCGGGCAATACCAGAGCTATCGTCTTCGCTTGAGGAACACTTGTCTCAGTGATTTTTGCCCCCCCCCCCCTTTTCACCCGTGTACATATATACGTCGAAAAGTGTACAATCGGGATGACCCATTATCCATCTTGATCGACAATTAAACCATTTTATACAATATGAGTAAATCACATCGTCTTTCTGAACCTTTTTACTTCAATACGGCTTTAATAGCGCGAAACCACTATTCCGATGGGTAAACCCAAAGCTAGATCTTGCGATGTTTGTAGGTGTGCGCCAACTGAAATAAATAAAAATAAATCAAATAAATATCTGTGACTGAGATTCGAACCCGCGGCTGCACGAACAGATCAGCTTCGCTGACCACTGCTCGAAAGCACTAGGCTATTTATTGCCGCAGTTTTTTTTCTCTTTATTGCATGGAAAAAGTGGCGAAAAGAAAAATCTAAGTACGTTTATACCACATAACACCAGGCTGTGTAATACGAGCCCACCATGCTCCTGCACCTGTCTGAGAAGGTAGGCCATCGCCGAAGCCGAACACGGCTCGTGTTGAACTGCAAGACACTCTCGCGCTGTGCACTGCACATCGTCTTCTTCATCAACTAATATTACTATCAAACTAATCGTGTGTGGTAGTGATAGAGAGACCACGCAGCATGCGTTGGCGTGGACAACGTTGTGGTAGAAACACGACACTGGAGCATAGGCCGCTGGCGTACATTGGCACTGACGATGAAACAGTTGAAGTCACGCATAACTGGCTCCCTGGGTCAGTGAACACCTCATGTCGCGCTTTCAGGTACGTGGTGGTGGTGTCCACCTGCAAAAAACTGGGCTTTCGCACAATATTTCGTACTTAGCAATTTGCTAAACCGCCAGCCACCTTTTTTGTGTCATGAGTCGAAAGATTGCAAGGAGCAGCGAAGCCACCATTCTCATTTCTGTTCCGTAACCACGACAAGAGGCCACGTGATCGATGCTGCACAAAGCCCCCCCCCCCCCCCCCCCCGTTTTCTCGAGCGCGTTTGGAATTGCATTGCTTCTTTGGTGGGGTTTAAAACCACCAGCTGCATGTTGGATATCAAACACTTTAAAGTGGATAACGCCGGATTAATATCAGCCACCTGGAGCTCTCTAATGTTCACTGCGCAGTTGAATACACCGACAGAATGATGTTAAAAATATAACAGAATGTTCAGTTTAGTTTATTACATTAAATTTCCCTGTACCGGGCGTTACATAAGGAGTGGGCTTTCATGCGATGCTTTGTAGTTTTGTCATAAGGACACGTTTTTCTGTTTTTTTTTTGGTAGCATCCTTGTGTAGTATAGTAGTAGTGGTTTTTTCTCTACAGTAGGATACAACTTGAAAAAACAGCAGTTGCTAACTCTGGGCCATGGTCCGTGGCGTCCTGTATTACTCCGCTAGCCAGCCACAACAGTAAACTAAATGAGCTTTTTAATGTTTGACATTATCAAAATAGCCAGCTATGAAAATTCTCCAGCTTAGATTTTTTTTTTAGATTCACTTCTTGTTAAAGAAACAAGAAAAGTTATAACAATGGACTACTTTTCGTCATGAAGGAATTTTGTGCGGCGTTCCTGATTGTGGGCGGAGCTGCACTGCAGACTTCAGTTGTACCCGACTTTAGTCTTTAGTTCTGACTTTTCTGTGGTCAGTGTTCTCTCAACTATCTCTACTAAGTACACAAAATTATGTTGTTAGCACTATAAGTTTTTGGTTACAAACATTGCAGAATATCTGTTGCGGCGACAGAAACTTTTCGATTAGTTTTTCGACTTGGGTGACATTGCACAGCAAAGGGCTGGCTTTTTCGTTTAGCTGTCATAAAAAAGTAGGCCAACTAATAAAACGGTGAGGCCAGCTAGGAATAGAAAACGTTCAGATTTTTCTATCACACTCCAATTCGTGCACATGGCGGGGATACGCGTCGATTTTTGTCAAACCGCGCTCTCATTACATAGGTTCACATTCTGAAGATTCGTTTTAAAGAACTGACGCGATACATGTAGTGCCTTTCATCTCGGCTTTTATTGTTGCGACAAGTTCTGCGTGAGGAAGCCGGGAAGAAAAAAAAACTGCAGTTTTTGGTTCTTCCCGTCGCCCCAGTTCGTAAGCTTTGTGCAGCCGTGTTGTGAAGAGAGGAAGTAATCTGGGTATCTTCTTCATGCTCCCTAGCCATGGTGCGAGTGCCCGGCCTCAGCATCAGGACGCGGCCTGCAGTGACCTTTGCCGCCGGTCTCGAAGCGTTCCTCAGGGTTGTCCAAGACACAGTGGTGACCCTCCGAGCACGGATCCCTGAACAGCCTCGTGCACTCCTCGTTAGGGCACTGTGCACAGCAAGCCAGAAGGAAGTCAAGTGCGGCACATCGAGAGACATTGATATTGTATGAGAAAGAGCAAAAAATTTACAAACAATCAATGTGATAATTGCGGTGGCTCAGTGGTTAGGGCGCTCGACTACTGATCCGGAGTTCCCGGGTTCGAACCCGACCGCGGCGGCTGCGTTTTTATGGAGGAAAAACGCTAAGGCGCCCGTGTGCTGTGCGACGTCAGTGCACGTTAAAGATCCCCAGGTGGTCGAAATTATTCCGGAGCCCTCCACTACGGCACCTCTTTCTTCTTTCACTCCCTCCTTTATCCCTTCCCTTACGGCGCGGTTCAGGTGTCCAAAGATATATGAGACAGATACTGCGCCATTTCCTTTCCCCAAAAAACCAATTATTATTATTATTAGATAAGGCTTAGCATGTGGCACGTTGTGCACGCGTGTTCTCCACGTGCCGTGTGCATCCTTGGCGGAACCCACGGAACTGGCTGGGGGGTGTCACTGTCCACCTCTCCACTTAACTCAACTCCACTTTTTACCCTCTCTACTATCCTCCGTTACATTTACCACCCTTTCTACCCTGTGCTTTCACCCTCTCCACCTCGCCGCACTTCTGCGACTGGCCACCACGTCTCCCTGTCTCCGCATTCCATTCAGCTGCATCGCACAGCACCAGAAGTACAGATATTTTGAAAATGGTAGTAAATCGGAACTTCGTTATAACGAAATAATGGATGTAACGAAGGAATGACGATTCCTCCTGTAACCTCGGTCAACACGGGCCGTAATAAAACTACGGCTATAACACAATAATCTCCGGGCCCCTTCAAGCTCCCGGGTTCAGCTCTAGCAACGCTAACGCGTTAGAACGAAGTGTTGCACATTCAGGCGCGAAATGCTGGGCGTGTCTGCTGCGGAAATGTATTCCCACTGGAAGTCCATAGAAGCCTATGCGTGTATCGAGGATATCTTCTTCCTCTTCATCTGATACAACTTGCTCTTCTTAATAGGACCCCTGGACAGCACAGATAACCTACCCACTTACCTACATCGCGCTGAATGCAATGTACATTACACGCGCAGCCAAAAGTTTATGGAATGAAACATTGCCCCCCAAAAGCTTACTTTCGTCGTTTCATCTTTACATGCATCCTAGAATGGATATCCATATGGTCTAATGCCGAGTGTGCAAATTACACATTGAGCCATTGGATCTCAAGCAATGCAGCTTACAAAGCCGCCGCGGTGTCTCAGTGATTATGGCACTCGGCCGCTGATCCGAAAGACGCGGGTTCGGTCCCGGCCGCGGTGGTCGAATTTCGATGGAGTGAACTCCTAGGGGCCCGTGTACTGTGCAATGTCAGATCCACTTAACCGCTCTATTAGCAATGTCAGCTCTGCAGTTCGCGTGCAAAACTTTTTTTGCGGATGATGGAATTACAACTTGGTTACCGGAAATGTGGCTCGCAAATCCTAGCAAGTGTTTCTGCAGTTTTGGAAATTGACAGGTTGTAAGATACTGGCATAGAAATGTTGCAGGCAATCGTCCATTCTTCCGATATGTACCAAGATTTTTCCTTTAAAGTTCTTCCATCGCTCGTATCAAACAGTTAAGACTTCCATAGAAAATCAACGATGAACGCTTTTGACGATAGAAAAAACGTTAATAGCAAAATTGAAAGCCTGCAGACGGGAGATCTGCGGATATGTTAATTGTTATAGTGGAAGCTTACATTATATGAAAGAATGGCACGCGTAATTTTTTTCCCGTTCAAAAATGCTTTTGTCCAGAATTGCTGGGCATGTGCGTATGTGCCAAATGGCCGCTACCAACGGCCACGTAAAGAAAATTCAACGCCAATGTGCATACCGTGTCGCAGTAGTCACAGCAGCCGCAGTAGTCCTTGTGACTTCCGCAAGTACATTCCGTTGCTGGGCACGTCGACGGGTCGCATGTCACGGCTGCGCAGTTTGGGGGCGACGTGGCCCACACGCTGAAAGGAAGGGGGAGAAGAATTCGTCAGGGACACTAACGACTGCTTACGTGTGGAGTTCCTGGGTTCGAACCCGACCGCGGCGGCTGCGTTTTTATGGAGGAAAAACGCTAAGGCGCCCGTGTGCTGTGCGATGTCAGTGCACGTTAAAGATCCCCATGTGGTCGAAATTATTCCGGAGCCCTCCACTACGGCACCTCTTCCTTCCTGCTTTCACTCCCTCCTTTATTCTTTCCCTTACGGCGCGGTTCAGGTGTCCAACGATATATGAGACAGATACTGCGCCATTTCCTTTCCCCAAAAACAAATTATTATAATTATTTTATTAAATGCGAAAGTATTACTGTCTCTGGGTGCATTGTTTACGCTAAATGCTTGTACATGCATTAAGCTTTTGTACGAGTTCATGTGTCTGCGTGTTGGTTGCGTGCCAGACCGCGAATACTCGTATTCTCTCGCTGCATGGCGATGGGAATGGCCGAGTTTGCATGTCCTAGATACAAGACGCCATTTGCTGTCCTCAAAGATCAATTTTCATTTATTTTTCGTTTCCCCACAGATGCGTGTGCATCCGAGCAAGCAATATCCTCAACTAGGGTTACTTTGAACAGAGTGAATATCCCTTGGAGCTTTCATTTTCACGAATTATTTTAATGCTCCCAGACCTGAAACGTCGTTTGCCTCAGTTACGTTCTTTTACAAAATGTCACTTGACTAGTTCACTGGTTTTGTGTAACAAATTAGTTCTGTAACAATGCTCACCTGACCACTGCAACGGCGGCGATTACTACGAACACCAAGGTAATCTTCATCTTCAACCTGCAACACAGGCAGTTGTAGTAGAGCTACTGTGAAATGGTTATGTTCTAAATGTAAGCCACGTCATGCATTCTAAAAAGCAGTTCTCGCGTAAGCTCAGTTGAAGGCTAGTCGGCGCCATTAAACTTTGGAAGCGAGATAGCCAGCTAAGAGAGAGTAACACATCCTAGTCTAAATCAAGAGGAAGAAATGGGCTTGCTCAGGGCATGTAACGCGAAGGCAAGATAACCGCTGGTCCTTAAGGGTAACGGAGTGGATTCGAAGAGAAAGTAAGCGTAGCACGGGGTGGCAGAAAGTTAGGCGGGCGGATGAGATTAGGAAGTTTGCAGGCATAGGGTGGGCGCAGCCGGCAAATGACAGGGGTAATTTCAGAGACATGGGAGAGGCCTTTGCCCTGCAGTGGGTGTAGTCAGGCTGATGATGGGGATGGATGATGGTAAGGCTGCCAGCGAATCATGGGCCAGCAATAACTACAGGGTGGGCCAAATTTAGCGGGAACACTTCAGAGCGTGGTTCTGTGGCTTGCGTCGCTGTTGCACTTGCAGGGTGTCCGGGGCCTGTCACACTGTATGTGGACACTGCCTATGCCAGCCACCAGGAGATGGCGCTGTGTAAGCCGAAGAGCTACGTGCTCGAATGTTCTTGCTAAGTATGTCGCACCCTGCACACAACAAGCCTTAAGATTGCATGGGCACATATTCGGCTTCATCACTTTTAGTTCAAAAAAAAAAAAAACAACCTCGCGTTCGACCATTCGACCACTGGGGGTAGTAGAAGTCTCTTGAAACGAACGCAACTTTGTACACCAAAATGTTAGCGCTTGTAACGATGCGATCAAAATCGCTTGTAACTCGCTTGCCATGGCAGCTTCCTTTCAGTTCGAGCAATTAATTTAGAAAGATGCAGTGGCCAAGGAAAGGACTTTTTTGTGCATTTGGCAAGCTGCTGTGTTCAAGGGGCCTATGAGTAAACATTTTTGCCACTGTACATTCATCACAGATTAATTGCAGTAAGAGTTCTGTGTAAATTTCAGCTTTCGGGAAAGGAAACTGATTTGAGCATAATTTTGGAATGCAAAATGTCTAGCCTCCGTAGCGGCTCAGTAGTTATGGCGCTCGGCTGCTGTTCCGAAAGACGCGGGTTTGATCCCAGCCGCGGCGGTCGCATTTCAGGCGAAATTCTAGAGGCCCGTGTACTGTGCGATGTCAATGCACATTAAAGAATCCCAGGCGGTCGAAATTTCCGGAGCCCTTCACTACGGCGTCCCTCATAGCCTGAGTTACTGTGGGACGTTAAACCCCAATAAACTTAAACCAAACCTAAACAAAATGTCCATCACATACTTAAACGACAGCTATGTGAAGCATGAGCGAGTGTTTAAAGTGAACAGATGTCGCAGCACTCTTAGATCTAAAAGTACGGTTGAAACAGCGCTCACTCGTTTCAGGGTCCTCCGAAAATTCAGTTAACGGGTCGTGTACAGCTGTCCTTATATACGCTAAAGTTATATACTTATCAGCAAAACGTGAAACTGGGTCGTCTTTTCTCTCGATAGCAAACGAAGGACGTTGCTTTTATTGGAGCAGACGTTAGCAGAGAGAGGCCGTTTAAAAAGGAAGCCGGGAGATAGCACCACCAGCTTCTTGTCTAGTCTGGTATACGGTTTCTCGCCTACCGCGGCTTAAGCGCAACGATAAGCTCGATGATAAAACACTAAGAGGGTCCTGCAAAACATTCTTCAATTTCAGTCGCGAGTCCGCTAGGGTTGCACTATGCAAGGTTAAACGTGCGAAAAACTTCAGATAACTTCAGCAAAGTGTTTGCTTAGGCGTGTTGGTGAGACATGACAAACTTGAAGCGCAAAACCAGACGAGGACGGTGAAAGAGGCGAGAGCCATACGAGCGCTCATATCTCTCTCGTCTCCTTCACCGCTATCGTCTGGTTTTGCGCTTCAAGTTAATGTTAACTAGATGAGTTTTAAAACGCCCGAACATTAAAGGTCCATCCTGAATACTTACATTGAACCACTTGGTGCAATGTTTTAGCCAATAAGGCTGCATTTTGCTCTGATAGCATATTCATACTTGTTTAGGATGCCTAAACATCTCGTGTTACTTGAAAAATTGAAAACTGGTTTTGAGCAAAGGAAATGATGCAGTAACTGTCTAACATATGAAGATGGACACCCGAACCACGCCGTAAGGAAAAGAAGAAGAGCTCTCAGATGAACCACTGAGAGGATAGGGCCACACATTCTGCAATTTCAGCCGTGCGTCTGCCAAGGTGGAACTATGCACGGTTGAACGTGTGAAAGACGTAACTCGATAAGTTTGAAAACGCCCGAACCTTAATGGTCTATCCTGAATACTTACGTTGAACCGCTTTGTGCAATGTTTTGTACAAAAAGGCTCCATTTTCCACCTGTAACGTGTCTCTAATTGTTTAGTATATCTAAGCATTTGTTGTTTCTTCTGTACAGATGGTATTAAGCAGAATTGAACATTAGTCAATATCTGCCCAACAAGCAGCACGCAGACTGGAATAAGGTTGTTGTGTACCTTTTCTTAGCTTTGCCAAGTGAACTAATAATTGTATCTTTTAATTCGCAAATGGAGGTGACTGTGGACGTCGATAATTCATTAAGGCTTAACAGCATTGGTCAATTCTCTTTTTTCTAAAGAGAGATTAAGAACAGGTCCGGCCAGTAGAGTCCTTGCGCATTCATTTCGGATATGCTCAATATCCTGAGCTTTTCACTGACCTCTCCTGTAACGTTGACATTCCGAGTACAAAGTTACGCTTCTTGAGTGAGGGGCGGGTCAGAACTGTTGGCTGCGTACATGCACTACATGATGCGCTGCTTGAGGCAGGGCAGTAGAATGCCATGCGGTGTGCTTCCTGCACTATGGCGCAAAGCGATGAGATGCCCACGGACTATAGAACTTTATCCTAAATGTTAGTAATCCTTCTTGGAAAACTTGATGCGGAACTGAAGATGTTACGTGTTTTGACATAACAACGGTAATTGACTCTTTTCGTGTGGTTAGTCATAGATTCAAATTAAGATGTTTTTTTTTAAGGAGGGCTGTGTATCGAGTGTCTTGTGTACCATTTGTATGCGCACAAAACAGTGACGTCTTATCGAAAACGAAATGCGAGTGTCTTGTCTACTTAAGTATACAGGAAGTTTGGTACGGTGTCTCCCTGGCTTCTCGGGAAACGAACAGAAAAAAAAGTATAACAGCTGCGGAAAAAAGTATCTCGCTATGCCATTTTCCTTCTCAGCTTATGCCCCACACTACTTGTGCTCGTCAGCGCAGAACGCACTTGAGTCGAACCCATGGTCCACTATACGCCTTCTCATGGGAATAGTTGCGGAATTGAAGGTGTAAAATTTTGCCGCCCTACTTACTGTCCAAAGCGTTTGTAGTCTTTCCCTCATCTTGAATCCATCATATTTCCTCCTTCTGTTAAAGCTTTGCAGTCCTGTTTTACTCTACACTCTAAATATGAAAGGTCTAAAAAGGGAGCAACCGGTCCTCTATATAGTGCAGTATATTTCCATCTCTGAAAATACGGAATACTTCTCTCTCTAGCATTTCGCCTCCATCGAAATATGACACCCGCGACAGGGATCGAACTCGCGTTCATCGCTTGAGAAGCCGAACACCGTAACCACTGAATCACTGCGGCAGCTATGTAACCTCCGCGATAATCAGTAGACTGCGCTCGAACATTTTAGGTGATGACTGATTTGATTTGATTTAATATATGGGTGTTTAACGTCTTAAAGCGACTCATGCTATGAGGGACGCCGTAGTGAAGGGCTCCGGAAATTTCTACCACCTGAGGTTCTTTAACGTGAACTGACATCGCACAGTACACGGGCCTCTAGAATTTCGCCTCCATCGAAATTTGACCGCTGCGGCCGGGATCGAACCCGGATCTTTCGGGCCAGCAGCCGAACGCCATAACCACTCAGCCACCGCAGCGGCCTTTAGGTGACGACTCATGAATACCACACACGGTAAATGGAACCGGTTCCAACCGTACTTTAGGCTGGAAAATCTCGAGAAAAGCATTACACGCTCATTGTAGTAGACGACATAGGAGGCAACCTAAATGCTATCGCATTTTTTATGTGGTTATGAAGGCCCCCAAATTTTCTAAACGTGACACAGTGAGCTAAATATTACTTTTGACTGAATATGTGCCACTGCTTATCCCAGGGAGAAAAAGAAATTAGCTGTGGTCGTTAATTTTCCCGCAACAGTTATCATTCACGCTATTTTTTTATGACGGCGTTCACCCGTACATATCATTTAGGCATGGTATTGATGAATTTCTTCATTCTCCGATTGTGGCTCCGGAGACAGTGGTGGTGGTGGTGGTGGCGCTGCAAATGGTTTTTGAACGCAAGTGCATGTGAAACGCGAGGGATCAATAAATTGTTCTCTACCAATTCCAGCCTTTAGCTATCTTGTCTACACGTCTTTTTATGCTAGAGAGTTTTAACTTTTTTTTTACAATCTTTGAAGCATCAAATAAAATAAGCACCCCCGTTGAAGAACACAACGGAAAAGTTTCTGTCTTCAAAACAGATTTTCTGTATTGTTCTTGACCAGAAACTTGTATCAATTGAAATTTTGGTAGCTCCAGCAGAATTTTGAGTCCTTCGTACAGAAAAGTGCTATAGAGCTAGAGTATTACAGAAGCAACTATAGTACTGCAGATATATACTACCAAACAACAAAAAAATCTGTCATTGCGGTAAAACTACAAAACAGTTTGTTGTATTTTGACAGGGTTCTGAAGTTTTTGTTTTTTTCCTACTGAGACCCGGTAGGACGTTGCGACTGCATAAAGTTAAGCTCAGGTATACTGAAGTTTAAGGTGAGTCAGAAGTACCAGGTAAATTCAGAATCCCCAAAACACTTCAGAAAACCAACAGTAGAAAAAAACGCTCTACAAGTGCAAAAAAACATATGTAAACAATAACTTTAATCTGAAATGAGCTTAACAACTGCAGGCGCACACGATGATCGAATTTGTTTTGTCCTTGCTGTGTCGCTGGGAAGCAGCAAACAGCGTGTTCACAATGAGACCGATGACGCCGAGTACAAAATGTTGCCATATGATAGCTTCGAAAAGACCAAAACTTGCCGCCTGAACACATGCAGTACGGCGCATGCCAAGGTCAAATTTGGCTACGTTTCAAGACAATGCGACTTCCAAGTTCAGCTTTCTCAGGTGAAAATTTTGAAAATTGGAAAATTGTAAGACACTGTTATGGAAATATTAAAGGTAACGGGTTTCAAGACAATGTGGCTTCTTACCGAACTTATGTTGAGCCGTCTCAAAACCATTTTTACTATATAGTGGGATCTAAAGTGATTTCGTCATTTCAAGTTCAGCTTTCTCAAACAAAAGTTTCGAAAATTGGAAAATTGTTAGACACTGTTATGGAAATATTGAAGGTAATGGTCCATTATTAGATATGTAGCAAAATCTGTCTTTTAAAGTGTTTCCAGTGATCGTATCGAACAGTTAACACTGGCATAGAAAACTAATTGGGAACGCTTTTGACTAAAGCAAAAACGTTCATAGAAAAAAGGATTCAACAGTGCAGTCGGGTGATCTAGGGATACATTGATTCTTATAGTAAAATGTTACGTTATATGAAAACATCGCGTTCATGAGCGGTTTCCCGCTCAAAAATGCTTCGGATCAGAATTGCTGGGTACGTTACGTAACTTATTTCGAGCTGTCTAAAAACCATTTTTAAAAAACTATATAATGGAACTGAAAGTGATTTCGTTGTTTTCAGGACCACTGAGCAGATCATTGAGTCGCATTCTGCTCGGGATTCACAACTTGTTCAGTAGACCGAGAAAGTGGCGTTAGTCATGTTTTAGCTACATGAAATATTTCTCACCGCTAAACGTAGCCGTCCTGTAGCGAGATAAAATCCCGATATGCGGCGAAATCCGTGCACCCGCCGATACAAGAAGCCTGGCTACGAAGACAATCGATGCTGCCTCGTTCCGGGTGTAGTTTTATATCACCTTGAGTGGGGCGGGTGTGTGTAGCCTCCGCAGAGAAGCACGCATGACTGGACACGGACAAACAAGGCACTTTTGGAGTTGTTCCAGGCACCCGTAATAGTCCGGCCCGACCTTTCGCGCTTGTACCGGTCAAGACGGCACAGAAATAAGACAAGCCGCAGTCATGCGATTCGAGGCTGCTGATTTCAGAGATGCGTGTGCTTCTTTCATGAGCTTATACCGGCCGCATTGACTGTATGGTAAGAGGAAATAGCCTTCCTAGAAGCTTATATGCAGACCAAGGTAATTTACATGTAACGACAGATTTATTACTAGTTTCCGGGATGCCACATAAGCGATGCCTCCATTTCGCAGCTATCTAGCGCAAAGGGGGGGGGGGGGGGGGCGTCATTTGGCGGGTTTCCAGAAACACATTGGCCTTCGACGGTGTTTCTCTTCGAGTCCTCTTGGAGGCGAGTAAA
The DNA here is from genome assembly GCF_052857255.1 of Amblyomma americanum. Lineage (NCBI taxonomy): Eukaryota > Metazoa > Arthropoda > Arachnida > Ixodida > Ixodidae > Amblyomma > Amblyomma americanum. The sequence continues at coordinate 23,659,298 of NC_135504.1, read as the reverse complement.
AACGGTGGTGGTTGGTGTTCGGGATCGGTCAAAGTGGTTCGCCAAGTTTCTTGTGCGCAAGGGGTCCCATGTCGCGTGAGCAAACAGTAACAAAAAAGGATATAAATGTTGGGGAAATTAAATAATAGTTCGGTCGCATTAGCGATCACATTTAGTAAACGGAATCATGCTTGGTCCGTCAGCTTGTCCCACCTGTCTATTTATGTAGTGCCGCTGTTTCTAGTGGGCGTCCTCAACTTTTTTCCTGTACACGGCTGTCTCCGCTGGCAGCTGTATGCTTCTCTCTATGTCCTGACTCCATCAGTTCTTTCCACTTTACTCTTTAGCCACTCCCATGCCCTCTTTCTTTCAGTTTCCATCTCTACACATGCCGTCTTTCGACCCAACACATAACCAACCCAAAGGAGCCTTAACTCCTCTACCTTGACATCTTTCTGTATTTTTGTGCGAAAAAACTACTTCACTAGCAATCCTGAAAGAGCCAATGGGTCTCTGAAGCCCCGCCGCGGTGGCTAAGGGGTTAGAGCGTTCGGCTACTGATCCGGAGCACCCGGGTTCGAACCCTACCGCATCGGCCGTGTTTCGGTGGAGGCGAAACGCAAAGGCGCCTGTGAGCTGTCCGATGTCAGTGCACGTTAAATATCTCCACGTGGTCGAAATTATTCCGGAGCCCTCCACTACGGCACTCTTTCTTCCTTTCTTCTCTCAGTCCCCCCTTTATCCCTTCCCTTACGGCGCGGTTCAGGTGTCCGCCGATATATGAGAGAGATACTGTGCCATTTTCTTTCCCCAAACACCGATGTTCAATTTTTTTCTTAAGCCTCGACCTTTGACCTTTGTGATGAAATGACTTGGATACGGTGTGCCTAGGGGTACGGCACGGGATACGAAAGTTTAAAAGGAATTGTCTTGGAGGACAATGTTTTATGGCGAAAGCCTTAGAACATTGATACAGATAGCCCCATAAAATTGGCGTTGCAACAGCCGTCGTCCAGCCACCGAAGCGGCGAGTGAGATGACGGCACGCACAAGATTCCAGGAGCACCCATGTTCCCTCCTATTTTTTTGGCTACTCCTATGGCTACTCCAATGGCTACTTCTGTTGTCTCTATCTCAGTGATGGCGCTAATGGCAAGAGCGTTCCGATTACTCACAGTCTTCTGTTGTCTCACTTCTCTGCCCTTCCCTCCTCACACTCCTTCCTGTTATGAGGGTAGGGTTACGACTCCTGTACTGCTTAATGACATACTGAGCCGCAGCTCTCCAATGACTGCATCGCATGATCGAGTGGTTTTCGGAGGACAGAAATGTCTCCACAGTTTTAGTGTTTCCTCCTGAGATGGCACATATTCCGAGAACTTCAAACAGCTGGATTTCCCCTCCTTTGCAGGAACATTTTATTTTTAAACGTTACCTTTTGGGTATGGGGGACATCCTAGCTGTGGTGTCCATGCCCAGCTGCTGGTTCGGGAAGCGGCCTGCAGTGCCCCTTGCCACCAGTGACGAAGCGTTCCTGAGTTTTGTCCAGAACGCAGTGGTGTCTCTCCGTGCATGGGTCGTTGAACAGCCCGGTGCACTCTTCGCCTGGGCACTGCAGATGAGCGTACCACAGCAATGTCAACTCAACCGTCAGAGACACACATCTCTTTGCAGTAAATAACAGGCACAATAAGAGCTCTCCGCACTTCGCACTGAACCAAACCGCTCTTATTGTGAAGCTTGTCCTGTGAATGTTATTGCGGTGATGCCTATTGAGAAGCTGAGTCTGAAGTCCCAGATGAGCCGGCGTCTGGCGACAGAGGGCGATGGCTGCGCCAGTAGCTTTGTTTTTGTTCGCAGGTCGGCACCTCCCATTATATTCTATCGCCACTATACCCACATTTCAGTCGGGAAAAAAACGACAGAACCATGCCAAAAATACGAGAAAATATTTTGTTGTTTTGTCGTATAATGACATATTTTTGTTGCTTTGTAGTATTTTTCTGTAGCGCATTTCTGCGTAGCGACCAGATCGACCGTGCCTTCGATTGGTCATTTTCTTCTCCACTTTGCGCCGCTACCGTCGTAACTGACGTCAAGATCAAAAGAGAAGAAAACTTAAGGAATTGTTTAATAATACAGTCCATCCCTGGTCGCTCTTTCAACCGGTGGCCAAGAGTTTTCTTTCTATTTAAATGTTTTCGGGTTGTGTAAGGTCAAGTGCTTACGCCTCATCATATCTGTATTCTGCATATGCCTGCACACACTGTTTAACATATGCGCTTGAAGCCCATTCTTTGGCTTCGGCGGCCCAATGGCTTTGGCGTACAGCTGTTGATTCCAAGGTCGCGGGTTCAATCGCGGATAGAGGCAAAATGCAAGAACACCGATGGGCTGTGCGATGCATGTCAGCGCGTGTTAAAGAGCCCCAAGTCGTCTAAATTAATCCGGCGGCCTCCACTACGGCGTTCCTCAAAGTCTGAGTTGCTTCGGGACTTTAAAACCCTACAGTCCAATTCATTTCTAATCCTTGTTTCTAATTTATTTACATCGTGTCAGGCCAAATAGAAGCAGTTAATGCGTACCTTTTTGCAGAAGTCGCAGCAGCCGCAGTAATCCCTGTGGCTTACGCAGGAGCACTGCACTGGTTGTCACGTGGACGGGTCACACGTGACTCCGGTGAAGTCATGCTCTGAAATCGTCCACACGCTGTTAGACAAACCCTGAAGGAAAAATAAAACCCGGCCGCCTCGTATCGGGCATAAGGCACGAATGTAGGATGCAGTTGAAAACAAGATTATTCGGAAACGATTTGCTCAGACCCTCCGTGGATATTTATGAACCAGGCACGAGAACAGACACGATTAAATCATGGAGCAGTCATAACTCCGAGCTTATAAGTGGTGTGCCACCTCGTCGTCAGTAACTGAAAGTATCTGACAATGAGGCAGTCAAGATTTCAATGACAGCAGTCTTTTTCCGCATTTGGAAGAGGTTAAGCTGTGTAAGGACATTTCTTTCTAACTGCAGCTATTTCATAATTAGCAGTGAACATGCATTGCCCAATATTGTGAACAGCTGCTCTAAACATTACTTACCTGACGACAGATACGGTGGTCACCACTGTGAAAATTACAGCAATCTTCATTTTCACACTGCAATAAAGACACGGACAAAGGCCTTACAGTGAAGAGCCATGGAGAAACGCAAACCAAAGCGTTAGAAGCGTTAGCAAAGCTTTCCGTACGTGAGTGCAATCTTGATACTGACTGGCGGCTGTGATATGGCGAACCGGAACAGGCAAGTGCAGACAAATCGCAGGAAGAATTTTACCCAAAGCGATCTTCAGTCCGGCGTCTACGTCCTACCACGGATATCCGGTCCCGTGTTTAAATGTGCCGCTTTTAGTTTTGATTTTTAATTACGAATTTAGTTTTTAACAGCGCGTCTCTCTTCATCGCTTAACCGACAGCTGTTATTCAGGACGGGAAGTGTTCACTTGCATCTAGATATGCGCCTAAAACTTCAATACGTATATCGGAGAAGTACCACAGTCATAGCACTTGCAGTGGTACTGTGTTCTTGTCTGAACACGAAAACCTTAGCAACTAGACCAGGCGGTGATCTAATCAGTATCTTGTCTGTCTGAAACGGTCGTCCTTTCCCGTCATGGGCTCTATGCCCTGACGTCAGTAAAAGTACCAGCCTGCCCAAGCATATATGTATTGTTGAAGATGACAATGTCATTAAGTTCTTGCTTGCTTATTGAATTAGGTTTAGCTTATAACTTTTTCAACTTTTGGCCAGTATTTGGAATATTTCCGCATCCTTCCGAAAGAACCGGTGAGTCTTACGAGTGCCGCTCCCCTAATTACCTACTTCGAACACTTCACTTACATGTGTAAGGAAACTGGCAATGTGTGCAAGTGCATCAACTGGAATTTAGCTAATAATTCACCAACTTCTTCGGCGTGATTCGTTGCACTTCAGATATATCAAACTAACAATTATCCGCCCCTTCAAAACGCCCCATATACTGCTATATACCTATGTACTCCCTTTGCCAAAAGTAACCGAGCAGCAGGTTTTTGCTTCTCAACCGTTTAACGGAGCCGTTACGCACCCCTAAAGACCGAAAGGTGTCAAAACGAGAGGACAAGGGTCACTTTACTTTGCAGAGATTCCATGCTTAAGTGCTTCGATCGCTACGCGGCTAAGAAGCAAACCACCTGTACACGGTTACTTTTGGCAAAGAGGGTACACGGGAAAGACACCCCGGTTGCTTGAAATTAATCCATACTCCTGCACTACTGTGGGCCCTACAGCCCAATGGCTTGCTTTTTGACACGAAAAATCCGACCAGTTTGTCAAGCTGCCCAAAGCATATATTTCTAAAGTTTTGACTCATTGTTAAAATTAAAGTGCTTTAGATCAAATTGTTGGACGATGGTTTACCTCTTCTAAGCTTTTGCAGTTGAATCAATGCTAGATCGCTTGTGGGTCCTGCAAAGGTTGAGTAAAAATCCTCGTTTGTAGCTGCTGCGGCGTTCACTCAGTGCAATGTGAACCTGGGTTGCTATTGCTCGCGATAGCTGACGGAATGAGAGCGTTTTATTTAAAAAAGCAAAAAAAAAACGAAATAAAAGAAGCGGTGATCGTGTCTTGTTTCGTCCAGTCCAGTGCCCCTTTTTGTACGCAAAGAGATTCTGCTGCAGGGCTCGGCGATAAACACTTGACCAGCTTCTGCAAAAACAGTCTGTAGTGATAAACCAAGTAGCAGGTCAAGCCCTTTTGTAGTTTGCTTTAGGACATAGGTCAAGAAAGAAAGCAGGTCTGGGCTAAACCAGAATCAATCATTATCAATCGCAGATATTCCCAGTAAATTGGTTTTAATTGGTTTTTTTGGGGAAAGCAAATGGCGCAGTATCTGTCTCATATATCGTTGGACACCTGAACCGCGCCGTAAGGGGAGGGAGAAGAGAGGGAGTGAAAGAAGAAAGGAAGAATTAGGTGCCGTAGTGGAGGGCTCCGGAATAATTTCGACCACCTGGGGATCTTTAACGTGCACTGACATCGCACAGCACACGGGCGCCTTGGCGTTTTTCCTCCATAAAAAAGCAGCCGCCGCGGTCGGGTTCGAACCCGGGAACTCTGGATCAGTAGTAGAGCGCCCTAACCACTGAGCCACCGCGGCGGGGCTTCCCAGTAAAGCACGTAAAAGAATTCAACCCAGTAAAGCACGTAATAGAATTCAAGCCAGCCGCGTCACTTTCCCCAAATTTTTTGCTGTCGTACGAATTTTATTTTTTTGTGGGGATGGTGTGTCCAAAGATACCATGTCGCTGAGGCACAGACGTTTTCACAGTGTCGCCCAACTAAGATTTAAATTTTAAGCGCTGATAACGCACAGCTGCAGACGAGAACATAAAACGCGCGCAAACAAGGCTTAAAATTGCATGCCAGGCTCCCATACATGACCCCTCACATGTTAACTGTCTTCAGGGACACTTAAAGACCAGGACTCCGTGCAAGATGGATCGCTAAAGCACTTTTCTTGGACCATTTTAGCGCGGAGAAAAGGAGCACGCCGGCCAAAGAAGTATCCCGTAAAGTTGTAGGCAGCGTTCAAGCTTTCATTACTCACTCACAAAATGTCGATACTCTGCGCTTACCGGAGCTTTGAGATTTGTGTCATTATAAAAAAAAAATCTGCCAAAGTCCGAGCTGGTCCAGCATTCTTGACACTCACCATACATCGTAAATCATTTGATATCCCGCGTAGAAAAAAAGGCATTTTCTTTCAATTATCTCAAATTACTCATATCCAAGGGGAACTAAGGAAACCTTGAAAGCGTTCTCCACTCACACGTTGGATCTGTAAACATATAACATCATTAGAAGCCTCGCAAAGAAATTTAAAATTTCGAAAAACAGTGCAGTCTTGTGGACAAATAGCCAAAATATCCTCAATACGCTGACCGTTATGGAAAGACAGCAACTGTATGTGCTTATTATTCCTACTGTGCGCTTATTACTTATTATTCCTACTTATTATTCCTCCATCAGATTAGTAAAATACTACTGAACACATAATACCAATTTTAGTTCGTAACCGCAAGGGTATCGCAGTTTTACTAGTAAAAACACCCAGTGCCGATTCTGAGACACAAGGCAACCACTCACCGTCAAGGTTCCGGTTTTGCTATCTGTAGCTTCAATAGTAGCGTGATTCAGAGAACGGGTGCAGTTCGCGAGGCCTTATAAATACAAGGGAGTGCACTAGCAAAGCTCGAACGATCAACTGCCGGGACAAGATCTAGCGACAGCACTATTAAAATTGTTTCGTTGGAGGTGGTTATCACTTGACGAGAAATTTCCTGTTTGTGTCGGCGAAATTGGAATCGTATTAGACAGCGGTGTACGGGTGGAGACACTGTCGCAAAATTTTTTGACGCTACAACTGCGGACATAGTTGACAGGTTCAATTATTCTAAACATCTCACTAGATGTTTTCAAAAGGTATCACAGATATTAGAAGCGTCAGTCAGTGTCGCGTCAATGTGGCACTGTCTGTCAGACATGATACGCTTTTAGAAATTTCTGTACTAAATAAGAAACGATTTTTTTAGGAATTCAGGTAACTGGATCCGACGCAATTGACCAGTGAAATACCTTACTGTATAATCATAAGTGCGAAATTATCTTTAGCCATTTATGTGCTCGCTCCACTTTCCCGAATTCTAAATACGTCTACCTCATGCGCATTTAATATTTTGTTCCCTTTCTATAAACTTAAAAAGCATACTAACATTTTGTTTTGTTCCACTGCCTGCGATTTATTTTAGCATGTGTTAGCGTATGAGGACCGCTAATATGTTAAAGGTTTTAAAAATACATTGTTTCACAGGATTGTATCCAGTTCGCAATGTAAGACTCAGCAGCAGCTGTTTACAGTGTTCAGCATAATGCTTTTTATCGATTTTTGTTTGTCTTATGTTCTAGCAGAGGGCGCGTCAAGTCACTGTGTACCCCGTGGCAGTAAGGTGATGAGTGACGTCACTGCATCACCATCACCACTGCAAAACACCACGGTCACCAATGCATAACGAGGAAACGCTCCATTAACAGCTGTCGGTGTAAAATTGTTCACTAGTTTTCCTTTCCTATCTGAGCACTAAGCATGAATAACCTTCTCTAGAAAACTATGTTCCTTTCGGAAATGACTGCTCTCGAAAATAAGTGGCACAAGAATTATCCCGAGCCACTCAAGAAGACATTCTCCTCCTGAATGGTCATGCATGTTGGAATGGCTGTGCGCACTTTTGACTTTTCTTGAGACGAGTGGTTGTCAAGTTGTATTACAATATTCCGCTGTGCGCCAGTGAACTACTTTTGCACTACGTGTTCACTCTCTAATTTGCATACCACGCCTTGTTTTGCATACCTCCTTTGTCGTAAACATCAGTGTAATGTGATTTGCGCGTAAACAGGAGCGCTACCTCTTCTAGATTCCGTTGCTGAAATGCCAAGTTATGATTAAAACTTTGCCTGCTCAACTAAAGCACTTTGTGCTGGCGCAATACTTTCTGATTCGTGCTTTGGCTCGTTAAGCTTTTTTTTTAAGTGTCTCCTTTTTCAGGATGTGCTGTATCGGGAGTTGTAGTTGCTCTTGGCAGCACAATCTTTGTTTCTTTCCTTGTCACTGTTTCACGATCTTTTTCCTTCTCTCCCCTTTCCGAGTAGGCATGCATTGTGTCTATTCTGTGTGGTGGTGGTAGTGGTTTTATTAAAAATAATAGTAAAAAGGAAGGAAAAGATTTTTGCTAGCCCCGGCATCTGCCATCGATACTGAAGCACCTGAGCTGGGGCAGCGGAAATAAAGGATAGCAGGCAGAAAGGACAAAATTAAATGAAAGAGGTGAGGGGACAGGAAGAGAGGATAGGGGGAGAAGTAATATGTACAAACTGTTTACACAATAAGAAATGTGTCCGGGTTGTGCGCGTGATTAGTTCATTTTAGAGGAATTAAATCACACACGCGCACAGCACTGTGTTGGTTACAACTGGAGTGGGGCGTCCAGTTATTAATCGTTCAAGGTAGAACTCGCGGAGCGTTCGGTCACTGCGTGTAACTACCGGACGGAGAACAGACGGTACGTCAAGCCCGTGTGTTCGAGGAATGCACAGAGGCTCACCAAAGTTCGCTCACGAGTGCGCGCACTGCCCTGCGGCCACAATAGCGTCTTGATGGAGTCTGGTAGTATGCCCTGCGCCCTATAGGCCGCGAGCATATCGCGACGAGCATCGGCGAACGCGGTACAGTGAAGGAGCAGGTGTTCTAGTGTTTCCACTGCACCACATCCGTCACACACATCGCTCGTCGCGATTCCGTGACGCACCCGTCGTTCCCCGGGCCACACGCAGCCAATGCGCGCGCGGAGGATCATTCTGTCTGCCTTTTTATTATATCGCCAAATAATAATAACAACAAGTAATAACTGATGCGTTGACTTGAAACTTGGCAACAAAAAAAAAAACTCACAAGACGGTTACGAGTGTAGCGAAATCATTCTTATAAAGGCTGTATGTTGGCTGCAGAAGGTGATTCCATCTCCGCAGCTCGACACTCATGTTCTTGGCCTCCTCTCCAAGCATGCCCATTTTTGCATGTCGGGCTGTCATGTCCAGTGCTTGGAAGCCTTGGACCGCCATTTTGGGAATAAACCAGGAGTCTTCTACGTGGACGCCTCCGGCCCGGACCCCAAGGGATGGTACACGGCCGCGGTCGTCCACGAGGGCAAAACAGTAGACGCCCTTACTTTCAAGGCCCAGTCAGCAATTCACGCAGAAGAGGTCGCCATCGCCCTGGCAGCCTCCGACTCCTCCTCCAAATACATAATCACCGACTCGCGAGGGGCTTGTCGAAACGTCGAGCAAGGGTGGGCTACTCCCCTGGCCTATCGCATCTATCAAAATTGTAGCCGAGACTCCGATCCTGCACACCGATCTATTATTTGGGCTCCAGGTCACCAAGGCCTCCACGGAAACGAAGCAGCCGACGCCGCCGCCCGCGCGCTCTCTCTCCGGGCGTTTCCCTCGGGACCCGACGATGACCAGGACTCCGATTTCAATCAGGTTTACACCTTTAAGGAAATATGCGATTACTACAAATCCACCCACCAAACTCTTCCCACTCCTTGCAAAGGGCTGGGGAAGGCCAACGAGCGGGTACTCCTGCGCCTGCTCACTAACACGATGCTGTGCCCGGCAACTCTAAAGCATTTCAATCCTCAATTCGACGGGCGGTGCTCACACTGTGGGGAGCTGTCGGACACCTACCACATGGTGTGGGCCTGCCAGCAGAACCCATCCCTACCCCCTATCCCAAACCCAACCCGAGAGGACTGGGAGGCGACCCTGTCCGGCTGCTGCACCCTCCAGGCCCAAAGGGCCTTAACGCAGCGTGCCCGGGCTGCGGCAACCGCCAATGGGGTGCCTGACTAGGCATCCCCACCTAGTGGTTGTAAGGGCGTGACCCTTCAGGTCACGGACCCCAACACCTCTCTCTATAATTAATAAATGTTTTTACCACCACCACCACCACCACCATGCACGTTCCGACCATTCTCGTTCCAATTAAGCTGTGGTATTTTTCTCGTCATGGACGCTGCTCACTCCGTCTCTCAAATATAACTTTATTTGAACGGCCATGCAAGCCGCATTTCGAGCTTTCAGGGGATAAGGTGGGTCATTTTGGAACGCGCTGCTTCAAGTCAGTGCCGTGTTGTTTTGCAGAAACGTTGCCGGACTCTAAAGCATGCCGTTTCAATCATGTAATGCTTGTGCGGGCCTTAAGTCTGGCGTGTGCACAGGCAACCCTTACAAAATGGTCTAAAGACAATCTATAGACTTCTTATAGACTATATTGCCTTCCTATAGATATTTCTTTTTGTCTATTCATAGCTAATAGACTTTGTATAGACAAAAGTCTGCTAAAAGTGTATGGCCATAGATCTATAGATTGTCTATGGACTGTCCATAGGATTTGCATTGCCTTTAGACTGCTCTCTAGAGTTTGTCTATAGACTTTATAGACAGAAGTCTATGGACAGTCTATACACTGTCTAAAGAAGTTTTGTAAGGGAAGAATGCCTCGTGGGAAATCGGATAGGTCCGCCATGTGTAGCGTTTTTTACACGAGCCTAGTTAGTAAAGCAGTACAAACAAATTTCGCCAAAGACACAGGTAATAATGACAGGCGTCAGAAAGACAGCAGATTTTTTTCTGTCACAAATAGACAGTAGCGCAGAAAAACAGCGCGAAGGACGGAGTCGTTAGTATGCATAGTTTGTCTGAGGCGAAATAATGAAATACGCATGCGCAGAAAAAAGTTAAATATTCATCAGAAAAGACAACAGAGGGGGAAAAAAGGCACGTGAAGAGAAGGACAATGATTGTTTTCTCACTATGCCCGTTCTGACCTGTCCTGTCCTGATGCGTGGAACTGTGTAGTCCGGACTTTCAACACACTGCTTTCACTAGGAAAAGCGAAGAGCATGTCCCGCGTGGAATTATCGAATTCGAATACATTGCTATATTCGGGGAAGAATACCTGATCACGGAGATAAGGAGGTTACGTTTAAACGTCGCCTTCACGCGCAAGTACTTTCACATAATTGTACAAGCGGACTCTCCGGACTGCACCACATGTGGCGTACTAGAGACTGTGGAGCATTTTTAGTGGCGTGCCCAGCTTATGCACGAGAAAGACTCATGCTAGCATGTGCTTTGAAGTCTTTTGACACAAGGCCCCTCTCGGAGGATTTGATCCTCGGCGCTTGGCCAGATAGTTCGAAAACTGTGCAGGCAACGCGAGCGCTCTCACGCTTTTCAAGCGACACGGGCCTTTACTCGCGTTTGTGATGTCAGAAAGTGTGCCTTGTCTTTTTTTTTCTTTTTTTCATCTGCCTCCTCCCATCATCATCACACCCCATCGTGACCTTCTTTTTTCTCCCCTTCCCTAGTGCAGAGTAGCAGGCCAGATATTCATTTTTCGGGCCAACCTCTCTGCCTTTCCCGTCAATAAGCCCCCCCTCTCTCTCTCTCTCCCTCTCTCTCTCTCTCTCTAATCACGGCTTCTATCGCCCTCTCTAGAAAAAGTTTTCATTTTGGAATGCGAGTATATGATTAGTATTTTGCTAAGGACAGGCTATACACCTAGGAATCACTCAGGATAATGTAATTGGAAGTTCCATCCTCATCCTTTCTCCGGCCCGTCCTTCGCCCTGATTTTTGCGCTGCGGTCATTTTCTGTCGTGTCCTACCAGCACGCTCGATTTGACACGATTTTCAAGTTTTTTCTTTTCTTGTTTTTCGCAAAAAAAGGAAAAACCTAACGTACCAGATATTTTTTCTCCTTAATTCTGTCATGGCAAGGCAAGCAAATTTTGTGAAAGGACTGGTTGCTGCTCCCAGCGGAGCAAGCTGAAAGCCTTTTCGCAAGGGAAAGTACGGCACTGCAAGTTGTCGCAGACTGCGCAGCTTTGCAGCAGCAGTATACGCTGTTCTACGGACGAAATTCGCTGAATGTCTGCAGATATTACTTTTCTTACTCAGGAGCTGCACATCAGTGCTTTCAGAAATGTTCACTGAACTGAAAGCTGCACCCGGAAGAACTTCGTTCAGCTGGAACTTTTGTAGCGTGAGCTACACTGGCCGAGGTTGAGCAGTTTCGCGTGGCTCCTGGGGAGCCGTGCTGCGCATGCGCGAGGAGCAGTGACGTCACACGGCGCACAGCTGGTGTGCCGGAGCCGCCGCCGCACGCGCCTCGCCGGTCTACGCATTCCAGAGGAGTGACGTCATAGCCGCGACAGACGCTCTGGCGCCGGCGCGTGCTCCGCTGTGCGCCTCCGTTGCGCAGTAGCCAAGTCTGACGCTGCGCCGGAGCCTCTTGATAGCGCCTCTTCTTTTGTGCGCATGCGCAGAGGTATCAGTGGGGGTATACATATACCGTGGCGTTTGCCAGTGTGGTATAGCCATGGAGAAGGAAAGCGAAATTGCTGCTCAGCGGCTCAGCGTAGCTCACGCTACGTATATCCTGGCATAGCCGAGCTTCGCCACAGTTTTTTTTTTTCGAGGGGGGGGGGGGGGGGGGTAGGCTTTCATTTCAGTGAGGGACCTCGCAAAAGATGCTTTAGCGTTGACGCTTGTTTTAGTGGCCATTCGTTTGCATAAGCAGTCCTTCCGTGGCCTTGTCAGACAAGGAAGCGGGATATCTCCCTTCCCGTGTATCATTAGCATGAACGGCTTTGTTCGCTTTAATTTTTTTACTGTATATATACTTTGTGTTGTTTTCGCAATAAATCTGTTGATAATCAGCGCCTGTCTGTTGTCGCCATTTCATCCCGTCCCTGTGCGCTGTTGAGACAATGTAAATCTATACCAACTCGCCGAAATTTCTGTGTTGGTCAATATTTTCACAGCTGGTGCAACGCTTGTTTCGCAGACCATTTAGGCCTAAGTTGAACTAATGGATTTGTTTCGTAGTTTCAGCATTTAGCATTGCTGATATTCTGGAGAGAAGTGATATATCTTGCTGTTGTGACCCAAGAAATTTCTTAAACTTAGTTTTACAAAATGTTGGGTGGGAAAGAGGTTCAATAAATGATATGAAAATATTTTTGCCGTTGCAAAATCACCTTGCTGCAGAAAGCACGCGAGAAGGTTTATGAAATGCTTGGAAACGCAAACGAAAATTCTATGCGTCGAATAATTGGAAGCTGTCTTTGCTTGTACCACGGCAGCATACTTATAAGTGGGCAGGTCTCGAACAAGCGGCCTCTGGCAGCTCCGACAAAAAGACTCGTGCAAACATGCCAATTCTGGATTTGTTCCAGACATGTGTAGGAGGCGGCGCAACCTATTTGCTTGACGAGTCCAAGGCTACGCCAAAATAAGCGGCAGTCACTCGACGCGCTGCTGTTGATTTCGCCTAAGGGGTTGTCTGGTTTTGGAAGTGTCGCTGAAGGGAACTTCCAATCCGGTCGCCTCAAGCGAAGCACAGTAGCCTTCAGCAAGCCGCCGCGGTGGCTGAGTGGTTATGGCGCTCGGCTGCTGGCCCGAATGACGCGGGTTCGATCCCTGCCGCGGCGGTCGAATTTCGATGAGGGCGAAATTCTAGAGGCTCGTGTACTGTGCGATGTCAGTGCACGTTAAAGAACCCCAGGTGGTCGAAATTTCCGGAGCCTTTCACTACGGCGTCCCTCATAGCCTGAGTCGCTTTGGGACGTTAAACCCCCATAAACCATAAACCAATAGCCTTCAGCCGCGAGCCGCTGTATAAGCCTGTCATGTCAATCTTTTCGTCTTGCTTTGGTCGTCTGGGTTGCGGTATTTTACTTTAAAACTGTAATTTCTGTCTCGCAGATAAGATCGTCATCTAAGTGAGGCACGTTATTGTGGATTTCTAGAACGTGTCATACGTAAGTGATGGACGATCTTTTTCTTTTTTTTTTCGAAACCAAGATCACAGTTTCAGAGTAAAATTGCACGACACAAATGACCGAAGAAATAAAAAAAAAACATTGCTCTGTGCCATGTCGCTTTTTTACGTATATTTGTGCCCGTCTATGTTGTTCTATATTACTTTAAAGCTGTGATATCGGTACTGCAAGAAAGCAAAAGAAGTGCATTGATCACGAGGCCAATGCGTGGTAGATAACAGCGTACGAAGAGGAAAGACAGAGAAGGAACGAAGAAGACAAACGCTCACTCGCAACAGAAACATTATTCCCGAAGGCACACGTATGAATAGAAAACATTGGAAATAGAGAACAAAAAATGTTCAAGCCTATTACGATTTTCTTTAACGCGAAATTTCAGCCCAGCTCTGTCTCAGGCTCTGTAGCCTCATTGTTTTGCTTTGCTGGGTCGTCGGCACGTCTGGCGACGATATTAGTTCGATATTAGTACTGGATGAGCTAGACTACGATGAGCAATCCACAGCGCGGGAGTGGGTTAATAATAATAATAATAATAATAATAATAATAATAATAATAATAATAATAATAATAATAATAATTGGTTTTGGGGGGAAAGGAAATGGCGCAGTATCTGTCTCATATATCTTTGGACACCTGAACCGCGCCGTAAGGGAAGGGATAAAGGAGTGAGTGAAAGAAAGGAAGAATAGGTGCCGTAGTGGAGGGCTCCGGAATAATTTCGACCACCTGGGGATCTTTAACGTGCACTGACATTGCACAGCACACGGGCGCCTAAGCGTTTTTCCTCCATAAAAACGCAGCCGCCGCGGTCGGATTCGAACCTGGGAACTCCGGATCAGTAGTCGAGCGCCCTAACCACTGAGCCACCGCGGCGGGGTGGGTTCAGCCACAGATCTGTTTTTACCGCTGTTCTAAATTTCCTGATAGAATCTCACCGACTGCCTTGCTAAGTGTTCCAAACTTTTCTTTTCTATCAGTTATTACATTTTGACTCAATCATTATTATTTAATCCCTCTCTTTATTATTATTCTTATAATTTTGAAATCAAAACTCTCATCCCTTTTCTTTTCATGAGGAAGAATTCACCGGTGTTGCGCTCCCACGTGCTTTTCCTTTTTATTAACTGCGTTCGGGTGAATAGCCACCCGATTCTTGGCCGATCCCCCAGTGTGGGTATGCGCCATCTTTTGATAGGCTAACAACAACAACAACAGTTTAACACGAGGCGGCATCGTCTGTGGGGATAGCCTATAGTGCCCTCGGGCAGTGGCCAGCCAAACTGATCTGTTTACTGCGCCGCCGGTTTAACTCCCAGTCACGGTAATGTTTATTTTTAATTATTTATTAATGATTTGGCTCGGTTACACCGACGGTGGCGACGCGGCTTAATGCACGAACCGGTGCTTAAGAGCTGCGCCCTAAAACCCTCCCAACGCGACCTCCCAATCGTCAAACGATCGAATCGCCCAGCGGTAGGTCTCAGAAAACAAAGAACAGATGCGCCAAGCACATTTGTCACTGACACCCGAAAGAAGAGGCTAATTTAATTAATTAATTGGTTTTGGGGGGAAAGGAAATGGCGCAGTATCTGTCTCATATATCGTTGGACACCTGAACCGCGCCGTAAGGGAAGGGATAAAGGAGGGAGTGAAAGAAGAAAGGAAGAATGGGGTCCCGTAGTGGAGGGCTCCGGAATAATTTCGACCACCTGGGGATCTTTAACGTGCACTGACATCGCACAGCACACGGGCGCCTTAGCGTTTTTCCTCCATAAAAACGCAGCCGCCGCGGTCGGGTTCGAACCCGGGAACTCCGGATCAGTAGTCGAGCGCCCTAACCACTGAGCCACCGCGGCGGGGCAAAGAAGAGGCTAAAAATTCGTATTCTATATTAGTCAACCCCACTGTGGTTAACTGATAGTCAATACCACTATCAATGTAGTCTCACAGTTTCACTATATAGTCGGATACAACTCAAGAATGCAGCGACTTTTCCCCGTCAAAGGACCCCTTCCAGCCAATGGCGTCGGCCGATTCTCATGACCCTGCTAGTGTGACAAAGCAGGAAGTGGTAGATGAAAGGGGAGAATCCCTTCCCTCTATGGTCGGAGAAAGAATCCTCTCTACATTGTTGCGCCGCTTACTGCGTTGTCACGCTAGCAGGGTCATGAGAATCGGCCGGCGCCATTGGCTGGAAGGGGGTGCTTTGACGGGGAAAACCCGCCGCGTTCTTGAGTTGTACCGACTATAGCAGGTCCAAAGGGATCGGCCAAAGGTAGGAGGTAGCGTGAATCGGTCAGCGGGGAGAATCGCTCGACGCCGTTGGCTGGAGGGCCTCCATTGAGGGCAGTTGTGCTAAAAAGCGCTCGTGCTCTTAACAAGCCGATATCCTCGAGCTTCATATTCGGCAGCTGTTCCCCCTTACACGCGTCGTTCTTTTATGCTGTTATTCCTTTAAATAATATTTCCCCGTCAAAGGACCCCTTCCAGTCAATGGCGTCGGCCGATTCCCATGACCCTGCTAGTGTGACATAGATGAAATCCGTCCATTGGGGCGCCGCTCTCTGCATTGTCATGAGAATCATTAGAATCGACCAACGCCATTGGCTGGAAGTGGGTCCTTTGACAGTTAAAAGTCGCTGTGTTCTTGAGTTGTATCGGAATAACATTGACACAGTAGAGTTTGATTGAGGGTGAATTCGATTTTTATGTTACTACAAGGAAAGTAGAAAATAAAAAAAAACAAGAATTCTTGTGGGTTCGCAGGACACAATGAGAGGAGCCGAATATTGTTATCATTGCTAGACATGCTTTAAAAATCGTCTTCCACTTTATTTGTATAATAACTTGTCTTCCATCGGGGTGTACGCCGAAACGTGCAGCGCGCCTCTTCAAGCTGATATCAGTGCCCATGGCACGCGTTGGGCCGTTTGATGAACAAGGCAGCGCAGTCTTAAGACGTGTGCGCCTCCTCCGTTGCTGGCTTGGGTTTGCAGTGCGCAACTCCACCGGTCTCGAAGTGGGTGTTCGGGTCGTCTAGTACGCACTCGTAGCCACTGGAGCACCGTTCGAGGAAGTACGTGTTGCACTGCTCCTCTGGGCACTGCAAAGCGGGCATGGAGGAAAGAAAGCTATGCAAACATAACATACTTAAACAAACTTAAACATAAACAAACTTAAACTTGCTAGACTTAAACATACTTAAACATACTAAGCAAAATGTTCCCTGTGCAATATAGGGACTCATGACCATGGTGTGGCGAAAAGCCCACCCTTTATCACATTACATGGAAATGCAGCAAAAACAAAGCATTCCATAGAGTAGAAAACCCGAGTGCGGAACAGTGGGAGAGGGTGCTCTCGAGCGAGGACCCGTGTATACAACGGGTGCTCATACAGCATGCCCGACGAGCAGCCACCCTCAGTGGAGCCCTGGAATAGGGGCACCAACCCTGCCAGACAGGAGATATCACCATCAGGAAGATGGAAGAACTCTGTCGGACCGCTTAATGACCTTGTAATTAGAGCAAACAACGTTTATCCTATCCTATGCAAACATTCGTTTAGGTTACGTCGCCAGCGACCACACAGCCACGTCAGCAGCCACGTCAGCAGTATCCACTACGGAGGGTTGGCCACGACTCGGCCAGGGGAACACAGGTGCTCGGGAATTTAAAGGGGATTGCGCAACTGGTAATGCGGAATGTCAGCGCTAGCTATCTTTGGATGATAAGAGCTCACTGAAAGATGCAGCCCGCGTGGGGGTCCTCACCCTCCTCCCCTCGGTCACATTCGGCTGAACGGACACAAAGTGAATACGAACACAACAGCGCACTTTTTCCTGCCCTTACATAAATTTCTTTAGGCACTCTATAGACTATCCATAGACTTTTATGAATAAAATCTATCGTCTTTTTTATCTATATACTATAGACTCGTAAACACAGTTTAAACAGGGAAAAAAGAGTTGCAGGGCCGACTGCTAACTGTAGGTCGAACTTCACACAAGGAGCCATCGACTGCTAACTTCCGAAAACTAGCAATCCGCCTTCTTCACATGGCCTCTCTGCGCATGTGTACCTCGCATCCTGGAGCTCTGCTGCTTAAAAACAAGCCACCAACTTCAAATGCGCGTGCGCAACCGACAGGTGGCGGCAGCTGTCAAGCACATACGGGCCACTTCGTGGGCGCAGTTGGTGCCTCGTGGAACAGGACCGGGCCTGTGTCGACCACTTGCGTTTGTTTTCAGCCAGTTTTGCAGAAGACGCCACATCTCATGAAAAAGATGCCGCCACCGTCTGGAAGACGAAGTAGCGAGCGTTAGCTGTTTTCTTTACTGGAATTGATACGAATGAGATTAAAGTGAGGTACACCAATGGAAATATGAATTTGTACGTTTATTTTCCGGTGTGATTTATTAAAGACACGAACATTCACTTGTATATATTGCATTGGAACCCGAATTTGGCCTCCATCTTGGATTGTGACGTCATAGTCACGTGGCAGTTTAAGTCGGCCGCCATATTGAGAAAATTAATGACGTCATCAATATTACCATTATTGGGCGACATCTTGGATTTATAAATGACGTCACCAATCCGTCACCATTTGGGTTGCTACATCGATTTACTATGGTGGCCGCCATCTTGAATTCCTTGGACTTGTACTCCGTTCCATACATCAGGTGCAACACTGTGAAAGGTACGGTAGTACCGCACGGGAAAATAAAGGGACTTCAGTAACACTTCTTTTTGGGCTAGTTGGTGCATTTTTAACCAAGGAAAAGGAGCACTGCAAAAGCATGCAACCACACACGACACAGCGCTTGTGTCTTGTCCTTTCTTCGTGTGTGGTTGCATGCTTTTGCGCTGCTCCTTTTCCTTGGTTCAAAATAAAGGGAGGCGTGTTACTCCGCGCTTGTTCTGTGGCCGAGGGGTCTAAGGCACGAGAAAACGACAGCGTGACGTCAGCAGTAAGAGTCCATTTGATCAAGTTCATGACAAATGTGTCATGTAGTAAGCCTGCAGGCAAAGCATTCACCACGTTTGGCTCACCACAAGGAGCGCACTACTTTCTGGTCGCGGATGCAGGCTGCGCAAACAAGAACGTTAGCTTTGACAGCGTTGCACCTGATGTATGAAACGGACTATAGAAAATTTCACGCCGATGGGAGGTGGTAGCAGAACCCAGAAGAAATCGAGAAACGTGATGAGTAAGAGCTAACGCTCTTAAAAGGTGGATTGGTCGAGGCCGGATTTCTAATCATAGCTATCTAACTATCAAGATTAAAGAGCTTTGAGGGGAGTTGCGGGGAACGCCCGCAGTCTGGTATACGTGTTCGAGTTCGACACTACGCACCTTGTCGCACATGTCACAGCAGCCGCAAAAGACCTTGTGACTTCCGCATGCACAGTTTACATCGGGGCAGGTGTCCGGGTTGCACGTCACCCGACTGCAGTCTGGAAGCAGGGTGGCGGAGGCGCTGAAATGGAGAGGAAAAGGTATTTTTACCTCGCCTGGCATGAAGCGGCATGAATACATATGGATGAGTCGGGCTCCGCGTTTTTTGGCATGCATTACCATCCCAGATGGTTCATTTCTGAAGAAATGAAGATTCGCTTCTCACAGCTCCTTTTTACACTGAATTAGCGTTCTTTGGTTGCCTATTTGACACATCGCTCTTGACATAAAAAAGAAATGACTAAAAGACACAGGGACGCGCAGAAAAAGAAACAGGTAGGCAAGACGTAAGTTTGCAGTCGGTACCTTGCATGTCCGGCACGTTTCTTTTTGAAGCAAAAAGCTTCACTACGCTAGGTAAAGCTGCTGTCGCGTAGGCCGGAGAGTAACCTTGAACGACCTTCAGCCCAACCACGTTAGCCGTGTATGACCATATGTGGCACAGTTATGGTCTCGAACCCTTGACCCCTGACCTTGACCTACCTTTAGTTGACCTCTGACCTTGAGTTCACCTTTGACATTAGGCGACCTTTGGACTGGCCTTTGACCTTAAGAACATCCCATCGGGTGATGTGAAGCCACGTGATTACGTCCGATGGGGGTGTCGTAAGACCATGTGATTACACGTCATAGTCACGTGGTCTTGTGGGCATATATAGAGCGTGTAGCGGAGCTGCCATGGACGAGCCTCAGACGCTTAGCAAGCGTCCTTGCTTTTCGATGAGTTCCAGGGTGAGCCAATTTAAGCCACTGCCATTTTTTTTGTACCGCTCTTTAATTTGTATCGTCATTTTTAACGAGATAGCATTAGAACTCCTGTTCGACGCCAACCCCAGTGTCTGTGGGACGATAATTTTTTATCGGTAGAATGGGACTCGGACGTCGCAACAATCGCAGAGATTCATGTTTGGAGTCTGATGTCACACTCCATAACGATCACACAGTAAAAGACAGTTGACTTCACTACCCGATTTCTCATTTGTCTACAGGGTCGAGATGTCATTCCATCACCATAACGTAGTGCCTCTGAAGGATGAAAAGTAATTGCACTGAAAACAAAAACGGTCAAGACAGGGCACGGTGGCTCAGTGGTTAGGGCGCTCGGCTACTGATCCGGAGTTCCCGGGTTCGAACCCGACCGCGGCGGCTGCGTTTTGATGGAGGCGAAACGCTGAGGCGCCCCTGTGCTGTGCGATGTCAGTGCACGTAAAAATCCCCAGGTGGTCGAAATTATTCCGGAGTCCTCCACTACGGCACCTCCTTCTTCCTTTCTTCTTTCACTCCCTCCTTTATCCCTTCCCTTACGGCGCGGTTCATGTGTCCAACGATATATGAGGTAGATACTGCGCCATTTACTTTCTCCAAGAACCAATTATTATTATTATTATTAAGCCAGGGTGCGCTGCCCCTCGATCCCTGAAAAACTTTTTCTCTTTCTCACAACGGCCACTAAGGAACATTCATTCAACTTGGTTAAAGGGAGGCCTTGTGTGTCTTACGGTTAAAAAAAGAAGTGTGCCTGTGTCTAAGAAGTGATATGAAAGGAGACCCAAGCCGCTGAAGGAACTAATTAACGCTATCGAGTCATACCCTTAAGGTGGGTCACAAGCGTCCCTGAATTTTAGTGCGAAAGCACTACTTAACACGGTCCCAGCCAGGAATCTTGCGTGAAGCATCGGAGTAACTCAGCTGAGCTCGGGTTTGTTCGGAGGAGAGTCGCGCCAGCTGTAGCAATGGGAGAGTGACCTCGATGGCGACCTTGGCCAAGCCTAGCATAGCGACAGCCCCATGCAGAAATAAAATAAATATTGGCGCGAATAAGTATCGAATCCGAGGCGGCGCGAACAGACCGGCTTCCCTGGCCACTGCACGAGAGCACTATGATGCAGACGACGATGTGCAAGGCGCATCGTGGTCTTCGTCTGCTTCCATCTGCGACGCAAACATATCAGATCAGCTTAACCCGAATATAACATCGCCACCAGACGTGCCGACGACCCAGCAATGAGAAAACCGGGATAAACACGTGCTTTCGCGCGTCTGCTCGGTTTGACTACGTTAAGGAACCCTGGCACATTTTTTTATCGTCATGGTGCAGGCTCCTGATAGTTTGCGCCTTTGATATGCTACACATTGCTTTTAAACAGTACGACGGACGAAACGACGGAATCAAGAGGAAGGGAAATGGCGAGGAAATAGGAAGAGACGTGCAAGAGAGGGCGGACTGAAAGACATAACAGAGAAGAACGCGATTAAAAGAGGGCAGAGAGAGAGAGAGAGATAAAGAAATGTGTAGAGGTAAGGAAGGGAAAGACCGGAACGGTACTTGACGAGAGGAGCATGCAAAGTGAACAAGAGGTCACTTTGCAAATTAAGTTTCGTTTGTTTTTGTTAATTTTCTATTTCACTTTTAACAGGTAAAAAAGCAAGTCTTGAAAGCCTCCCTCGGATACGGTTCCCTTTCATACCCTGGGTGTCGCCACTTCGTCCTTACCTGAAAACGACCACCGCAATGAACAAGAGAGACACCAGAGCAGCCTTCATCTTGCACCTGAAAGCAAAAATTTATTTTGGCATTCCTGGTTCGCACCCAAAATTCATGTAAACAAATGCAGTTCTTTCTGCAACTTGCATGTGGTACGTAACTTGGAACCTGCGGTCATAGGAAAATTTGTGGGATGAATGGTCCCGAATGTCATGACAATGCATTGAGTTTGTTTGTACAGTCGCACTCGGTATTACCGACCACGCACCGGTGGCGCCTAAAGCGCAGTTTGGGTTTGATATAGCAGTCGAAGGCGCAGCAGTATTCCCCGCAGGAAGCGCTACCCTTTTGATCGTTGCTAGAAGCACGAATATTCCACTGCTTGGTGAAGAAAACCTCAACCATAACTTGCTTGCTGACCCGCCGTGGTGGCTCAGTGGTTAGGGCGCTCGGCTACTGATCCGGAGTTCCGGGTCCGCACCCAACCGCGGCGGCTGCGTTTTTATGGAGGAAAAACGCTAAGGCCCCCGTGTGCTGTGCGATGTCAGTGCACGTTAAAGATCCCCAGGTGGTCGAAATTATTCCGGAGCCCTCCGCTACGGCACCTCTTTCTTCCTTTCTTCTTTCACTCTCTCCTTTATCCCTTCCCTTACGGCGCGGTTCAGGTGTCCAACGATGTATGAGACAGATACTGCGCCATTTCCTTTCCCCCAAAACCAATTATTATTATTATTAACTTGCTTGCTGCATGTTACACCAAGCGAGACTTCGCTTCATTTCTTCTATCACTTATCAAAATCAAATCAAAATCAGCGAGCGTTTGCGGGATTGACTTACACCACAGCAGGGAGACGAACCTTGGCGTAGCTAAATGCATTCAAGCATTACTTCGTTGAATCAGGAATTTCGTTATAGGGATTTCTAACGCTTGCGCGCGGGGGTATAGCAGCTTCTTGCGCACGGACTTATCGAACTTCACTATAGCGCTTCTAGAAAGACCTGGGCCCCCTCATGACCACCACCACATTTACTGAGTAGCTGAATGTCATCTACACCGCCGTACACCATCGCATTGAAGCAAAAATAAAGCCCAGTGCCTAAATTCTCTTATGCCACGCATGCGCAAGACACTTCCCTTACAATAACTTATTTAGACAGTCTATAGACTGTCCATAGACTTCTATCTATAAAGTCTATAGACTCTTTATAGACAAACTTTAGATAACAGTCTATAGGCAATACAAATCCTATAGACAGTCTATAGACAATCTGTAGATTTATGGCCATGCACTTTTAGTAGACTTTCGTTTACAGACAGTCTATAGACTATGAATAGACAAAAGAAAATGTATAGGAAGGCAATAGAGTGTATAAGAGGTCTATAGACTGTCTATAGAGTATTTTTGTAAGGGTTTTTATCGATGTTGTCAGCTAAAAGGCTTCGCAGTGACCATAATTACAGGAAGCTCCTTCGAAAAATTTGTTAACCACATTGTGAACACTGGCCAAAAATTCGGGATAGAAGTCCTAACTATCGGACATGTCATTTCGTGCTCCTCGTCTGCCTCTTTCGCGAGATGTTGCGCTTTTTGGGGAGTGCGCGAAAATTCGTCTGATGCCCAGAAAAGTGGGTGAAAACGTATGAATGTGGGCGCCGCAGGCGCTAAGAGGTCCATCAAGGTCAAATTACAGCAACCGCATTGCGTTTGTTCTCGAAATGATCACATATTGAAGGTTAGACCATACTAATGCCGCACAAATTTGTTTAAACGCTCAATTTTTTCCTGTGCCATTAGCGACCTGAAATTGTTACCGAAACATGTGATTTGTCGCAACATTGCGCAGATGTTTTATGGAGTTTTGTACCCTCCGCTATAATGCAATATTGGCGCTGCCGGTTTTGTTAAACTACATATTTGTAAAGAAACGCCAAATTTGTGAAAGTATACATAATTAGTTCGTGCAGTTACCTATTAGTCAATCTTATGAAGTTCGCAACACAATGAAACGTCGTTGGTGTACTCAGGCACTTCGATGAATTATATACAAAAATCCAATATCATTTCGTCACCTGCCGGGGTAACAATTCACCCGTCTAAATTTTAGGTTGTTTTTCAGCGGAATATACAGCTTTTTCGGAGAAAGATGTCACTGCATGGCTTTCTTATCTTCGGCAGTTAACCCTTTCACTCCGCCTTTTGAAATATGTTGGGAAAAGCAGTTTTTATGATACTGGAGGGTGTGGCATTCTTTTCATTTCTCAGAAGAACTGTTGCTGGTTCTGAATTTTGCGATAAGTGCAACGCGAACAAAATGACAGCCAAAGCTGTTTCGAAATTTAGCTGTTTAGAAATTACGACAGTATTCAGCGTTTAGGATAATCTTCAGGGATGTCATATGGATTGCTGGTTTGTTTTAAAGAAGCACCTCAAAATAACCGTTTTCTTGGGTTTCTTAAATTCGAGCCTAAGCTGTGTATCAATGGTTTCTTACCTCTGAAAATGCGCGTCCAGTGGCGGTAGACACGACGGAATTCTTCCACCCAGTGACAAAAAGCGCTACGCGGCAAATGATTCAACGCTTCTTTTCGTATACGACCACGTTTTTATACGCACTAGGGTGGAACGGCCTTTGGCAGCAACGCCCGAAAACTCGTACAAACAAGCGATTACTGGAGTTGTTCCAGACTTCCATAGCAGGCTACGCGACCTTTGCGCTCTGACGAGTCCAAGGCGACGCCGAAATACGACAAGCCGCGGTCACTTGACACCACGCCCTTGATAACGCGGGAGGGGGCGTCAGATTTAGAAACACATGATGCCGCTGTAGGAAACATCCCTGAGTCGCTTGCAGCGAAGCAGAATCTGCTTCAGCAGCTGCAAATATTTTTCCTGTACATGGTATGTTTACAGTTTTTTTGCAACATTGCCATACTGCATAATAATGCATAATTACACGTACACAAACAACTATGATTGTTGCTCCTCGGGTGCGGTGCATGTAATTTTTTGCAAAAGTGGGCACATGGGCACAGGCCAAAGTTGACCCTTCTTAGGATGTAACCCTATCATGAAAAGGAAATTGTAAATGAAAGCGTCTAGTCGACTCCTGTCGACCCATACAACTGCTGTGAGCTTAAGAAGGCGCCTAAGATTGGATTGGAAAACAAGTGATCTTTCCATTGGGCAGCTGAGTCTCGCGCATTTGGTTGCGAGCTAAGTGTCGCCGCGGTCGCAGACGCCTCGGTCCTTTCCAGGCAGCATATGAGTTACCGAATGACTTGCAGTGGCAGGGTGTTTTTAAATTATCCCGCTTTCTGTGTGAATCGCAAAACTTCCGCACAAACCTTCGCAAAAGAAACATCAAGAAAATAATAACTATGTCTACGCGTTGCGGGATTCTTGTGAACAGTTTACGCGATTGTTCTTTATTTCTGCGTTGCGTGAATGTATATGCGTGTCTTTTTTTCTAGAAATCGATGTGAGCTGTAATGGAGTAAGTGTGTTTTCTATTTAATTTTTCTTGTGTCCTTAATACTTGGCTTCCACTCTTGCAATTCTAGTTACAGCGAAATACACTAAAAGTCTGTGTCGGGATATTGTTGCTGACATCAACCCACACATTTCCACTATGGTACCTGTCACTTCAATATACCCCTGTTAGAGGCACCTTGGAATTTATATTGGTATATTAGAGGTAATAGAAATGTTAGGGGCATTTGAGGTGTACGATAAATAAAATGGTTATGAAAGAAAACAGCCAGTTTGCAGAAAAGGACGAATTGTTTTTGTTATATCTCTACTGGAGTTGAAAACGACTTCGGATATTAAACGAAAACACAAAAAATAGTTCGGTGACGGGGGGAAGTTTGCTAGTCCTGCATAATAATGAAAAAATCATCAATTCAATCCTCAGACTTTGTTCTCTTTCACGTTGGAGAAACGTGTACGTGTGCTTACTTTCTCAAAACTTTTTTTTTGTTTTGGAAGGTAGAAATCCATAAACCATGCAAGCATGGCAGGGCATACCTGTGTTTTACTGGGAAACATAAAAAAAACACATTTCTTTTTCCAAGTGTCAAAGCAGTTGCAAGAAGTCTCGTACATAATTTCCGCCTGAGGTTTTTATACTGGCATTTACTTAGCGCGGTTGGGAAAG
Organism: Amblyomma americanum; assembly: GCF_052857255.1. Classification (NCBI taxonomy): domain Eukaryota; kingdom Metazoa; phylum Arthropoda; class Arachnida; order Ixodida; family Ixodidae; genus Amblyomma; species Amblyomma americanum. Next base: position 23,633,713 of record NC_135504.1, on the reverse strand, counting down.
ACTGCGGACCGATTCCTTCGAGGGATCATCTGCGCGCGGATACGGCCACACATCGGTCCCAAAAGGTATTAATTTCGAAAGGGCATTTTCTTATGTCGCTCTGCATTGTGGATCGAGCAGCAGTATAGATGGTTATATCGCTCTGCAGTCATCCTTATCATTGGACCTCTGCCGATAAGCTCTGTACAGTATGCCCGATGCGTGCGTTTCCTGTCAGCAAGCAGAGCGCGGGTTTTGCCGCCTATCTGCGCATGAGCTTCAAAAGGAAAAAAAAAATCAATGCCGGCTATTCAAAGCGGTAGCGAGTAAATAAAGCGTTCAGTGGAATGCGACAATGATTACGTGCAGAATGGAACTGCGATAATAATAATAATAATTGGTTTCGGGGGAAAGGAAATGGCGCGGTATCTGTGTCCTACATCGTTGGACACCTGAACCGCGCCGTAAGGGAAGGGATAAAGGAGGGAGTGAAAGAAGAAAGGAAGAAGAGGTGCCGTAGTGGAGGGCTCCGTAATAATTTCGACCACCTGGGGATCTTTAACGTGCACTGACATCGCACAGCACACGGGCGCCTTAGCGTTTTTGATGAAATTATTCTATCTAGATGTCAATGCAATGGAATGATTCTGCCTTCAGGTGCGAATCACTGGCGTGCAGCTTCGTCGCACTGTTCTCGAACTGCTGCATCTTGGCTTCTTCATTGGGTGGTTGCTGCCTCTCGCTGTGGCACCTCGGGGTCCTGACGTTTGAGTTCACCGGCTTCTGCTTGGCGTTGCTTTTGTAGCGATAGCTACATTGCGGTAGCATTTCGAGCCTTCGGCGTGGCGGCGCCGCCACGCTGTCACGTGGTTCGTCACGTGGTGCGGGGCAGCTGCCGGTGGCGCGGCGCCGTGGCTGGTTCGTCACGTGGTTGTTCACGTGACCAAGTTCCACTCGGTCAGCTATAGCTATCGCGTAACTCCAGGTTTATACAGAGATAAACCACCGCCAATTTTTTTCGAACGCTTGGGGGACAGTGACCGTGGTGCAGCCTCTTGACGCTTGCGGGCTTCGGCAATTCTCTTGCGCGTTGCACCCCTGCCCCGAGTTTCTGCACGGCCGTTTCGAGGCGTTTCGAGGCGCCTTTTGTCGACTCCGCGTCAAACGTGATCACGACGACAGGCCCAAGAAATGCGGACAAACTGTTCTAGTTTGCATAACTTCCACCACCATCCGTGTGGCGCTGAACATTCAAAATCACCTTTCTTTACAGAAGGGTGATTTACAGCGGGGCTGATTTATCCAAATCATTGGGATTTAAGGACAGTGAAGGGAAAGTAGATTTTAAGCGGGTAGAAGTAACCAAGCGAAGGTTATCTGATTGGTGGCTAAAATCAAGACAAGAGTAAAATTTCACAAGTCATGGCCAGGTGGCTTGAACCACCGCCCAATTTAAAAGCTTCAGCCTTATCCATCCATCCATCCATCCATCCATCCATCCACCTTATAATAATAATAATAATTGGTTTTTGGGAAAGGAAATGGCGCAGTATCTGTCTCATATATCGTTGGACACCTGAACCGCGCCCTAAGGGAAGGGATAAAGGAGGGAGGGAAACAAGAAAGGAAGAGAGAAGTGCCGTAGTGGAGGGCTCCGAAATAATTTCGACCACGTGGGGATCTTTAACGTGCACTGACATCGCACAGCACACGGGCGCCTTAGCGTTTTTCCTCCATAAAAACGCAGCCGCCGCGGTCGGGTTCGAACCCGGGAACTCCGGATCAGTAGTCGAGCGCTTTAACCAGTGAGCCACCGTGGCGGGTCCGGTTACCATAAACATATGAATAACGCCACCTGACGGGAGTGCAAACAAGAACGGGGAGCAATCAAAAATAGGACCCACGTAAGGAAAGTACGGTAAATCCCACTTTATTTAAAAATGCTGCTACATACAAGCATTGCCGCAACCTTGTTGTCCCCGCGTTACACTCCAGGCAAGGAGGGCGTGGTCTGTACATAGTGCACGGTCATCAGACAAAATTCCTTCCCTCTTTGCTGCAAACAACTCACTGCCGACGTTTCCGCGAGGATAGATCGATGCTAAAAAAAAAACTAAATGCGGGAAAGCGGTGTTAAAATCTAAAGTATAGTATCTCGTGCGGTCTAGCATTCCAAAGCGACACTTTGGCTGTGAGAGACACTGTAGTGGAGGCCTCCGGGCTAATTTTGCCCACCTGGGATTCCTCAGAGTGTACTAACATCGCGCAGCACACGTGATTTTTTTTTCGCCTTCATCTAAACACGGTCGCTGCAGCAGGGATCGAACCCGTTACCTTGGAATCCGCAGCCGGATGCCAAAACAATGAGCCACCGCGATGGGAAGTCGACAACAAACTTCAGCCAAGAGCGAGGGATATAAATCATCAAAACGTCATGTTCTGCGCTTGTAGAATTGGACGCATGCTAGGATGAATTTTCAGTGGGGAATGGTTGGATGCTATGCGTTATCAGCGATGTTTAACTCTTTGAATTGGTACCGGCAGGGGTTTCGGGCACGGACCGATGGGCAGTTGGATCAACACTGTGAGCGGGTGTAGAGAGAAAGAGAGAGAGAAACTTTTATTCCTCTCGGAGATTTCGGTCAAATATGGTTTATGGCTTATGGGGGTTTAACGCCCCAAAGCGACTCAGGCTACGAGGGACGCCGTAGTGAAGGGCTCCGGATAAATTTCGACCACCTGCGGTTGCTTAACGTGCACTGACATCGCGCAGTACACGGGCCTCTACCATTACTCCTCCATCGAAATTCAAATATGGGTGGAGCCAATTGTACAGGGCCCCTGCGGCTGCTGCGGCGATCTTGACCCGGTCAACCAGCGCTCGCTGCTTTTCAAGGCTCTACCTATAGTCAGCGCTGCCTGCCATTGCTCCATTGTAGCATTCTATATTTTGTAAGCTGCCTTTATATTCTGGCAGCCCCATGTAGTGCGATGTGCACTCTCGACAGAAAAGACTAAAAAGAGAGTAAGCTGTACTCTAGCCTAATCCTCTTTTATGAGAGAGAGTGCGCTAGAGGGCAGGTTACTTCCTCATTACTCCCGTATAGGTGTATTTGTGTTTAGAGTGTAGGGTTGGTCTGTCCCTGCATAACGGGCACACGCTAATTGTCCGATAAGGCTCGTTACGTGTGTGCAAAAGGCGTAGACACAATGGAGGACGTAGCAAATACGAAAGTGGGCAGTTTTCGCGAGTGCCTGAAAAAAAAAAAGGTGCACGTCCGTGGTCAGGTCACTAGCGCTACTGGCGCTTGCATACCCGATAGGAGAAAAACCCTATAAATCTAACAAGGACTAAACCAAATGAATCGAAACCTGCAAAAGTTGCGACAGTGCTCCTCTTCTGAGCACTCAAGCACGAACTCAGATTGTAGTTTGTATACATAGGTGCTTTATTCGATGACTAGCTACACAGTAAAACGACACTGCAATGTACAACCGTTCGCCGAGATGATTCTGTCTCGGTCCTTTAAAAACATTGTGGGTGTGTGCGCGTTTAACTTCATCCCTTCATCTGAAGCAAGTGTTTTTCGGTTCTGGTATGCATTCGAGTCAGTTATCCTCAACGCATAGCTAACATCAGAGACACACGAAACCATGATTGGGCCCAAAGAAAGCGTAACATTTGTACACTCTGCTGGTACTTCGTCGATTACATTGGCATACTCTTCGGCTTAAGCGGCTATACCGTAAGACGAAATTTAGGGTTTCCAAATTCTCTGACCAGACATTGCGACCACTGAAGTCAATAATACGCGGGAAGTTACGTTATATGTAGGACTACAACCGTTACCTTACTGCGGCTGTATCAAACCCTCCTAGAACTCACCTCGTGGCTACAAGAGCGCTGTTACAGAACCTATAGAATCGATTTTTAGGTGAGCTCAGGCTAAATGTTCGGCGTTGTGTGCCATCACAAAAACTCCTGTTTATAGGCAATATGATCTCTGTGTGGTTCACTATCGGTCAACATAAACTCAACAGAAACTCATAAACATTTCTGCGATTGACGGCATGCAGGTGTCAAGAGAACATGCTTGTTGTCTTCAAAGGCAATTTATCATAAATGTCTCAATACCGGGAAGAACCCTCAGCGAGGCAGTGCCGTTTCGGCTTGGTGCTTAAGCGTGACGTCTCAGTGACGTCACTCGTGGTGGGCCGAGTCGCCGCCGTCCTGCGCCGGGGTTTCCGAGTCAGGTGTAGCCGCGTGGCCATGGGTCTCATCGTGTCCGTGGGCTCCGTCATGTCCGTGGGTCTCGTTGTGTCCGTGGGCTCCGTCGTGTCCGTGGGCTCCGTCGTGCCCCGTGGAGGACTCGACTGGCTCGCAGTGTCCGGTCCCGGTAGCGTGTCCGTGGTCGTCACCAGCCGGCTTTACTACGCAGTGGTGCCCTTCAGCGCACTTGTCATTGTGTTCGGGGTGGCACTCCTCGTTGGCACACTGCGCGAACAAAGTATTCCTCTCTCTTATACTTTATGAATTCATTACCTCTCTCAGCCCAAAAAATTGTACAACGTGGAGAGGTTGCAGTGGTGAAAAAACGCATCGCGACTGACAATGCACGCCTGCGTTTCTGACAGGCAATTCCATTTCTTGATGGTGCGACGAAAAAAAATAACTGGCACTCGTATTACGTCTGGCACGTTATTCCAAAAGCCTAAAACAATGAATCTCTAGACGGTGAGAGACATAACGAGGATTATGCAAGTATGCCTCTTGCTAACTGCTGTTTTTTTCATATTTGATACAGAAATGTTAGATATGGTTTCCTTCGCCGAGCGAAAATGGTTTCCCAACCTACCTTTTTTTTTTTATCTCGATAGGCCTATCACTGCTCAGATACTGATACGGGACAAACCTTGCTGCTTTGTTTTGAATTCTTTGCAGTTTATTGCTCAGTATTATTTTAGGGTGAAACACGGCACAACGTATTCAAGAATTGGTCTAAGATACGTTTTAGCTAAGTCCTGCTAGAACGACGCAGGGGTAGCACAACACGGCGATTTTTTGTTTTTTCTTCGATTTTATGCCCCTTGTCGCAATTTTTCGCCACGAAAATGGAAGAAATGTCTCGCGAATGGAATCTCTCAAAGCATTTCATACGTAAGAGCGCCCCGTGACCGGCTCACCTCCGTCATGTCTGCAGCCTAGTTAGACCTGCACAAAAAGCATAAGTGCTGACTAGTCACACATCTCCCGCGTGAAAAATTTTGAGGATTTGGCGCCTGGTTTTCTAGAGCCTGGTTTTCTAGACCCTGGTTTTTCAGACCCTGGCTTTCTAGAAGCTGGTTTTTTGGAGACTGGTTTTCTGGAGACTGAATTTCTGGCGCCAGCTCCCGCTTCTACTTCACTGCCTACAAATTTTGATGTGGAATGCAGCCTACTGCTATCCATACGCTGAAGATCCGCGCACATAAACATAACTGAATTATGGAGGGATGACTTTTGTCGGCGTTTTTTAATAAGGGTGGTCGTTAGCGCCACTTATCTAGTAAGTTACGTGACCATCTTTATAATTTCGTATTTATTTTTAATTTTCATTCTGCTCTGGTTTTTTGACATTCCAAGCTATCTGTTCTCCATGCTCAGAGTGTGAAATTTTTATTTCTGTGTCGGCGCAGGAACCTCCGCACCTTCAGGTGGGGTTCTTGAGCACTAGGGTTTTGAGAGACTATTACGGTATTTGTTCGTTTCGCCAATATCTGGGAAGCAAACCAGGCCAAGTTTGGTTAATATTTATGCTTTTAGCCAATTTCCTGTCCCCTTCTCCTCCGCTTACTGCTAATTCTGGCGATACAGGGGCGTTGCTTCAAACCTTTATGTACCCAAAGACACCAATTCCGAGTATGTGGGTATCTGGAATACAAGACTAGTCAACAACGTTTTCCCCTTGTGCCAGTCTTCTATCCCCTGGACACAACGCGTCCACGGTTGCGAAGCTTCGATTTCGTTGAACCATTCCAGAGCACGTTTCCTTGCGAAAGGGTTAGGCTCATCAAGCGTCGGTCATTACGCACCTTGTTGCAGAAGTCGCAGCAGCCGCAGGCGTCCTTGTGGCTTCCGCAATGGCACTCGTGCTTGGGGCAAGTCTCGGGGTCACAGGTCACGCCCTCGCAGTGCGGTTCCGACGTCGCGTACACGCTACCCGTGGAAAACGCAGCGCAAGCAAGCGTTAGACTTATGTAGCGGAGTTTGTATTTAGCTGTGTCGCCCTTTAGTGGAGACTTCAACCGTCGAGTCAAGAGTGGCAAATGGCTCATAGGCATTAAATATCACCGCACTGTACTAAACTTAGTTTGGTAATGCTGAAAATGGGCCGGAGGTAACAAAGCAGTCGATATCGTTATAATTCGAACACAAAGAGAACCGGGTGCCTTTTTAATACGCTTCATGCTGAGGGAACCAAGGCGCCGATGGGAATAAACCGGTGGTTTGAATTCAGCGAGCTGGAATTAACGAGACTCTACTGCAGAAATAATACCAGAAAAGTGTCTCTCAAGTTTTAGGCGTTTCGCCTTGCTGAACTAGCGCAAAAGGTACCTTTGTTTCTACTAAATAGCCGTTCTGATCTTGTGGTTTCACGACTTAATGGGCAGCCCGGCGGTTTTACCACCGAGAAACCCACGGATTCTCCTTCCGTTCGACCAACCGTACTCGGTTTTTATTTACTCTTTGAAAACCTTTGGTCTATCGCATTTCGATAGGACACATAAAGATTTTCTGGGGCACTGTAACATCCTGGGGTCTCTGGGGAAGAGTTCATCTACAAGCATGGTTACTGAACCGACAAGTATTTCGCACTTAAAACACCTCGAATCGACTTAATCTTCTCTATTATTGGTGTTAAACATGTTATGAAGCAGTAGTTGGGAAAACGTTCGCCTATACAACTACGGGCACCTAGTGTCTCTGTCTGCCTATAAAAGTCCCTACGTCCTACCTCCCCCCCCCCCCCCTCCCGACACAGCTCTTAGCGAAACAGGCTTAATAAGTATGAAATTGAATAATTGCAGAGCTTACCAGACAGCGGCCGCTGCAAGGAGGAAAAATGCTAGGGCGATCTTCATGTTGACCCTGAAAACATGAAAAAATGCACTCGCTTCAATTACTGCCATTTTTGTTGGTTTGTTTTGAACGTGCAAGCCTTCCTGTGAGCGATGATAGCAACTGCACGACCACTGTATGGCGATTATGCGTGTGGGCTTCTAAACATCTACAGCACTCAGGAGTGAGCCTTTTGTTTGAAGTTATTTTAGACCACACGCAAAATCTTTTTGGCAAGGAATACTAAAATGCACACTAGATATTACACGGGTAGTGGAACATGTCAATTCGAAGTCTCTCCTAAGCTAATGCTCTTGGACCGAGAACATTTTTGTGACTAGATTGAACCGGAACTTAGACGCTTTTACTTCTAGGTTGATACGGCAAACAGAACCCCTTGTATAGCTTTTGAAGCAGCCCAACTGGCAATCTCGGCAGTTAAGAAACCATATTGAAGCCTATATTAAGGCAAGTGACCACAGCAAATACGTGCTTTTTTCGCGTTTCAGAGACTACTTTATAAGTCATTTATTACTGACCAGCGTGCTGCTACCGAGAATGGGCGTGGTTACTAGCATACCGCCGCTCTGAATACGAGATAATTAAAAGACGTCCACAGTTCTCGGCAAAAGAGCCATAAAAGAAAACACATATACAGAGCGGTGACAACAGAACATCCGCGTTGCGACGTATTTGTTGAGCGTGAAGCGAGTTTTACTGGTTTTTGCCGGCAAATATGAACACTTGCCTTGTTTCCTAGACTCTAGACATTTTCTTTCATCTCGTCAAGTACAACACAGTGTCACAGTGAACCTGTTCAGCAACTACTAACATCATCGAGCCAGCTGAAGGTATACATACGAAAAAAGAATTGCTCTTTAACAAAGCAGAGAACATTAGAAAGGGAACTGTCCCGTCCTCAACATCAAGCGCTGACCGTATCAAACACAAACTTCAAAGTAAATAACGTTGGTAAAACTGCAATGCTAATTTTTTTTAACTTTTCGTCGTGACTGGGAAGATATCCAGGTAGTCTTATACAAGGTATGTTTTGGTTAACATGCGCCATAGCAGTATACCTCGGAGCAGTTAAACTGCGTGGTACGTTGCAAAGAGACTTACGTGGATGTGGTTCGTCAAGGGTGGGCAGTCCACTCGGAAATCCTCAGCGGGTGCTAAAGATTAAAAACTGAAAGCGGCCTTCACTTATATACCTCCGTCCGAAGCCCCTAGAAAGTACAAAAAACACAAAAAAATGAGTGACGGCGTGTTTTGCGCATCACGTTGGATGGGGAACTTCAAGAAGGTTGGCGCCACGGACGTCTCCTCATTGAAAAGAAAAAAATAAGCAAAACAACGTGCCGCTCAAGTGCAATGCGCCAGCCTCATTGGCTAAGTCTTGCTGTGACGTCGTCTGTTGTCAGTTTGCAAGAAGGAACGCCAAGAAACACGACGCTAGCTTTCGAGAGCTCCTCAAGGACGAGGAACCCATCCATGGAGCTGAGTGGCCAAGGACAAATGATAGACTTCACATATTAATCAGTGGTCTATTCCTTTTGTGCAAACAGTACCCCACGTATAATTAAGTAAGGTTTCTGCCAATGCTGATTAGGCGCACAAGGAAAAATACGTTACGCCAATTTCCTTGTTAATACAGGCGTGATAATATTGGAGAGTTCTGATACGGATCGAACGTTTCCTACAACTAGATTTCCATTCGATAATGTGGCACTGGTTGTTTTCGAATACAGCCGAACATTAGAACTCCATGCGATTAGCCCAGCGCAAGTTGGCTTTTCTTCTTGTGTACTCCACGTGTTTACATCAGCATCGTCATGTGTTATGCTATGGAATTTTATGTGGACGACTTGTGGATTGCCGTTAACCACAACTTTTACTATTTAAATTGTGAGTGGTTAGGCAGCTTACTAAAGTGAGTCCAATCGTGGGTGCTGTGTAAAATTGTCGTTGCTCTCGCCTTTCAATTTTTCTATATATATTACATGGTGCTCAGCTAAGTTTGATTCTCAGTCCGACCTGAACAAGGTGTTAGACGTTGCGATCAACGTAGATTAAATGTCTTTACATCCATGACATCCTGTATTTCGCGAATAAAAATGTGAAGTATTAATTGTTTCATTCGATATACGAAGTCAATGTTTTCCGAATATTCGTATTCGGCTGTGTTCTTAGCTGATTCTTTGAGCAGTCTCATGCATATGTCTCTAGAAATTCAATCGATCGCACATAGAGAGAGAATAAACTTTTGTTTTTTAAAAGGACACCGGAGCGGATGCCCTCCACTACAGCACCTCTTTCTTCCTTTCTTCTTTCACTCCCTTCTTTATCCCTTCCCTTACGGCGCGGTTCAGGTGTACGCCGATGTGTGAGACAGATACTCCGCCATTTCCTTTCCCCCAAAACGAATTTTCAATTTCATTTAAATCGTGGGGACCCGCCGTGGTGGCTCAGTGGTTAAGGGCGCTCGGCTACTGATCCGGAGTTCCCGGGTTCCGAACCCGACCGCGGCGGCTGCGCTTTTATGGAGGCAAAACGCTAAGGCTCCCGTGTGCTGTGCGATGACAGTGCACGTTAAAGATCCCCAGGTGGTCGAAATTATTCCGGAGCCTTCCACTACGGAACCTCTCTCTTATTCTCTTCTTTCACTCTCTTCATTATCTCTTCCCTTACGGCGTGGTTCAGGTGTCCGCCGATATGCGAGACAGATACTGCGCCATTTCCTTTCCACAAAAACCAATTTTCAATTTCATTTCAATCGTGGGTGAGGTCCTCAGCAGACGGAACGCATCAACACCGGCGAGCTTGAGAGCCAAGGTGTGGAGGCTTACGAGTTGTTTGCGCTACCTTTTCACATTACTCAAAACTTTGCGGGAGTCCGCATAATACAACGGGTCTTCCGTCTTCTAAAATTTGACAATAAGCCGCGTGAGGCGCCCCGAATTTAAGCGGGAATTTCGCAGCTAACAATAATGAATGAATAGCTTTGTGTCGCACAACCCATCTTGGCCGTGCTCTTAGACAAACGCGCTTTTATTGACAAAGCGCTTAGAGCAATGTCAGAGAAGAGGGCGGTGAGTGAGCAAATCGACATTCTTTTGGGGGTGTCTTTGCACTACCTCGCTTGATGTCTATCTCCAGACACGTTTCAATGCATGAGGTCTGCATATTTAACTCTTTATTGTGATTACTGCCGGATGTGTCTTCCCTTTGTAACGGATACGAAAAAGTTAGATGTAACGGATACGAAAAAGCTAGATTTACACAAAAGTAATTGTGCACATCTCCCACCTTGCCATTTTTATGCGTTCCAAGCAACGGCGTGCAGTCGGCTCCAATTCGAAGGAGAACTGTCAGTTGGCATTTAAGACCCTAAATTCATGATTAGAAAATTTTTATCGTTAATTGTTCCCTGATAATACTGCCCACCAAATAAGATGCGTCGACAAGGTAAGTTGTTGGGCGAGTTGGTTTCTATATTCCATAACTACGGCGCAAAGAACGGGACGTAGTACACAGATAGGGACACAACACAGCGCTGTGATGTGTCCCTGCCTGTGTTCTTCTACGTCCCGTTCGTTGCGCTGTAGTTATTGAAAATGCGTCGGTTGCATTGGTACGCGCGCAGCAGTCATTGTTCCAGATTGATGAAGTCTTTTAATTTTGCACTTAACGGGCAGCTCAATGCGATCAACATAATGGCGGAATTGCCTGCACAAGACACATGCCGGCCCGAATAAGCTCATGGCTCAGTAGGTGCACCGAGGAGTGGTTCGAAATCCAGATTTTGAACAGTCGAATATCCATCTCTCGACCTAAGACATAGATTTATAAGGTGAATGACTGAATAAACCCATGCGACTCCGGACTAGTTAAGGACTGGTTTAGGGTGACACTGTACGAAGTCCAGGCTGATGTGTCTGCTTTGCGTTGCTGGCAAGCACACCATGCTTAACAAACTTATTAAATAACGAACTCTTCGAGTCTATCACATTCCCTGAGAACGCATAGTCCTTCTCTATTACGACCATGATTTCACTGAACGAAACTACCCGGGAAAACACTCTAGTGAAGCTCAATGCTACCACCGTGCTGCCTAATACAACGAGTGACGCGTTCTGTTTTTCCTAAACTTGAACGAAATCTGGGAAATCCGAAGCTGCAGCGGCAATCACTCAAGGACAGCAAGCCATGCATGTGCCGCGATGGCCAAGGGCACGGGCGGCTGGATGCGCATAAGGCTGATATCTCGACGCTGTGACCCTGCTCCGAGTTGGGGAGGCGGTGTAGCGTTTATCGAAGACAGCTGGAAGCAAGGACGACGCCAAAGTGACGCTGCTGAAGGACGTGGGATGACTTAATGGGACGCAAGCTTTGCGTTTTGTTTTAGTTTTTGTTTTTTTCAAGGATTTTTTTGTCCTGCCCACGAAGCGGAGCAGTGATAGTGATTGTTGTACACACCCTCCTCCTCTACACAGGAACTGAACCCTCTCTCACGCCCCCCCCCCCCCCCGATCACTTTACCACAGGCGCCCCAAGCTTGGGAAAGCCCGTACTGCATTTCACATGCCCGCTACAGCTGAGGTCGCCTGGGCGATATGTTCTTCACTCAGCAGGAATACGTGTCATTTCTTCGTTACGACGTACTATGCCAAAGGCGGTGTCAACACCACTTAACCATGAGAAGACCTCTCTTGCAGCTTTTGCTATTATAGGTATAGAAATACCTAAGGTCTGCATACATAGCTCATATTCTGACGGCGGTCAATCTTTTCAGATAAACCCAAAGAATAAACAGCCCTTACAAAAATTTCTTTAAGCAGTCTTTAGAATATCCATAGGCTTTTTTCTATAAAGTCTATAGACTCTCTATAGACAAATTCTATAGACTAATCTATAGGCAGTACAAACTATAGAGACAGTCCATAGACAATCTATAGATTTATGGCCATTAGACTTGTAGTAAAATTTTGTCTATACACTATGAAGCCCAGGGTATGACGGAAACCTGTCTGTTCGGATATCTTCATGGCGGCAATTCTTCAAGCGCCGACCAATCGTTCTAAATATGACGTTTCGGCACCCCTACGCGGGCTTTGTTCACCTACAAAAATTTAAACAAGGCCCCCGTATAGATGCAGTGAACAAGGCCCCTATAGCGAGGCCGAAACGTCATTTTTAGAGCGATTGGTCGGCGCTAGAAGATTTTCCCCTGTGTCTATAGACTAGTAATAGATAAAAAGGAAATATCTACTGGATGGCAACAGTCTATAATAAGTCTGTAAACAGTCTTTAGACCATTTTTACAACGGAAATAAACCTACGAAGTCATGGCTAGCCTGTTTGCAAGATGCGCTTTTTCGTGAATCACTTTCCGCAGTATAACATGCGCGTTTTATAAAATAGTGTGCTTATAGGCCAGAAAACACGCTTTTAAAACTTCGCAGAAGTTAATTTTTTTAGGATCAGTGCATGTGTTGCGATAGGCTCGTTGACTCGGCGACACGCTGCGACAAGATAAAAGACGTCCTCGAACTTATACTCGATTATTTTACATTTATTTACACATGATCGTCAGGTGCATGACAACTAGTACACATGGCCGTCAGCGTCCAAGAGATTAAAGACCATCAAACCGCGGAATCAGACTAGGGCCCACACAAGGGAGATGCTTCTAGGTACCGCTCGACGCAGTCCGCACTAAATCAGGATCTCCGTCAGCCTCAGACCTTCGACCACACTGCCTCGGCTGGCCGCCGCCAGCCGTGCGCCACGAGCCTTCCTGTCAGGCTTAATAACAATAATATAATTGGTTTTTGGAGAAAGTAAATGGCGCAGTATCTGTCTCACATCTCGGCGGACACCTGAACCGCGCCGTAAGGGCAGGGATAAAGGAGGGAGTGCTGGTGGTGGTGGTAGTGATTTTATTAAAAATAATAGTAAAAAGGAAGGAAAAGATTCCTGCTAGCCCCGGCATCTGCCATCAATACTAAAGCACCTGAGCTGCATGGGGCAGCGGAAATAAAGGATAGCAGGCAGAATGGAGAAAAGAAATGAAAGAGGTCAGGGGACTGGAAGAGAGGATAGGGGGAAATATGTACAAACTATTTACACAATAAGAAATGTGTCCAGGTTGTGCGCGTGATTAGTTCATTTTAGAGGAATTAAATCACACACGCACACAGCACTGTGTTGGTTACAACTGGAGTGGGGCGTCCAGTTATTAATCGTTCAAGGTAGAACACGCGGAGCGTTCGGTCACTGCGTTTAACTACCTGACGGAGAACAGACGGGACGTCAAGCCCGTGTGTTCGAGGAATGCACAGAGGCTCACCAAATTTCGCTCACGAGTGCGCGCACTGCCCTGCGACCACAATAGCGTCTTGATGGAGTCTGATAGTATGCCCTGCGCCCTATAGGCCGCGAGCATATCGCGACGAGCATCGGCGAACGCGGCACAGTGAAGGAGCAGGTGTTCTAGTGTTTCCACTGCACCGCATCCGTCACACACATCACTAGTCGCGATTCCGTGACGCACCCGTCGTTCCCCGGGCCACACGCAGCCAATGCACGCGCGGAAGATCATTGCACGTTGTGACCGTGTAAGTGCGCGACAGTGTCACCGGCGGTACCGGCTGTCGCGCACTTACACGGTCACAACGTGCAATGATCCTCCGCGCGCGCATTGGCTGCGTGTGGCCCGGGGAACGACGGGTGCGTCACGGAATCGCGACGAGTGATGTGTGTGACGGATGCGGTGCAGTGGAAACACTAGCACACCTGCTCCTTCACTGTGCCGCGTTCGCCGATGCTCGTCGCGATATGCTCGCGGCCTATAGGGAGTGAAAGAAGAAAGGAAGAAAGAGGTGCCGTAGTGGCGGGCTCCGGAATAATTACGACCACCTGGGGATCTTTAACGTGCACTGAAATCGCACAGCAGACGGGCGCCTTAGCGATTTTCCTCCATAAAAACGCAGCCACCGCGCTCGGGTTCGAACCCGGGAACTCCGTATGAGTAGTGTCTGGCGTACGCATTCTCTTGATTTCGGAACAAATTCACGGTTCCTGCCAGTCGCTGGTCTTCCCACCACTTTGACAACATAAAAAGGCATCAAGGGAAAAACAAACGCACCACATCACTTATCCTCTAGGCACCTACTTCCGCGTCCTCCACAACCGATGAGCCTCGCCGACCGCTTCTGCGGTTGCGAGAAATCGTCCAAAATTACAAGAGCAGGCATCGCCAGTTCCCTCCACCCCACCGGCAAAGGGGCTGTCGAAGGCAGACGTACGCATTCTGCGACAGTTACGGACGAACACCTACTGGTGTCCCGCCATGGCTGCTCGATATGACCCGAAAGGGAATCCTTTGTGCCCACACTGTGACGAGCTGTGCTGTCTATCCCACATGGTGTAAAGCTGCCAACACTGTCCCCACTTCCGTCCCCTCCCCACCCCCCCCCCACCCCTAAAGAGGCTTGGGAGACCTTCCTCCTCGAGTGCGACGGCACAAGCTGCCCACGCACGCTGAGCTCGCGAGGCAGCGAAATCTTGCCGCATCTTGCCATGTCCTTTCCCGGAATAGGGACGCGGACGAAGATGTCGGCATTCACCAACTGCGCCGGCTCATCCTCTCTAGTCGCTTAATAATGGTTTGCTCTCTCTCTCTTTCTCTCTTTCTCTCTTCCATCAGTTGTAGCTCAAGATATAGGGATCACAGCACAAGGGCGCCGTCTAAAGTGCGCGAGACCTAAGCGGAGCAAATAGCTTAATTACCGCCTTCGAGTCCATCGTAGACCTTTCCACGTGCTCCCAGCTGACGGTCTGCAGTTGCAGTTTGTACGCTGCGCCACTCAAACGGTACCAGTGCGTTACGTAAAACCGTGCGACAGCGGTGTTCGAAGGCCATAATACTCCGGTCCCCGCCAAAGCGCTGAGGTATAGACGCACGAGCAGTGTCCGCAGAACCGCACCCATCCAGGTGCTCCTTTCTGCCGCTACTGTATTTAACTTCACCCAGAAGCATACAACGGGGCTGCCCGAGCGTCTGAACCTACTATAACTTTACAGTAGGCTAAACGGACTGAAATCAACTGAAAGGTTTACGATAGAGGGGCGTCTTGCCCCACCCCAAAATCATCTCTTACAGAAACGCAAAAGGCGGCCGTGTCCTGTGCGATGTCAGTGCCCGTTGAAGATCCCCAGCTGGTTGAATTTATTCCGGAGCGCTGCACTGCGGCTCCTATTCCTGTCTTCTTTCACTGCCTCCTCTATAACTCCCCTTACGGAGCGGTTCGGGTGTCCACCGAGATGTGTGAGACAGTTACTGCGCCATGTCCTTTCCCAAAAACCAACTTTCGTGTGCGATGTCAGTGCGCGTTAAAGATCTCCAGGTGGTCGAAATTATTCTGGAGCCCTCCACTACGGAACCTCTTTCTTCCTTTCTGCTTTCACTCCCTCCTTTATCCCCTCCCTTACGGCGCGGTTTAGGTGCCCAACGATATATGAGACAGATACTGCGCCATTTCCTTTCACCAAAAACTAATTATATAAAAAGTTTTTTCTGTATCTCTGCCCCATGTTTACGACGACAGTTGAGATTTTCTCTACACCGCTTCTCTTTACGGAAAGAGGGGTGGAGGGGGGGATGCAGGAGTGAATGCTGAGAAAAACGGGTGTATGTACATAAATGCGTCGGAAACCAACCTTTCATGTCCGAACTTTATTGTACTCGCAGACGTGCCCCGAGGCGAAGCCTGGAGTGCTGAACCTGCACATGGTACCATACTGGCGTCTGGACGCTTCGGACACCTTCGAGAACGTGTACGAGAACTGGGCCAAACCCACGCTGTCCGCCGTCGTCGAAGAACTCTCGCCAAACTCCCCACGGCGCTTCTCGTTTGACCAGGTGGGTGAACAAGTAACCAGCTTTAATGCCTGCGTTTCAACTGCTGCACCAAATCAAGCGAGTTCGAATTTAGGAAACAGTGCATCAGCGTAACAGATGCGGGCCCAGAGGAGCTTACAGGGCTTTAGGCGGAGTGGTTGACTTGACAACCTCGTTCACAATCCCTAATGCGTTATTGCGCTCTTTCCCACAGCACGACCAGATTGAACGAGCTGATGTTCCTGCTTATCAGTTTGCTTTCACATAGAGCACTCACCTTGAACAAACATCCAGTGTACTTCGTTCTTTGCATCGAGGCTAAGCGCTTAAGCTTCGAGCACCGCTGAGCTCGACACCCTTCCAGAACTGAGCCCCCATATTAGTATTTGCACATACCCCAACATTACCGACTCTCCCGCGGAACATACTCACCATCACACAAAAAACACCGTCCAGAGGAGGTGTCCTCTTGGCGTCAAATCCAGATCAACGCTTTCCCCCATCTTGGGCTTAGGTTCACATTTTAACCTACACCATATCCCCAAATTTTCCTCTTTGCAGAATCCTTCCAACCCTCGAACACACCACATGCGAATGCCCCAATCCTTCCTCAGTACCCCCGTACCCCAACCTTCCCTGTCCCAGTGTGAAACCGTCCTGTCTAGCACAGTCCTGGACGACGGGCGTTTCTTGATCGCCCAGGCCACCCAGCTAGATAGCTATGGCAAATGGGGCCCTGTACAAAGGGTTTCATCCTCTGGACGCACAACGTTTGCTCACAATAAAAGTTTCTCTCTCTACCACACCTTCTGCGTTGCAGCCCATACTGAGCGTGATAGTGCACGCGAGAAATGCGGATTCAGAGGGAGTTCCCCGTTTCTGCTCGAATTATATCTACCAACCATTCACACGGTGTCTTCGATCATTACTTCACTGTCTACATAGAGTGGGTTTAAGCTGGACTGTTCCCTTCTTGCGCTTTACAGTCAGTAGCAATATGAAGATACGCTTACTAGGTAAGCGAGGTACCCGTTGGCGTTTTGGTATGCCGCGGCGCAAAACACTCGTGTGAACCTGCTGCCCAAGAACAATGATGGCCATATGGCCTTGAACAATAATGAAACCATGGGCACAGAATTAGAAACGAAATTGCAGAGGCGTTGGCAACGCGTTCGGGGAACACGTTGTCTTTGTTTCCAGCTAAGCAAATAAACCTCCATAACGACAAAGGAACCAAGAAGCACGAGGACGGGCATAACAAAGAAAATAAAAAGTTGACATCATACACCGTTTTACAGATTCAAGTCGTAAATGCGCTTTACGGTTTTTGTATGAAGCGACTTCTTCCGTTCTAGCAGGCATTGATAAGAAGAATAAGGCAGGCATTGATAAGAACTAAATAAAAATATATATTCTGAGCTATCCTATGTATAGTTCCGAGAAACCTTCCCAGAGGTTCTCATTGGGCCTGGCTGGAGCACAGCCTATATTCAAGAGGCCGCTTGATTAAGCTGCCAGGATCGCATTACCTTGACACATATGCGCTGTGTAACACTGAGTCGCCACTTCAGATCACTAACATATACACGTGCGCAAAGGGAGGCGCTTTATTGAGGTTTTCATTATCCATGCCGTCATTTTCGAAGCAGCACTCAACATTTTCACCCCCACCCCAAACAAAAAACAAAAAATAAGCGCATTCTACGCACAGTTAATGCCTATCCCATGATATCGAGGCAATCGAGAGGCATGACTCGAATCGCCCGCCAGATCCGAGGTGGAAGGCAGCACGAACAGGTCTGGATGCCGCATAAACAAATGCAGGCATACTCGAACTCAGGGTTCCTTAATCATGCCTCTTGTGATATGACTCATTATACCACGTGCGACGTACCCATGAGCTCCAAACACTTTATGGTCGAAAATTATTTTATAAAAACACATTGTCACGCTATAGTGGTATAGTCACGCTATAGTCACGCTATAGGCCAGTTCATTTTAGGCAGTACAGTCCCGCCATCTGCAGCAGCCTTATCATTTTTTTCAAGCTGTCGAAACTATCAATATGAAGCCAGTTGAAGGCCTGAAAAAATCACACTAAGGTTATGTGCTGTATTTGTACGTAGTGTATTGCCGCCCTACTCCTATCCTTTCTTACTATCGCTCCCTCCTTTCTTTACCTCTCCCTATCCTTTTATTCTAGCTAGCCGCAGCTCATGTTCTTCAGGTGATGATGGTGATGACGATGTCCTTATACGTAATGACACATTTCGATGAGAGGTGCAGCGGGTAGGAACATCTTTTCCTTCCAACGTTATTTTTTATTAATAAATAGCCACTAACAACACAGGCGGCGTCTCTGTCCTTTAAATCTACGAAGTTGACCACCCATGCACTGAACCTGAGTTTTCGCAAATTGTGTGGTTTAACCGCACTAATCCACGACCGAGCTTCCGATCCAGGCAGCCATAAAAAATGGTTTTGGGGGAAAAGAAATGACATGGCTCTTCGAATTCCGAGCACGCGCTTCCGATGCATGCCGCTGCCAAGCTGACATCACTGGCGCACGTGCTTGCTACGTCAGCACAATCGCCATCGCCTCGCGCTTCCGCGTGCTACACCGACGTCATCTCAGAACACTGCGCGACACTGGGAACGCGAGCCGCTTCCAGTCAGCTTCCATGGCAAGTGCCGCACAGCCAGCTCACTCGTTCCCTCCAGACCAGGACTACTCTGCGCACGGCGACGGCGTGACGTCGCACCTCTCTGCCGGCGACGCGTGCGTGGAGTCCCCCGGCTGCAGTTCTTTGATCCAGCCGCGAAGCATGGCGCCCCGAGAACGCACCTTCATCATGGTCAAGCCTGACGGCGTCCAACGCGGCCTGGTGGGCGAGATCATCAAGCGCTTCGAGAACCGCGGCTACAAGCTGGTCGCGCTCAAGTTCATGGTGGCCGATGAGAAGCTACTCAAGGAGCATTACGCCGACCTTGCGGGCAGGCCCTTCTTCAACGGCCTGATCAAGTTCATGCAGACCGGGCCCGTGGTGCCCATGGTGTGGGAGGGCGCCAACGCCATCCTCACGGGCCGGGACATGATCGGAGCGACCAACCCGCTCCAGGCCACCCTGGGCACGGTCCGCGGAGACTTCTGCGTCCAGGTGGGCCGGAACCTGATCCACGGCAGCGACAGCGTGGACAGCGCCAAGAAGGAGATTGCCCTGTGGTTCAAGGATGCCGAGCTGGTCGACTGGAAACCGCACGTGGAGCCGCTCTTGTACGAGTGATGCAGGCCAGCAAGGGAAGGTTCACTGCTTGTTGCTTCGCGACAAGTTTCTTGTTTTGCCGCAGCGCGAACATGTTGCAATAAATGTGACCTCCCTGCTTCCATAATGGTTGCGTCTCTGTTTTTTTCTCGCGCGTTTAAAAATCCTTCTTTCGTCGCGAATGCGTTAGTGTGCTGACGCATTGTCTTAGCGGCGAAGATGTGCTCCGCAGTGCTCGTTTAGGTGACGGTCCGTGGTTCTTAGCAGCTGTGTATTACGTAAGCGTTGTGGTGGGTTATACCTACGCCTTCCAAGTCGGCCAGGTGAGGCCCGGACAGGACCACTGAAGAACGCCACTCCAGAGTTCCGAGCGGGAAAAAGTAGGGCTCGCGCCCATTCTCCGCAGTTTTCAGACAGCGAACAACAACCAATCACAATGCTCCACGCCTACAGCATCATAGTTATTCGACCATATTCGCAGAATTTGCTAAGTGGAGCAATCAGGTCCTAAAAGGTCCCCTGAATTGGTGTGTCGTACCTAGAGGGCGCCACACAACAAGCGTCACCTCTTCAGTAAGGCTATATTTGTGACCGCCGGTAAGAACAAATGCGTTTGCAACTGCACGTCAATATGTTTCCAGCTCTTCCAAGAATGCAGCCAGAAGTGCAGATGCAGTGCACTCGAGCACTGTAGTGAGACGCCGCGCAACTTCAGACGTGCCGTTTCGCGTTCTCATAGCAGAACGCCCTGACAACGCCAGGTAAGTCACTAAAAAAATTTTGCCCAATACTCGAGTTGGTTTAGGACAGTAATATCATCTCATGCGGCCAGAGGATTTCGTGAGCAAACTGTGATACGTAGCTGAAGAAGAAGCAAAGTTAGCGCACATTAGTGCGCTCCGAACGTGCATGCTTCGCGAAAGGAAGCTGCGTTGTAAAGCATCCCCGCATTCTTCGCCGCGTTCTCCCCGCAGCATCGTACCAACGTTACTGACCGTTTCAAGCCAAGCGTTCTGAAACAAAGAGGAACCAACAAACCCGCCGCGGTGGCTCAGAGGTTAGGGCGCTCGGCTACTGATCCGGGATAACCGGGTTCGAACCCGACCGCCGCGGCCGCGTTTCGATGGAGGCGAAACGCAAAGGCGCCCGTGGGCTGTGCGATGTGCAGTGCACGTTAAAGATCTCCAGGCGGTCGAAATTATCCCGGAGCCCTCCGCTACGGCACCTCTTCCTTCCTTTCTTTTTTCACTCCCTCCTTTATTCCTGCCCTTACGGCGCTTTTCAGGTGTGGGCCGAGATGTGAGACAGATACTGCGCCATTTCCTTTCCCCAACAACCAATTTTCAAGAACCAACACTATTTGGCATTAGTAGGGGCGTGGTAGTGCACGACTCTTGTTGCACGCAAGGCATACAGGATCTTACAACCAGCCCGCCATAAAGCACCGTATGCTGCGAAAAGCCGCTGCGACTGTCGCTTCTCAGAGACTATTAATGCATCTTGACCGCTTAGGAGAGACGGTAGCTGGGCGATCCCTTCTCCAGCGGCTCTGCAAGAGATATGAGTCGAAGGCTTACTTGGCACTCAATACTCTTTGTTCTTTAGGCATTAATGTCCGAAGGCAAAGGAAACGGTTGAAACCCCCCTGGTCTTTTCCGACCCTCGACTGTAAGGTCACAATTCCCCATTTGAGCGCAAAGCGCAGCTCTCCTTTGGCAGCAACGCGTTCGCTTGTACTGGAATACTTAGAAACGGAGTATGCCTGCCATCTTCTAATTTTCACGGATGGTTCTGTAGACAAGGTCGAACAAGCTAGCGCAGCGGCGTTTTACATTCCTTCTTTGGACTGTAAGTGGTCCGTACGCTGTACTGCTGTCGTATCCTCCACAAGGGCTGAAAGTGTTGCTATTGAGGCGGGTTTACGGAAGTTAGGGTCTTGTCCGGCTCAACCTGTTGTCATCCTGACTGATTCAAAATCTGCCCTTCAGAGGTTAGAGCGCGGATTCCCTACTGACGCCTTGTCTCTAAGCTCTCTGCGCTTGGTGCAGAATCTGCACAGCAGAGGCTTTACTCTACATTTCCAGTGGGTGCCCTCTCACATAGAAGTCAACAGTAATGAGGTGGCAGACAGTCTCGCCCATAAAGCTCTCTCAAGGATTCCATCAAAAAATGTACCTCAAGATGGGAAAAGTCGCTGCAGGAAAACGGTGCTCGATCACTTCAGTACCCTGTGGAGTGCGTCCCACAAGCCATGTGTGACCAAGGGACTGAGATCTCAGGCGACCCTTCTACATCGAATTCGCACGGCCTCTGCTCGCACTCCTGCATGGATGCATAAGACCGGCATAGCATCGTCTCCGCTCTGCTCTTTATGTGGTGTGTGCGGGGATATCGAACATTTTATTATGTACTGCCCAGAGTACAACGCGGAAAGGCACGTGATGTTCGCTTCCTTCAAGAAGACAGGAACCCGTCACAGCACAGTGCAGGACATTGTCTACCCGAGTGGAAACCAGACATGCAGAAGGGAGGCTGCACGCCTTCTTTTAACATTTCTGCAGAACACGGATCTTGTTTCTAAATGGTGACAGCAGGAACGGACTATGGCCTACTGTGATTGAATGTGTGCGTAGATGGTGTCTTCCGGAGTGGACTACTTTATACTGTGAGTGAATGTGTGTATGGAGTGTGGTACTACAATGGCCTATATATGTTCTACTGTGACTGAATATGTGCATAGATGGTGACTTCTGGAGGACTGTGTTGTGAACTGTGTGGATTGATTGTGTGCATAGATGGTGACTGCGGGAGAGAATGTGTGCTATTATAAGAGACTGTGCGCTTAGCGGGGTAGATGCGGCATTAATTGTTAATATCGAAGGGACGCTGCGGTGGAGCAATTGCCGGCAGATAAAGCAAGGCTAACCCCACCTGTAGCATTCAGCACCTCAACCTGTCAGCGTTTGTAAGGGAAAAGCGATGCGGACGCCGTTTGCCGTCAATTTTAAAGGCACCACGACAACAGCGGAAAGGCGTAGACGCTAACGAAACGAGTTCGGCACTGCGACCCTTATCGCTGTTTTGCAATTTGGTTTACGAGGGTTTCGTCCCAAAGCACCTCAGGCTATAAGGGACGACGTGGTGGAGGGCTCCGGATATATCGACCAACTGGGGTTCTTTGACGTGCACTGACATCGCGCAGTACACGGGCCTCTAGAATTTCGCCTCCATCGAAACTCGACCGCCGCGGTCGGGATCGCGCCCGCATCTTTCGGGCCAGTAGCCGAGCGCCATAGCCGCTGAGCCACCGCGGCGGACTGTTTTGAAATTAGTCACTTCTAAGAGGTGTTAGTAAAGACTGGAAAGGCCGTTTCGAACGCTGGTGCGTGAGCACATATTCAGTCGCCAAAAATATCGAACAGCTCTTCAGATGCACCGCCGCGGTTGCTCAGTGGTTAGTGACAACGCCTACTGAGCCGGAATACCCGTGTCCGAATCCGACCGCGGCGGCTGCGTTTCAATGGAGGCGAACTTCTAGAGGCCCGTGTACTGTGCGATGTCAGTGCACGTTAAGGAACCCCAGGTGGTCGGAATTTCCGGAGCCCTTTACTACGGCGTCCCCATAGCCTGAGTCAGTTTGTGACGTTAAACCCCCATAAACCAAAGCAAGGATCCCCTGGTGGTCGAAATTTGCTTATTTATCTTCTTTCACTCCCACCTTCCTCTCCACCTCAAGGAGGGTTGAGGTGTCCACCGAGAAGTGAGAGAGTTACTGCGCATTTTCTTTTCTCAAAAGCCACTATTTTTTTTTAAGAAGTGAGACCGTTGCTGCTCCTTTCCTTTCCCCAAAACCAATTTGTTACGCGCGCGCAGACCCGTCGCGGTGGCTCAGTGGTTAGAGCGCTCGGCTACTGGTCCGGAGTTCCCGGGTTCGAACCCGACCGCGGCGGCTGCGTTTTTAGCGAGGCAAAACGCTAAGGCGCCCGTGTGCTGTGCGATGTCAGTGCACGTTAAAGATCCCCAGGTGGTCGAAATTATTCCGAAGCCCTCCACTAAGGCACCTCTCTCTTCCTTTCTTCTTTCACTCCCTCCTTTATCCCTTCCCTTACGGCCCGGTTCAGGTGTCTAGTGGTATATGAGACAGATACTGCGCCATTTCCTTTCCCTAAAAACCAATTATTATTATTACGCGCGCGCAGGTGGCCTTCGTGGCCCGCTGGTGGGAGGACCAGAATGTCAGCTCACGAACCCGCATGCGGCGCCTGGTGGACTCTGGTCGACTGGAGCCCCTGGGCGGCGGCTGGGTGCAGCCGGACGAGGCCAGCTGCCACTACTCGGCGCTGGTGGACCAACTGACGCTGGGCATGCGTTGGCTGCACGAGAACCTGGGCGAGTGCGGCCGCCCGCGCGCCGCCTGGCAGCTGGACACCTGGGGGCACTCGGTCGAGCTCGCCTCCATCCTGTCGCAGGCGGGCCTACAGGGCCTCTTCCTGAGCCACCTGCCCGGAAACCTGGCCTCGTCGCAGTTCGTCTGGAAGGCGGATGCCAGTCTCGGTGCGTGTAAGCCACGCGCAGAAGATCTGCGGATAATCATTTAGAGGTACATTGGGGTGCACTCCTGTCCAAGGGGGACGCGAAAGAATAGCACACGACGAAACAGCATTCGTCAAAACAGCGCACAAAACACAGCACAGCGACAAAACAGCACTGGGAAAACACGGCACAACTACAAAACAGCTGTCGCTGTGCTGTTTCTTGTGCGCTGTTTTGTCCTGTGCTGTTCTTTCGTGGCGCCCTGTACAAGCTACCACAGCAATCTCTGGACCTTATGGGTGGGTCCAGAGGCACTCCTGGTACCTCGGGCATGCAGGGGCCGGAGAATATAGGGTTGCGGTGGCATGCGTCTTCATAAGCACCACTGAAGCCCGTACGCTGTTTTAAGGCTTCTCTGGCGACCTCAGAAGCGCCCTTCGTGTATCTTGGGCAAAGATTACATCAGCCCTTGCCATCGGTGCCACTTTATTGCCATGCCTTTAAAAAGCGGCAGGTTTAGTCTGGTGTCTGGTATACCTGCGTCACTATCCGCTGGTAAGGGTAGCAAGGGCTCAAAAAAACAGCTCCCAAGTTACGTTCAAGGATTTCTTTTTCTTTTTTTGACGGCACCAGATAGAAAGTACTTCACGCTTTCGCATGAAAATGTAATGAAAATGACGCGTCAAACGAGGACAAAAGTAGAACGCGAACGACAGGACCAGCGCCACCATGACTTGAGTGCTTTGTTTGAGAAGAAAACTGGTGCCATTGAAAGCACTGTTTTGTTATTTTGGTAAAAACACCCTCTGTCGTGCGGAACGTATTGCTGATTTCTTGTTCGTCATGACGCGTATGAAAAACTCTGACATCGCGGCGCTGATATCGCGGGCTATTTCAGCGCCACTGCAGAGCGCAACGTCGCTGTTTCCTGCCGGGCTGCCGAGATGGAATAAAGGCATCCCTGACAACCTCCAGTGTTCTGGAGCCATCTCCAGGACACGTCAGTCGCGTATGCAAAATACTCAAGTCATAATTGCGCCGCTCCTGTCGTTTGTGTCCTACTTTTGTCTTCTTTCGTCGCACCGTTTTCATTACATCTTCAGGCATGAACCGACTAGCCCGAGCAAGAGTTTTGCGCCATTGAAATTTGCTTCTGAACATAGTCCGGAGCGGTGGCACCAGTTTTTCATGTATTGACCCTTTCTAGATAATAAAATCTTCCTTTTCAGAACAATTAGCCTGTCTGTCGCAAGAACGTGGTAATTTGTTGCTACAGGCCCTCATTAGTGTTCCTTTAACACGCGTTATTGGATTTCTCAGTAGCATGTTGTATCAAGAGACAAAATTTAAAAAAAAAACCATGCTGGCGTCACAGACATATGCAAGGTGAGGTGCTAAGAGCACATTTCGATAATGTTTATGCGTGTGACCTATATTTCGAGCATTCGCGTATTTGATGTATATACTAAAGTGCTGTTTCCTGCTTAACTGCCTCAACCTATAGGCACTCTTCCGTTATTTTTTTTACAGCTATGCTGGATTTATTGTCACTCGCAATTTTCATCACACATTTATGGGCTAAATGTGGTGAAAACTTCGGCAAAACTTGTAACAATTTCTCTCATGCATTCCAGTAGATAATTCACTGAGATACGATAGGAAGAAAAAGCGACAGAAAGAGCAGATAGTGCTGCTTCATAGTTTCGCGGAGATTTAGTTGGCGATATGCTATGATTTCAAGAAACTATGGTATGATGTGATATGGTATGGTATGGTACAGTATGGTACAGTATGGTACAGTATGGAACAGTACAGTACAGTATGGTATGGTATGGTATGGCATGGTATGAAGCTATACTATCGTATTGTAACGTCTGCTTCAAAAAAATCTGCAGGATTTATTGCAGACTGAACCATTCTCGCACTTGCCGCAGGTGATGCTGGCGAAATCTTCACCGCTTCCGCTCGTCGAGGATGGCCCGAGGGTTACTGCTTCGACGCCGAATGCCCCAAGGACAAGATGACGGTACGATGTGACATGCTTTTATAGTCCAATGGCGTTCTGCTGCTGATCCGAAGGTAGAGGGTTCGAATCCTGGTAGCTTCGGCCGTGTTTCAGTGAAACCCTTAACTGCTTTACTAAACAAAATGGCAATAGTGATAATGGTCATCAGATGTGAGAAAGACAGAACTGACATAACAGCGTATTATGGCAACCTGTGGAAACATCGCAATGTCCTGATAGAGTGTTGGCGCTCTGTCTTGCAAACAGCGGCACATAATTTCAAAAATAGAGGAATTGCTAAACATAACGGTGAATTACAAGGAATGCTAATTTGAATATATATATATATATATATATATATATATATATATATATATATATATATATATATATTTCCCTAGTCGTGTGTCGCTATCGTTGTTATTGGCGCAGGAGGAAGTAGACAACACATTTATTACTGCTCTGCACTGAATTGGGAATGGGAGGTGGGCATGGTAGTCGCGCTGGGTGGCAGTCCCTATACTGGGAGGCCATTGGCCGCCGTCGCTTCCCGCGCTCTCTGGACCAGGGCCCGCTGGGCCTCCAGGTCCGAGCTGGACAGGGCCACCTCCCAGCCCTCCCTAGTTGGCTGACTTATAACGGCCATATGCGTATCGCACTGGCAGGCCCGCACCATGTGGTATAGGTCAGCATGCTGTCCGCCCAATTTGCATCTGCCCGTGAATGTAGGGTCCGCATGTTTTAGCATGACGGGATTTAAGAAAGACCCGGTTTGGAGCCCTCTAAGGTGGCACTCCTCCGTTCTGTCGAGATCCTGGGCAGATCTCGAGAGTACCTGACAAAAATTTTTGTGGCAATGAAATTTTCCACAAACGACTTTGAGCATCTCGGCCTTTCTTTTTTCCCCGCCCAGGTGGCAAACTCCGTTGCGAGGGCGGAGAATTTCATCAGGAGCGTAGCGTCCAAGGTAGGCGACTTTTCCTTGAGTTGTCTATTCTATACGCAAGGCCTGTCAGTATTGTGGCTCAGCACTTTGTGCCGGGCGGACCTCTGTGTCATAAAGAGACAGAGAGAAATGACAAACGGAAAAGCAGGGAGGTTAACTATAGGCGGCGCCCGGTATGCTACCGTACACGTGGGAAGGGGAACGGAGGGAGAGATAGAAAGGGGAGAGAACAAAGGAGGATGAACACTTTTCCACATGTCCGTTGACCGTAACTTGCAGGGTACACAGGGCACACACTGATAGTTCACAACCTTGAACTCAATTCTGAGTCCTTCAATAACTTGAAAAGTGCCTTCAAAGCTGTCCTCTGCGATGAAGGCTTACTCCAAGGGCCCAGAATCTTGGCTTCAGTTTCGTATTACATTCAAAGGCTCCTTTTTGTTGCACCCGCAGTAAACCCTCCCGAGACTTCGAGTGCAAATGGCGTAACTGATTTTTTTTTTATTCGTTTAAATCTCAATATTTTCGGTTTCAATACAAGACTGAAATATCTCTAAAGCGTTTAAAATACCTGGGAGCGTGCTGGTCAATGTTCAATGTAGAGTAAATTGTGAAAAGTTTATGAAAAAATTAGAGAAACTGTAATCCCCTCTTCGCTCCAATGTGTACTTATGTGCTGAAATGTGCTTTGCCGCCTATTTCAATGTACGCGAATCCATTCAATTTTTTTTTCCCAACGCCATTTTTCAACGTGCTGCCACTAACTCCCGCCTTTTTAGAGCTCCTGAATAGGAGACTTCGGCTTTGACCATGCTCGCCAGATGGCAGCACAGGTTTTAAAAGTTCTTCCTTAAAGAGTCCATGGTTGCGTATGCGATTTCGTTGCCCGGCATATTGGACACGACATAATGGAGAAATATTCCCGTGTCGGGTCTCAGGACGATATCGGTCTTTAAGAGCTGAACTTTCTTGCCCTCGTTAAGACAGTGAGAAGCAGTGCTGGACTTTGAGTGCCTTTCGTCGTAATAGAGGGGAGTATAATAGCATGAAAATAATATCTAGGGTCTTAAGAGCTCCGAATTTTGATTCTTCATACACGCCAGGATAGCTGAAAACAGGGTTAAAAACGCTGGCAATGTTCCAGTGCTATTTGTGTTCACAATCAACAGTGCATACCTGCGTTCTAGTAGCATGTTTCCGAATTCCGTTCAGAACTCGCAGCCAGTACTCTTTCCAGAGAGTACCGTCTCTATAGTAGCGACATCCAACCAGCTGCTCTTACTGCGGTGCTGAAACTTCTGAAGTGAGTCTAAGCCGCTGGGCTAATCTGGTGATGGATAAACGTTTCGGAACCGCGTGCGGATTCCTTGTACCCCTACCCGGATAGTTCGCCTGAATGTACTCCGGTTAGCCGACGAAGGTGCTTAGCAGGCGCACTGTAGTGAGTCGGTGCACAAAGTGTCCCTAGGCTACTGATCCGGAGCTGCTGGGTTCGAACCCGACCGCAGCGGCTGCGTTTTTATGAAGGAAAAACGCCAAGGCGCCCGTGTGCTGTGCGATGTCAGTGCACGTTAAAGATACCCAGGTGGTCGAAATTATTTCGGAGCCCTCCACTACGGCACCTCTTTCTTCCTTTCTTCTTTCACTCCCTCCTGTATCCCTTCCCTTACGGCGCGGTTCAGGTGTCCGCCGATATATGAGACACATACTGCGCCATTTCCTTTCCCCAAAAACCAATTATTGTTATTATTATTATTATTATTATTATTATTATTATTATTATTATTATTAATATTATTATTATTATTATTATTATTATTATTATTATTATTATTATTATTATTATTATTATTATTATTATTATTATTATTAATATTATTATTATTATTATTATTATTATTATTATTATTATTATTGTTATTATTATTATTATTATTATTATTATTATTATTATTATTATTATTATTATTATTATTATTATTATTATTATTGTCCCTTGACTCGTGAACTTGCACGTTTCAATGGCGACGCGTATGCTGTTCCAGATGCGCAAGACGAACCAGGCGTTCATCTCCCTGGGTGGTGATTACCAGACTGCGGCTTATACGTACGAGAACATAGACACACTTATCCGCTACATCAACGCCAAGGTAACGCGTGCAACCTCTCTTTAACGCGTCTTTGTAAGGTTGTCGCTGGTTTTTCTTCCGGTTTTATTATGTACGGACTACTTTTGAGGTATAGCTAGTGATCATTGTATTTTGTCATTCGAAGGCATTGTGCGCGCAAGATATTTAATAGCGTATAGGGTTTGCTAAAAGTTTTCCTGAGTTCCAGCGTTGAACTCGTCGGCATCGTAAATTTTTTCTGTCTTTTACCCTAAGTGCTTTTAGTCTTGAGTGCAATAGCAACACGATAGCTATTCGGCATGGCAACCCAAAAGAAGCTTCATTGCGTAGTCTATCGTTTCTAGCTTTGAGCACACCTTGCAAGGGCTTCAAACCACGCCAGCCTATGTGCAGCTTTTTGGCTCCATTACCTCGGTATTATTCGCAGCGCAATAAAAACTATAGATTAATCGATCGATCATTCTGTCAGTCAGCACATGAATTGACGAATTGATTGATGGATTGATTGATGGATGGACGGATCGATCGATCGATTGATTGATTGATCGATTGATTGATCGACCGACCGATTGATTGATTGATTGATTGATTGATTGATTGATTGGTGTCGATCTATTCTAGTTTTCCCAATATAAAAGCAACTTTTTTGGCGAGAAGGCGAGGGCACAGAAATGGATGAAATAAGCTCGTCCTTTTTTGGTTGGTGTGCGGGCACACTCGATTTGCATTCATCCACATACCCCCCAATCTCCTCCACCGTGGGCCATGCAGCACCAGCACCTGCCCAAGGTGCACGCCTTCTACTCGACTCCGTCGTGCTACCTGCGCTCCCTGCTGGAGACTAATGAGGCCTGGTCCGAGCTGGATGAGGACCTGTTCCCCTACACGGACGGCGTCCCGGGAAGCGGGCCGGAAGACGCCCCCCAGCAGCCGGCCTACTGGACGGGATACTTCAGCACCGAGCCCGCCTTCAAGCGCACCGTGAGGAGGGCCAACGGAGTCCTGCAGGCCTGCAAGCAGCTCGCTGTCTTGGGATTCGTCCACAGCAAGGACATCCGGGTCTTCCGTGAGCTCCTCTCTTACCTTCTCTCTTGGACAGAATTCTCGCTATTGCAGGCTTGCGGATGTAGTAGTGCATAACGAATCTTTTCACATGGTGTTCTGCTCGATGCATCATGCGTCAAACCGGCAACTTTCGTTTTCTTTTTGATCAGTCAACCAGAACACAGCTTGTTTTCGCGGACAACTTCTATTCAACAAGAATCTTCAGAACTATGAGAAGAAAAAGAAGCGACGTGTAAAGTTTGTCTTCTTGTCGCACTGTCTCATCAGCCCAGCAGCTGGGTGTCAGTTGTGATAACGGCGTTAAGATTATTGCAGCATTAAGCAGAACGCGCAGCATTTAACAGAACAATACAGCCCCGCTTTCAAGAGCAAACCGCATGTGCATGTAAAGAAAAGCACTCGCGTATATTGCATAACATTTTGTAATACGTCCATCATCCACGATATGGTGTTAATCGTGGGCATGATTTGTTCTTCGGGACACAAGAATGGAGACACATGCGAATAATTTCGGTCTCGATTCTGTGGTATACAGAGGGTAGGCGGATGTTTTCTCGACACACACAAATTGATAAAGGGAGGGGCAAGCCTCAGGGTGCTTGCCAACGTTTCGACAAGAGAACTTGTCTTCGTCTGGGCAAAGCGTTCATCATTAGGGCGGGGTTTAATAGGGCCTTCACTCCAAGGAGGCAAATCTTATTTAAACCCGTCCGCTTCAAGACCTCCTCCTCCTCACCGGGCCTTCCTCCTCGTAGTGAGAGCCCTATTTGAACCCTGTCAATGATGTACGCTTGTGCTAGACGAAGACAAGTCCTCTTGTCAAAATGTTGGCATGCACAATGAGGTTTTCCCCTCCATTGCTTGCTTTGTGAGTGTCGATTTCGATTGGTCACATTAAAGCCTTCGCTTTATTGTGCCACAGATGCTGCCCTTTCAAGCGTTTTTCAACCGCGTGGTATATCTTTAGACAATTTTACCTGTCGGAGAGTTGAATTGCGTGCGTATATGCAAAATCTGAAAAGCATACAAGCTGTCATATCCGCTCATTGAATAACGACACCAGGGACTGGACCAAAGCACTAGCGCCACTAAATTCGCCGTAGTGGCTAGATTCCTACCTAAACGGCTAAGGCACGTGACGTGCGCAATTTCAGCATCTTTGGCGCAGATCAAACTGCGAATCAGGTGAAAACAAGTGCTTTGTATTGCCCGTAGCCCTTACATGTACATCCAGTGGTTGTCCTGCAGTGGCCTGTGTCCCATTCACGCTATAGCTCTACACGCTGAGCAACTTTATTTTATTTTTATTTTTTCTCTCGACTCTCTCGCAGAGGAGAGCGTGGCCCTGGCCCAGCGCAGCGACGTGATAGCGTATGTGGGTGACGTCTTTCACTCTTCTCCTGGTACTCCCGTAGAGTGTCTCTGTAGCATCGGTGCCGCCATTGCAGGGGAGGCGAGAGGCCCGAGGTGCTGCTCCAACACGAGGCCCTCCTTAACAACGGAATCGCGCGCTGTCAGGTGAACACCTTCCGTACTCAAGGAAAAGTCTACCACTGTGTGTTCACGTTCGTGGGTGCGCTCTGATGATGCCAAAAGCGAAGCCCTCTACTGTGTGCTGGAATACTGGTTGTATTACTTAAGCCCTGTTCCTGGGTGTCACATATAAAGGCTGGTGGATACAGATCGTGGATACAGATCGTGTTCACAGGCACTGAGTACGAGTACAGAGTCGATTACACTTGTCTAGAGCGCTCGAGAGATGCCGTCCGCGGGAAACAAAGCGACATTCTAAAGCAGATATTGACTTTCACTGATAACGCTTGCGCTGTGGAGCAGCCGAATATACAAGTGAACCGCACAGGCATCTGCGCCTTAACGCTAGCAAAGCAGTTGCGAAAATACTTCCCTTCATTTGCTACGCAGCACATCACCCGAGCGCTCTAGACAAGTGTGATCGACTCTGTACGTATGTATGAGCTCCAGGAATATCGTTGTGCCGGTAATGGCAGCGACGTTATAAGGGGGAAGGCGTGAGCGGCGTCATGTTTACATGTTCTGCTGCCTGCTCCGCACTGGGGATTTCATACGGCGGCATGAAAACGGAGTTTAATGCAGTCTTCGGCTATGTCTTTTTGTTTTTCGAACGATATGCGTTTTATTCAAGCGCTAGAATGTGCTCGACGTCCTGGCACACTACAGACACAGTCGATCCAATGACAACCGAGCAGGCTGGCTTGGTGGTTGGAGTGGCCCCCTACAAAAATAGCCAATAGACAGTCTATATACTTCTTATAGACTCTACTGCCTTCCTATAGTTGTCTCGTTTTGTCTATTCACAGTCAATAGACTGTCTATAGACTAAAGTTTACTGAAAGTGCATGGCCATAAATCTATACATTGTCTATAGACTGTCTATAGGATTTGTATTGCCTATAGACTTCTCTAGAGTTTGTCTATAGAGAGCCTATAGACTTTATAGATAGAAGTATATGGACAGTCTATAGACTATCTAAAGAAATTTTTGTAAGGGACCCTCCTCCCTCTAAAAACCACAATTGCTCTGGCCAATGTGCAAGAGGGCCTCTAACGCAGCAGTGCGCTCTGTTTAGCGCGTGATGGACGAGGCCCTGCGTGCGCTCGTGTGGGAGGGCAACTCGGTGAGCCAGCTGCGCTTCTCCCACTGCCTGGACGCCGAGGACGACTGCAAGCCGGTGGACGCCGACGAGGCCTGGCTGCTGGTGTACAACCCGCTCGGCTACGCCTACACCACCTACGTCCGGCTGCCGGCCAAGCACGGCTACTCCTACGTCGTCGACGGCGTCAGCGCCCAGGTCTGTACCCTATGACAGTTGGCCGGCCCCGCATGCAGACCCGAAGTTTTCTGGTTGCTGTGAACGACCACGCAGTATAGTCTCGGCAGAGTGGTGGTTCAACAGCGCAAACACACACAAACCAGCGCTGGACTTACAGCTGATTTTTTTTATTAGGAAGAAGCACGTCAGATATACACACACGAAAAACAGCGCAATGTCAACAAGACTCCTAGTGCTGGTACATGATAAACACCGGTTTAAAAGCACGTGCCCATCTGCAGAACCGCTACCCACTATGTAGTATATTGATTTCTCGAAGCGATTGTGTAACAGATGGCGTACTCACGCACCCTTCACATTTTCTGATAATATGAAATGCCTCAGCTACTTCTCTAGTGCGCTGGTCAGAATGAGCGAACAGGACATCAGTATCATCAGTCTGTGTGTGTTTGCGCTGTTGAACCCCCACTATGCATCAACTCCAACTAGCCCAATCTGCAGTTCTTCTATAGCCTCGGCAGATTTGTCCCTAGTATTGATGGCTGTTCCCTGATATCAGTAAAATACAACGACCGCAACACAACTGCAGCTTTAGTTGGGAAATTTCTGTCTCTTTGGGGATGGTAATAAATTGACTGCTGTTTTGGCGAGGTCTTCTGATGTTAACGGCGTGGCAAATTGCGCGTGTTTTTGTAAAGACATACCTTGGTGGTGACAGCGCAGATAAAACCAAAAAAAAAAAGAACCTAGACTCAGTATGGAAGAGTAGTCAAGTTTCTGCGCTGAGTACTTGAAATTAACAGTATTTTCTTCTTTTCTCGCTGTCCCTATTTTTCAGCTTTTCACAGTTCATTTTAGGTACTCGACGCTTTGTGCTTTCCTCTTTTGTCATTTGTTTCTTTTTTTAGAGCAAACAGCGCACAACACACACCTTGGCTGGATTTCGGCATTTTTCCGTAGCTTTAAGAGTAAAATATAGCTTGTTTGGTATAGGTCACGCTGGACAAGTGTGCCGCAAGGCTTATGAGCCATTTATTGCTGAAGACATTGCCGTGGCGAATATCAGAACTTGTCATGGCGAATGAAGAATCTGACCAACTGTAGCCGCGACCACGACTCCTCCGCAGATCTTGTCGGCGGAGGACAAGGTGGAAGAGGTGGTGTTCCCGTCGCAGCTTGTCCCGCTCGGCGTCCGGGCGCACTACGTGCAGAGGACCAGAGAAGACCCGGCACCCGCCAGGCAGCCACGCGCCTCCAGGGTGGAGAAGGAGACCAAGATGGTCGTCATCCGCAACAAGGTGTGCTTTATAAGCGGGCGGGGGCGGGGGGGGGGGGGGGGGGGGGGGGTCGAACACGTGGTCTAGTAGCTTCTTGTGCGGTAAGACCCCCACTCTTGGTCTTACCCGTGTATAGCAAGGAAGGAAGCGCTTGGGAACACCCGGGGCGGGCTTACCCTCACTCCGTCCATAATCCGGAACTGGCTTCAGTTCCTAGGCTTGTTTCCCACCTCGGGTGTACAGTATGCTTTTCTCGGAAAATCGAAGCCTAGCATCGACCACCTGCTCTCGGTCGGTCCAGCACTGCAACCGACGAGAATCCGGCACCTGGCCGCTGCAAGTTTCTAGGCTGACACTGCTGTGTCCTATGCTAATTGAATGCAGGCACCATGTCATCTGCCTCTTCTCTACTTCGTCACATCAGCAAACTTTTTTGAATTCTATTTAACGAGCCGCTTATGCCTTGAGGCCATCAACAACTCCGTAAAAAAAATGTACGGGCAAGACCTGCAAAAGCAACTCACTATAGAAAACCGCCGTGTCCCCACTGGTGTGGAGTTCAAGCAACTAATTCATTTGAAAACCGATGGTTCTCCAGTGATACCCAGGTTCAAACGCTTCCTACTCGTTGGAAGGAGCGTGAGTCCTCTACATATGTTTCTCTTCGTATTTTTGGCGTTTCCCCAGCTTTTCCTGTGTTATGATTCTCGGTTTGGTTTGGTTTGGTTTGGTTTATGGGAGTTTAACGTCCCAAAGCGACTCAGGCTATGAGAGACGCCGTAGTGAAGGGCTCCGGAAATTTCGACCACCTGGGGTGTTATGATTCTCGAGAGTGGCCGCTCATTGGCTCGCGCGACTATAAGTCATCTATGATCACGTGATCGAGGGGAGCCTAAAAACACATCGTCTCGTAGTCATGGATCAGCTGACGTCCATCTTGTAACGAATCACGGTAGACATCCTACTCGTGTGGACTGAACCCTGTTCGTTTGCGATGATAATCGTTCGGGTCTACATGACAACATGCTTGTTCTCTGAGCTCATATTATGACAAGCAACGATTGGTGAACTCGCAGCGCTACCGCCTTGTTCTGGATTCCGCGACGGGCTTCATCCGCGGCGTAATGGTCAAGGGAGGACTGCATGTGACGCTGGCGCACCAGTTCATGTCTTACCACGCGTACCAGGGAAGCAGTCGCAAGGCATCGGACAGCCACGTGCTGAACCCAGTCAACGACGAGCCCTTCGACCTGGGGAACAACATCACCTACGAGATCGTTCGAGGGCCCGAGGTGAGTCTTGCTTGTCCTTGTGGTGGGCAGTTGAAAGCTCTAAAATAAACCGAGGACGGTGCAGCAGACTATGGAAGTAAAAGCTAGGATGGATGAATTTGGTAGATACCCTCTAGTTATAGAAAGCGACTTGCCACAACCCTCCTCTCTTCCCTCTACCTCTAGCTCTACCCCTAGCTCTGCCCCGATGCACCAGTGCTCCCACTTGAAGACTAAACATGAAGGCTAACATAAAAGCTTGCGAAAACACAAGGACAGCTAACTCTACTTTCTGTTGCAATGCGATAGCATTAGTTCCAGTTGATGCCGTTACCGGAAGTGGCGTCACTTCCGTCCCAGTGACGTCACTTCCCTTCACCCATTGGGGATGCTCCCATCTGGTGACGTCACTTGCCTCCAGTGAATGGAAATGCTCGGGTCTGGTAACGTGAGTTTCCTCCAGCTAGTGAATGAGTTTTATGACCCAAGACTTATTTCGACTTCGTGTGTTTTCTAATTTTATCATGTTATGTTATTAAACTCAGCGCTACACAAAGGTTCTACAGAAACGAAAATGGTAAGAAAAAAAACTTAAGACTGAAAAGTGCGAACAATGTGCGTCAGCAAACGGATTCGAGTTAATGATATTCCAGCGAAATATCGCATTGTTACTTTCTGTCACGCACCAGCGGAGATTAAGAGACGAGAATGGACTTCGGTATGACATTAAAAACGGAGATAAGATAATCGGTCTTCCGGCGCGATTACAGAATCGACCCGAAATGACAGAAAACAGCATATTGGCGGAAATTAGTCGGGTGGGGAGATGCAATCCCAAAATCTTCAGGGATAAGGTGGCTGCAACTAGCGGATGACAGGGATTATTGGCGACATTACGGGACAGGCTTTTCACCAGTAGTGGAGGTTCTCTGTCCGGAGGTTCTCTTCTGCATCTTCAGTGCTCTCTCTGACTTTCTTGCTCCGGGTGCAGGTGCAAGAGCTGCACCAGCGTTACACTCCTTGGCTTAGCCTGGTGGTGCGCCTGTTCGAGAGCGAGGAGGTGATCGAGTTCGAGTGGGCTCTGGGGCCGGTGCCACTCAGCGACCAGAAGGGCAAGGAGATCGTATGTCGCTTCGTCAGCAACCTCCAGAGCGGGCAGGTCTTCTACACCGACACCAATGGACGGCGCAGCATCGAGCGGAAGTACGTCAGCCAAGTTCCGGTTCCGGCAAACGTTTCGCGAGCGGGGAGCCGGGCGCTGTGGCTTCGAAGTTCCAACAATTCTGGATCATACACAGAAACTCTGTACAAAAGCATTTTTGAACGGGAAAGCGTTCATGAGCGCAATTTTTTCATATATTGTAAGATTCATAACGTTTGAAATATTTGCACATCTCCTGTCGTCACGCTTGCATTTTTTTTCTATTAACGTTTTTGCTATACGCTATAGTCAAAAGCGTTTCCCGTTAGTTTTCTGTGACAGTCTTTACTGTTCGATGAAAGCAATGGAAAACTTTAAAAGGAAGATTTTTCTACACATAAGAAGAATAGACTATTATATTCAATATTTCCAAAGCAGTAAAGTAAGATTTTTCATTAATCAAAATTTTTGTCCAGGAATGTTGGACATGAAGTTGCAGAGCGCCGCTATTATCGTTGCAGGCAATGGCAGCGAACGTTCGCAACTCCTATAAACACAGACAGCTGCTGCTTACAGACTAGAAATTCAAGTTTTCTGTAATCGCCGTTGGCAGAAATGCTAACAAAAGCATTTCTGCTTTCGATGTGAATTCAAACACTTGTCCGGATTCCATCAAAATGTAAATCATTTCCTCGGTGTTTTGTTTCTTGGCGGAGCTCTCATCTGCATCTGGAATGTTTCTAATACCTACCTTGTTTTGTCGGCAGGAGGCTCGATGGAAGTCCCGTGGCGTCCAACTTCTTCCCGGTCACATCGTGGGCATTCCTAGCAGTGAGCATTCACACCATACGATCCCAGTTCTGAATAGCAAAATCAATGTGATGAACTGCCATGACGCTTCTTTCTTTACAGCTGAAATTCGGCCCATGCTCGCGATTTACGAATAATTGGGCGTGCTGGTGCACAGTGTATGGAAAATGACTGCACGTACCACGAAAAAAATTTGCTACTGTTTAACTACTGCTGAACCTGGATAGAGAGCGGAAGCTGTGGTGTATTGGGCCAGTAGACGCTGCCTGGCGTCTGTAACGCTGAGTGCGTTCGCACACTGGATAAGCAGCGCGCTCACCCGTGCCACCCTGGCAGGTGGCAGTTAATGGTTGATCGCGAGAGGTTGGTGAGTGCGTTCGCACACTGGATGAGCAGCGCGCTCACCCCTGCCACCCTGGCAGGTGGCAGTTAAGTTAATGGTTGATCGCGAGAGGTTGGTGACCCAATGAACGCTGCGGCCTATTCTACCGCCTTCTACCGGCGAATTGAAAGGTTAAAGGTCAAGTGGTGCGGCACCATGGTAGACCACATATGGTAAGGCCTATAGCCACACGACCTCTGGCTCACTTGAAGGTCAACCGGAAGCGCACGGCGAAATCGCCTTTATCTAGCGTAGTGAAGCTTTCGCTTCAAAACAGTCTGACGCACGAAGAAGGACAAGGACATAACGCTGAGCTTTCTGCAACCACGCATGCGCAGAAAGCTAGCTCTAGCAGAAAGTCTAGCGATCCGTTCTGATTCTCCAGTTTCCTAACTTACGCATTCTTTACGCGTCTTGATGACAACAGTGTTCTCAAGATCAGGGGAGCAGTTCCGGAAAAGTCAAGCAATGTTTCACGAGAAAAAAAATGAAAATTGGTTTTTTGACGAAAGAAATGAGGAAATAACTGCCTGCATATCTCGGTGCACATCCGACCGGCGCCGTAAGGGAAGGGTTAAACCGGGATGGAGTGACAAAAGAAAGGAAGAAAGAGGTGCCGTAGTGGAGGGCTCTGGAATAATTTCGACCACCTGGGGATCTTTACCATGCGCTGACATCGCTCAGCACACGGGCGCCTTTTGAGTTTCGCCTCCATCGAAACGCGGCCGCCGCTGTCGGGTTCGAACCCGGATACTCCGGCTCGGCAGACGAGCGCCTTAACCACTGAGCCACTTAACGATATTCCGTCATGTATTCCTTGCCCCCTACCCACTAGAGAACCAGGATCGCAAAGAATAACCCCTCGCCGATTCCAGTGTCCTGACAATGGTCGGCATCCCTAACGCACCATTTCATCTCTGACTGCAGAGCATGGAGGAAGGAAAGAATTAAGGAGAGGCCGTTACGTCACATTTTTTTAAACCGGACTGGAGGCCTCCCCCCCCCCTCCACACTAGTACACTAGTTAGCCGCCGTCTCAGTGCATTTGCACATGAGCAGCAGACAGTGAAGCAGACGACGCCATTGCACCAAAAGCTACTATTCACTGCGCCATCCGCCAAAGTCTCCCAGTTGTCCTTGCAAAAACACGCGACTTCCGGCACATTTCTTGTCATGCAGCTCCATGGAGGAAGGAGACAGCTCAGGAGAGGCTCTACGTCATAGTTTTTTTTTTGCAGCCTGAAATCCCCCCCCCCCCCCATATACCTGGGAGCCGTCTCAGCGCGCTTGCGCATGCGCAGCAAACAATGCAGCAGACGACGCCGCTGTGCCCTGCGTTACTATTGGTTGCGCCATCGGCCAAAGAATCCCAATGGCCTTTGCGAAAACACGTGACTTCTGGCGCATTTGTTGTCATGCAGCTCAGAGAGCGTGGGCCTCTCCTGTGCTTTCCTTCCTACATGCTGCAGAGTGAGCAGCAGGGTGCCCAGATGACAGTGTTCCCGGACCGGCCGCAAGGCGCCGCCAGCCTCTCATCCGGCCACCTCGAGTTCCTCATCCAGCGCCGGCTGCTGGGGCACCGCGGCG